>NC_134876.1:28211251-28216251 GCF_041734735.1 Babylonia areolata
AAAGGGTGGTTATTTGGCAGCGAGAGAAAGATGGTATTTTAATAGTCAACTCATGTCTATTGTGAATTGCTACAAATATCTTGGAATATTCTTTTCTGCTCGTCTTAGCTTTACATGTGTCCGTCAGGACCTTGCAAGTAGGGCAAAAAAAAAAAATGCTTTGTTATGTATTTTGCAAAAATTGCATATGTTCAGTAATGATTCATTAACTGTGATCTTAAAACTGTTTAATGCCCAAGTACAACCAGTTGCTTAATATGGTGCCGAAATATGGGGTTTAGACAAAGCTGATATATACATAGAAAAAGTTAATCTGTTCGGTCTTAAGAAATTTTTGGGAGTTCATATCAAAACACGAAATGATTTTGTGTTTGGAGAAACAGGTCGTTACCCAATTTACATAAATTCGTCCTTGCAATGTGTTAGATACTGGTTAAAGATTGTACGTATGAGCGAAGAACGATTACCATATAAAGCGTATAAAATGTTATTTGATTTGGAATTTCGTGGTAAAACAATCTTGGGTTTCTGGTATTAGGAAATTTTTGTTTGAAAATGGATTCGGTTTTGTATGGATAAATCAATGTGTTGAAAACACAAATGTCTTTTTAAAAGAACTTCGTCAACGACTGATTGATAATAGATGGCAAAACTGGGATGAACATGTGCACATCAGTAATAGATATTCCTTTTACAGAACATTCAAATCCTCTATAAATTGTGAACAGTATCTACTGCCTGATATTCACAGACATGTAAAGTATTTTATGACAAGATTTAGATGTGGAATATCGGACGTGACTGTACAACATAATCGGTATAAAATGTGTACGTGTGTTAATTTCTTGTGTCCTCTGTGTAACAACGAAAATGGAGATGAAAACCATTTTTCTGCTTTGTGGTCAGGCTCATCGTGATTTACGTATTGAGTACATTGCACACAAGTATAGTCAGGATCTATCCTTGTTCCGGACCGTTTTACTTACGGCAACTCAAAGTGAACCAATAATAAGGAATGTGTGCATGTATTTATACAAAGCCTTTAACTCACTCAGTACGGCCAGTCCTCTCTTCTCCTCTACACAGATCCCTCGGATGTCCAGTGGGTGTCTCAATGACCCAACCTTTAGCTTCCGTCGTCAGACTTGTGGTATTCTTTGTCAACATTCACCTCTTCAGTATAAGAGCGTTCCGCTTTCAATATTTTGATGATGGTAATTGGGATGAAACGCTGTTAACGTCGTCTCTTTCGCCGTTCGTATGGAGAGAGTTTAAGAGACGCACCTTACAGTGTGCTTTTGTAATGTCTTCTGTCTGTATATTTACGATATTAACTACATGCATGTATATGAATGTGTATAGTGTGTGCGTGTGTTTATGTAAGTTTGTGCCTGATTATGTGTGCGTATGTGTTAGGGTAGCTGTTAGATACACGTGTGTGTTAAAATATATTATGCAGTGTGTGTGTGTGTGTGTGTGTGTGTGTGTGTGTGTGTGTGTGTGTGTGTGTAGTCACATTTTGGTGTGTGTATGTAGCATTGATATAATGTTTTATGTTAACAAAAGCGTTTTTGTAATGCACCTAGAGCAGATTTCTGGATTGTGTGCTATATAAGTATCCATTATTATTATTATATTACTTTTATCAATGAGTTACTCTGCAAATTCGTGTGAATTATTCACTAATACTGTACCCCCTTGAGAAGGGGTCATGGCCTGTACTGATTAAACTTTTCGAGTTCCAGTTCTCTCTGTCTTTGTCTCTCCCTCCCGTCCTCTTTCTCTCTCTCTCTCTCTCTCTCTCTTCTCTCTCGCTATATATATATAATGGAACTATTGGGCAAACACACCTCCCTCCTCCTTCCCTCCCCCCTCTCTCTGTCCTTCCCCCCAACCCCATCCCTCCCTCTCTCTCCCCCCCCCTCTCTCTCTCTCTCTCTCTCTCTCTCTCTCTATATATATATATATATATATATATATATATATATATATATATATCAGATATTTTGGACCTATTTGGCAAGCACTTCAAACTTCTGCATGCTGGAATTGTGAAACGTATATTATAACAAATCTGGGTTCACACGAAATACTGGGACTCAGACCAACTTTTATCACGGCCGGTTGGCGGCAGGAGGAGAATGAGGGAACAGAAAATGTCGGCTCGTGAATGATTCCTTCTTCTTCTTCTTCATCTTCTTCGTTCGTGGGCTGCAACTCCCACGTTCACTCGTACGTACACGAGTGGGCTTTTACGTGTATGACCGTTTTTACCCCGCCATTTTGGCAGCCGTATTCCGTTTTCGGGGTGTGCTTGCTGGGTATGTTCTTGTTTCCATAACCCACCGAACGCTGACATGGATTACAGTATCTTTAACGTGCGTATATGATCTGCTTGCCTATACACACGTCCGGTGTTCAGGCACAAGCAGGTCTGCACATATGTTGACCTGGGAGATAGGAAAAAAATCTCCACCCTTTTCCCACCAGGCGCCATTATCGAGATTCGAACCCGGGACCCTCAGATTGACAGTCCAACGCTTTAACCACTCGGCTATTGCGCCCGTCGTGAATGATTCCAACTTGGGCTCTGACCTTTGATTACGCTCCAGTTGTACGCATCTACTACTACTGTACTGACGGATTCTCTGTCATAAACATGTCATTGTGTATGAGAGTGCGCGCGTGTATACACGCGTGCGTGAATTGCACCCGTATGTGCAAGCGCGCGTGCTGGCATCAACTGTGCCGCGCGTGTTGCGCTTAGTAACATGTGCCATGAGCATTTTCGCATTCCGTAAATAATGATAAGCTGACGCCTGTTGTGATTACACCCCCACCATAGTAAATTCGGCTTCTGCGGCGGCCAGGCTGGGCTGTTAATTAATGCAGGCATACAGGAGCTATCTATCTACCTATCTGATAATTAGTCAGTCGGGTGCTGCTGTCATTGGCGTGAGGCGCTGCATGGAGTGTGGGAGTAGGAATGACATAGCTCCTCCATCCCCTCTCTCCATCCCTCTTTTTTGTACTTTTTTTTCTGTTTTTTGACTCGCGTGTATAACCATATTGAGTCTACGTAATGACACGGTGTGTGTGAATGTGTGTGTGTGTGTGTGTGTGCGGGTGCGTGTGTGTGTGTGTTTGTGTGTGTGTTTGTATGTGTGTGTGTGTGCGCGCGCGCGTGTTGAACGTAAATGTTGGTATTTTCCTAGCTACTATAAGTGGCATATTGTGAGCAATAGGATGGTGGGTATGAGTAAGACATTTGAAATCATATGCTTTGTTTAGTTTATTATGATTATGGAAAGCAGATCGAGAGGACAGAAGATAGGTTTTTTTGTTTGTTTGTTGTTGTTTTTTTTGTTCTTGTTTTCTTTTTGCAAAATAGAAAATGGCTGATTGAGACCATGTCTTACTTTCAATTTTCATCAAACTTAGCATGAGCCATAAAGAAATTCGAGATCAGAGTTAAAAAGGTTAATGTGAAAATATGTCATACCATACTGATAGGAATACTGATAGGAATGTTTTCTGTGTAACAGAGACAGAATGTCTTGTGGAACTCTTTATAAGCTTCATTACAATTACTGGCCATGGTGAAAGCAAAGCCCATGCCTAGAGACAAAATCAGAGGTCAAAGTTCAAGGTCATAACATGGCGTAATTGGAAAACGTTGAAGCATTATAGAACCCGAGATTTTTTTTTTCTCCAGCTTACAAAGCATGATATTCTAGCCAAAACAAATAACAATACAAATGGTATAGTTATCTGTTTTGGTTAGAATATAATGGTTTATAAATTCATGAGTCAAAAGTCAAGGTCACACAGTTGTCTGTGTCTTTGTGCCTGACTATCGTCTTTGCAAGAGTGTGTTGTTGTTGTTGTTGTTGAGACGGGCGCCATAGCCGAATGGTTAAAGCGTTGGACTTTCGATCTGAGGGTCTCGGGTTCGAATCACAGTGACGGCGCCTGGCGGGTAAAGGGTGGAGATTTTTACGATCTCCCAGGTCAACATATGTGCAGACCTGCCAGTGTCTGAACCCCCTTCGTGTGTATACGCAAGCAGAAGATCAAATACGCACGTTAAAGATCCTGTAATCCATGTCAACGTTCGGTGGGTTATGGAAACAAGAACATACCCAGCATGCACACCCCCGAAAACGGAGTATGGCTGCTTACATGGCGGGATAAAAACGGTCATACACGTAAAAGCCCACTCGCGTGTATACGAGTGAACGTGGGAGTTGAGGCCCACGAACGCAGAAGAAGAAGAAGAGTTGTTGTTGTCGCTGTTGTTGTTGTTTTCATGATTCCTGGTTGTTGGACATTTTTTTTTACATCCTAGACAGTTCAACTGGTTAGAAAGGTGCCAGCCAAGTCTCCATTAGAAACTAGTCAGTGCATGTGTGAACATACATTGTGTGTGCGTGTGTGCTTGTGCACGTGTGTTTGTTTCTCCGTGTTTGTGTGTGCGTGTGTTTCTCTGTGTGTGTGTGTGTGTGTGTGTGTGTGTTTTGGTGAGTGTGTGTGTGTGTTTTGGTGTGTGTGTGTGTGTGTGTGTGTGTGTGTGTGTGTTCTTTCTTTGATTTATCGTCTTTTCACTTTGAATGATATAAGACGTGCGTGAGTGAGTGTGTGTGTGTGTGTCAGTGTGTGTGTGTGTGTATCTGTGTGTGCAAAGCACGCCCCCCCCCCCCCCCCCCTATCTACCACCCTTGCAGAAGAGTAGTAAATAACAAAAGTGACTGGTTTATTTTTTGGTGATCACACCGCACCCCCCACGCCAGTTAATTCGGTTTGTGCGGCCAGGCGGGCTGCTGTCACCTACGTAACAGGCAGGCACGAGCCATCCGTCTCACAGACAAGTCGGCTGCTGCTGTCGCTCCGGTGAGGCGCCACACACAGGGGCTCCCGTGGGATGAGGGGAATGACGCCCCCCCACCCCACTCCCACCCCTACCCCTCTACCCTCCCCTTCTACCCCCCCCCCAGCCCACC
>NC_134876.1:28226251-28266251 GCF_041734735.1 Babylonia areolata
GTGGATTTTTCTACAGGATTTTGCCAGGAACAACCCTTTTGTTGCCGTGGGTTCTTTTACGTGCGCTAAGTGCGTGCTGCACACGGGACCTCGGTTTATCCGTCTCATCCGAATGACTAGCGTCCAGGCCACCACTCAAGGTCTAGTGGAGGGGGAGAAAATATCGGCGGCTGAACCGTGAATCGAACCAGCGCGCTCAGATTCTCTTGCTTCCTTGGCGGACGCGTTACCTCAAGGCCAACACTCCATGTCTGTTTTATATTTTTGGGTCTGAAACCTCGCTATTAACTTTTTCTTTTTCTTTTTTTTTACATGACACAGGTAAAGCCAAGGTAATAAATTTGGGTAAATTTCTCTGTTAACTCACTCAGTGCGGCCAGTCCTCTCTTCTCCTCTACACAGACCCCTCGGATGTCCAGTGGGTGTCTGAATGACCCAACCTTTAGCTTCCGTCGTCAGACTTGTGGTATTCTTTGTCAACATTCACCTCTTCAGTATAAGAGCCTTCCGCTTGCAATATTTTGATGATGGTAATTGGGCTGAAAAGCTGTTAACGTCGTCTCTTTCGCCGTTCGTATGGAGAGAGTTAACATTGTCTGTGCTTATGTAAACATGTTGGCCATATAGTTTCGAAATGGCATGAGGCCCTCTCGGTCTTGAACTGCATCTAATCCCGTCATGGACTGGATCCGTCGTGGAGTCCATCAAGATGTCGTCGACATTAGAAACAAAATGTTTCCATACTTGTTGAAAGCATGTACACTTGCATCACCACTATCGCCTGCTTGTACAAACGCCGCCTCCCCCCCTCCCCCACACTCCTCCCCCCCCCCACACACACATACACATACCCCCCCCCCCCTTGCCCCCCCTCTCTCTCTCTCTCCCCTTCTTTCTGTCTGCCTGTCTGTCTCTCTCTCTTTGTCCATTTCCTCCATCTCCTCTTCTTCTTCATTCCTCTCTCTCTCTCTCTCTCTCTCTCTCTCTCTCTCTCTCTCTGTCTGTCTGTCTGTCTGTCTCTCTCTCTCTGTCCATTTCCTCCATCTCCTCTTCTTCTTCATTCATTTCTCTCTCTCTCTCTCTCTGTCTGTCTGTCTGTCTGCCTGTCTGTCTCTCTCTCTGTCCGTTTCCTCCATCTCCTCTTCTTCTTCATTCATTTCTCTCTCTCTCTCTCTCTCTCTCCCTCTTTCTGTCTGTCTGCCTGTCTGTCTGTCTGTCTCTCTCTCTGTCCATTTCCTCCATCTTCTTCATTCATTTCCTGTCCTTCTGTGGATGAAGGTGGCGGCAGAAGAATGGTTAAGGCGCTCATCTGCCAATGCAGGGTCCCCCGAGGGTCTGGGTTCGAATCCCGCTCTCACCCTTTCTCCCAAGTTTGACTGAAGAATCGAACCGAGTGTGGTGGAGTCATTCGGCGATAAACCGAGGTCCCGTGTGCAGCACGCACCTGGCGCCCTGCAAAAAGAACTGGTGGCAACCTCAGTGTCGTCCTCTGTGCAAATCACTTCTCTAGAGAAAAAAAAAATCCACTCTGATAGGTACACAAATATATATAAATATATATATATATATATATATATATATATATATATATATATATATATATATATATATATATACATGTACTCAAGTAAAGTGAACGACCACTGACCCTCTGGTCCAAGCCTCACAGCACATTTTCATTGCCACGAAGCAAAAAAAAATCTCCACTTCTCATTGGACTGGAACAAGATTCCTCCTAGTTGACAGTCCGCGTTGCTAACCACTTCGCCACGGCAGCTGCCCACCTTATTTGTGTGTGTGTGTGTGTGTGTGTGCGTGTGCGTGAGCGTGTGCGTGTGTGTGTGTGTGTGCATGTACTCAAGGCCTAACTAAGCGCGACTGGTTATGCTGCTGGTCGGGCATCTGCCTAGTAGATGTGGTGTAACGTATATGGATTTGTCCGAACGCAAAGACGCCTTCTTGAGAAAATGAAACTGAAACTGTCCCTTCTTCCTCCTTCTTTTCGGTTGGGTTTTTTGGGGTGCTTTTTTTTTTTTTTTTTTTTTTTTTCCATCTTTCTTTCCCTGCCCCCACATTCTTCGATTATTTTTTCTTTTCATCTGCCAGTCTTTCTTTCTTTCACTCTTTTTTTTTTCTTCTTCTTCTTCTTCTTTTTCTGTATTTCTTCCTTCCCTTTTTTCGTTTTTTTCCCTTTCTTTTTCCACTTTGTTTTTTGTTGTTGTTTTTTTCTGCTTATTCTGCTGCTTCTTTTTTTTTTTTTTTTTAAGTCTAGATTTTTTGATTTTTTTTCCTCACCTCTGCTTCACCACGTGCTTGATGTAGTGCTTGCCATTCCCCGCTCCCTCTCCCCCTCCGCCCTCTTTGCGTGTGTGTGTGTGTGTGTGTGTGTGTGTGTGTGTGTGTGTGTCTGTCTGTCTATGTGTGTATGTGTGCGGGCGCGTGTGTGAGTGCGCGATTTTTATGTTTAACTGCCTGCATGCATTGTGTAACATGCTTCAGTGTTGGAAACGCGCGCTCGCACTCTCTCTATCTGTGTGTGTGTGTGTGTGTGTGTGTGTGTGTGTGTGTGTGTGTGTGTGTGTGTGTGTGAAAGGAGAGAGAGAGAGAGTGGGAGAGAGAGAGAGAGAGAGTGCGTGCGCGCGCGCGCGTTTGTGTACGTGCATGTATGTTTGTGAGTTTGTACAGGTTCATATGTATAGCTGTGTTCGTGTGTAATTTTCTGCATTCACAATTGCAATGTATTAACAGAGTTTAGAATTCGTTAATGTTGTAGTTATTTGATTTTCCTGAAATACCATTAACAGGGTATGAATAGATCGAATTAAGGTTAGAAATGTTGGTATGCTCAGTCTCAGATCGATACGGAAACATGTGTATCCATCAAATATTAGGTTTATACACACACGCGCGTGCGCGTATGCAAGCACACACATTACACACACACACACACACACACACACACACACACACACACACACATACACACACACACACACACACACAAACAAATACACACACACACACACACACACACAGACTCACACGCACGCACGCGCGCGCGCGCATACACACACACACACACACACACACATACATACATACATACATTCACGCGCATGCGTGCATATACAGCAAAGTGCTGTCCTAATTAGCGTCAGTGTACCTTTTTGTTGAACTCACACCCTCGCAAGATTTTTTTTTTATCCCCCCCAAACCCCCCCCCCCCCCCCCCACCCCCCTTCCCCTTTTTTTCCCCCCGGTAGCTTTGGGCTGTGCCATGGGCAAAACAGTGATGTCGTCGCCATCTGTATCTGTTCGTCTTTTTTCTTTTTTTTTTTTTTTTTACCCTTCGGGGATAGGGAAGGGGGAATGAGAGGGGGGAGATTTTTTTTTTTTTTCAACTCCAGCTTATATGTGACCTTTTCTGCATCATGCTCCCTTCACTTGAGTTTTTCCTCGTCATTTTCTGCATAGAAGGTTTGGGACGTGTAAGACGTGTGAAGAGGAGCTTGTGTTTTGTTCCCCTTTAGTTCCTTTCTTTCTTCGTCGTTGTTCTCTCTGTCTCTGTCTCTCTGTCTGTCTGTCTCTCTGTCTGTCTCTGTCTGTCTGTCTGTCTGTCTGTCTGTCTGTCTCCCTTAAACTATCGTTCTGTGGTGACTATGAATTTGTTACCACCCTCAATGACATGGGCCTGAGCCCTGTTTGTTAAACCATTCAGAGGCGGGCGCAATAGCCGAGTGGTTAAAGCGTTGGACTGTCAATCTGAGGGTCCCGGGTTCGAATCACGTTGATGGCGCCTGGTGGGTAAAGAGGTGGAGATTTTTACGATCTCCCAGGTCAACATACATGCAGACCTGCTAGTGCCTGAACCCCCTTCGTGTGTATACGCAAGCAGAAGATCAAATACGCACGTTAAAGATCCATGTCAGCGTTCGGTGGGTTATGGAAACAAGAACATACCCAGCATGCACACCCACGAAAACGGAGTATGGCTGCCTACATGGCGGGGTAAAAAACGGTCATACACGTAAAGGCCCACTCGTGTGCATACGAGTGAACGTGGGAGTTGCAGCCCACGAACGCAGAAGAAGAAGAAGAAACCATTCAGAGTTCTCTCTCTCTCTCTCTTTACGTATTCGTGAGTAGCTGATTCATACTTTCATCCTTCTTTTCTTTGCTGCCATTTAGAAAAAAAAAGTTGTTATCATTATTATTATCATTTTATTTCCCTGCCCCCCACCCTCCCTTCTGCCCCCCCCCCCCCCCCCCCCCCCCCCCCCCCCCCCCCCCTCCTCACCCCCCCCCCCTCCCCCTCCACACACACACACACGCACACACAAGGCCTTCGTGTCTCCCTTTTTTTTCTTTCTTCATCACCTGCATCTGTACACACTTCTCTGTTCATCTTTGCTTTCTTTACCGATCAATACTCCTAACTCCTAACAAGGTGGAGTGATGGCCTAGAGGTAACGCGTCCGCCTAGGAAGCGAGAGAATCTGAGCGTGCTGGTTCGAATCACGGCTCAGCCGCCGATATTTTCTCCCCCTCCACTAGACCTTGAGTGGTGGTCTGGACGCTAGTCATTCGGATGAGACGATAAACCGAGGTCCCGTGTGCAGCATGCACTTAGCGCACGTAAAAGAACCCACGGCAACAAAAGGGTTGTTCCTGGTAAAATTCTGTAAAAAAAAAAATAAAGCCACATCGATAGGAAAAACAAATAAAACTGCATGCAGGAAAAAATACCAAAAAATGGGTGGCGTTGTAGTGTAGCGGCGCGCTCTCCCTGGGGAGAGCAGCGCGAATTTCACACAGAGGAATCTGTTGTGATAAAAAGAAATACAAATAGAAATACAAAACTTCTCTCAGTGAAGTCCACTGACATTTCCGACTAACACAGTCCCTGAAGACAGACAGACTCAGGGCCTGAGAGACATTGGACGCTTGTCATCAAAAGCGAGTCTTCTGATCGTCATTTTCGACCAGACACACAATGCTGGTGTGGTGTGGATATCCTGCAGAGACAGTCGAACATTGTCTTTTACACTGTCCAATTTGTAACACTATGAGAGAGAGAGAGAGAACAGAATCGCTACTCACCTCATAAATATCTAAATTTAAAAAATATTTTTAAAAATCCCGTAATTTCCCTATTACGAGGTGTCCCAACGATTAGTTCCCTTCAGAATGAACACGGTATTTTTGAGTGTATAAGATTATATTGGACAGTCAAAAAGATTCAATGTTATCTAACGCTTGTGACTTAACCATACGAACGGCGAAAGAGACGACGTTAACAGCGTTTCATCCTAATTACCATCATCAAAATATTGCAAGCGGAAGGCTCTTATACTGAAGAGGTGAATGTTGACAAAGAATACCACAATTCTGACGACGGAAGCTAAAGGTTGGGTCATTCAGACACCCACTGGTCATACGAGGGGTCTGTGTAGAGGAGAAGAGAGGACTGGCCGTACTGAGTGAGTTAAGATAAACACAATGGAATTGTCCGAACGCAAAGACGCCTTCTTGAGAAAATGAAACGGAAACTGTCCCTTCTTCCTCCTTCGTTTCGGGGTTGTTGTGTTTTTTTGTTTGTTTGTTTGTTTTTTGGGGGTTTTTTTTTGGTTTTTTTCCATCTTTCTTTCCCTGCCCCCACGCCTTCCTCGATTATTTTTTTTTCATCTGCCAGTCTTTCTTTCTTTCACTCTTTTTTTTTTCTTCTTCTTCTTCTTCTTCTGTATTTCTTCCTTCCCTTTTTTCTTTTTTTTCCCTTTCTTTTTCCACTTTGTTTTTTATTGTTGTTTTTTCTGCTTATTCTGCTGCTTCTGTTGTTTTTTTTAAGTCTAGATTTTTTTTTTCTCCTCACCTCTGCTTCACCACGTGCTTGATGTAGTGCTTGCCATTCCCCGCTCCCTCTCCCCCTCCGCCCTCTTTGCGTGTGTGTGTGTGTCTGTGTGTGTGTGTGTCTGTCTGTCTGTCTATGTGTGTATGTGTGCGGGCGCGTGTGTGAGTGCGCGATTTTTATGTTTAACTGCCTGCATGCTTCAGTGTTGGAAACGCGCGCTCGCACTCTCTATCTTTGTGTGTGTGTGTGTGTGTATGTGTGTGTGTGTGTGTGTGTGTGTGTGTGTGTGTGTGTGTGAAAGGAGAGAGAGAGAGTGGGAGAGAGAGAGAGAGAGAGTGCGCGCGCGCGCGCGCGTTTGTGTACGTGCATGTATGTTTGTGAGTTTGTACAAGTTCGTATGTATGGCTGTGTTCGTGAGTAATTTTGTGCACTCGCAATTGCAATGTATTAAACAGAGTTTAGAATTCGTTAATGTTGTAGTTATTTGATTTTCCTGAAATACCATTAACAAGGTATGAATAGATCGAATTAAGGTTAAAAATGTTGGTATGTTCAGTCAGATCGATACGGAAACAGTGTATCCATCAAATATTAGGTTTATACACACACGCGCGTGCGCGTATGCAAGCACACACATTACACACACACATACACACACACACACACACACACACACATACACATACACACACACACACAAACAAATACACACACACACACACACACACAGACTCACACGCACGCACGCGCGCGCGCGCATACACACACACACACACACATACATACATACATACATTCACGCGCATGCGTGCATATACAGCAAAGTGCTGTGGGCAGCAAAGTGTACCTTTTTGTTGAACTCACACCCTCGCAAGATTTTTTTTTTATCCCCCCCCAAACCCCCCCCCCACCCCCCCACCCCCACCCCACCCCCTTCCCCTTTTTTTCCCCCCGGTAGCTTTGGGCTGTGCCATGGGCAATTAGTGATATCGTCGCCATCTGTATCTGTTCGTCTTTTTTCTTTTTTTCTTTTTTCTTTTTTTTCTTTTTCTTTTTTACCCTTCGGGGATAGGGAAGGGGGAATGAGAGGGGGGAGATTTTTTTTTTTTTTCAACTCCAGCTTATATGTGACCTTTTCTGCATCATGCTCCCTTCACTTGAGTTTTTCCTCGTCATTTTCTGCATAGAAGGTTTGGGACGTGTAAGACGTCTGAAGAGGAGCTTGTGTTTTGTTCCCCTTTAGTTCCTTTCTTTATTCGTCGTTGTTCTCTCTGTCTCTGCCGCTCTCTATGTCTCTCTCTCTCTGTCTCTGTCTCTCTGTCTCTCTCTCTGTCTCTGTCTGTCTGTCTCCCTTAAACTATCGTTCTGTGGTGACTATGAATTTGTTACCACCCTCAATGACATGGGCCTGAGCCCTGTTTGTTAAACCATTCAGAGGCGGGCGCAATAGCCGAGTGGTTAAAGCGTTGGACTGTCAATCTGATGGTCCCGGGTTCGAATCACGGTGATGGCGCCTGGTGGGTAAAGAGGTGGAGATTTTTACGATCTCCCAGGTCAACATACGTGCAGACCTGCTAGTGCCTGAACCCCCTTCGTGTGTATACGCAAGCAGAAGATCAAATACGCACGTTAAAGATCCATGTCAGCGTTCGGTGGGTTATGGAAACAAGAACATACCCAGCATGCACCCCCCCGAAAACGGAGTATGGCTGCCTACATGGCGGGGTAAAAACGGTCATACACGTAAAAGCCCACTCGTGTGCATACGAGTGAACGTGGGAGTTGCAGCCCACGAACGCAGAAGAAGAAGAAACCATTCAGAGTTCTCTCTCTCTCTCTCTCTCTCTCTCTCTCTTACGTATTCGTGAGTAGCTGATTCATACTTTCATCCTTCTTTTCTTTGCTGCCATTTAGAAAAAAAAAATTCGTTATCATTATTATTATCATGTTATTTCCCTGCCCCCCACCCTCCCTTCTGCCCCCCCCCCCCCTCTCACCCCACCCCCACCCCCCACCCCCCCACACACACACACAAGGCCTTCGTGTCTCCCTTTTTTTTCTTTCTTCATCACCTGCATCTGTACACACTTCTCTGGTCATCTTTGCTTTCTTTACCGATTAATACTCCTAACTCCTAACAAGGTGGAGTGATGGCCTAGAGGTAACGCGTCCGCCTAGGAAGCGAGAGAATCTGAGCGTGCTGGTTCGAATCACGGCTCAGCCGCCGATATTTTCTCCCCCTCCACTAGACCTTGAGTGGTGGTCTGGACGCTAGTCATTCGGATGAGACGATAAACCGAGGTCCCGTGTGCAGCATGCACTTAGCGCACGTAAAAGAACCCACGGCAACAAAAGGGTTGTTCCTGGCAAAATTCTGTAGAAAAAGCCACATCGATAGGAAAAACAAATAAAACTGCATGCAGGAAAAAATACAAAAAAAAAAGGGTGGCGTTGTGGTGTAGCGACGCGCTCTCCCTGGGGAGAGCAGCCCGAATTTCACACAGAGGAATCTGTTGTGATAAAAAGAAATACAAATACAAATACAAAACTTCTCTCAGTGAAGTCCACTGACATTTCCAACTAACACAGTCCCTGAAGACGGACAGACTCAGGGCCTGAGAGACATTGGACGCTTGTCATCAAAAGCGAGTCTTCTGATCGTCATTTTCGACCAGACACACAATGCTGGTGTGGTGTGGATATCCTGCAGAGACAGTCGAACATTGTCTTTTACACTGTCCAATTTGTAACACTATGAGAGAGAGAGAACAGAATTGCTACTCACCTCATAAATATCTAAATTTAAAAAATAATAAAAAAAATCCCGTAATTTCCCTATTACGAGGTGTCCCAACGATTAGTTCCCTTGAGAATGAACACGGTATTCTTGAGTGTATAAGATTATATTGGACAGTGAAAAAGATTCAATGTTATCTAACGCTTGTGACTTAACCATACGAACGGCGAAAGAGACGACGTTAACAGCGTTTCATCCTAATTACCATCATCAAAATATTGCAAGCGGAAGGCTCTTATACTGAAGAGGTGAATGTTGACAAAGAATACCACAATTCTGACGACGGAAGCTAAAGGTTGGGTCATTCAGACACCCACTGGTCATTCGAGGGGTCTGTGTAGAGGAGAAGAGAGGACTGGCCGTACTGAGTGAGTTAAGATAAACACAATGAAATATTTTCTGCAGTAACATATATAGAAAATTTGACTTGATGAATGGACCTGGGTTCTTCTGTCTCTCTGTCTCTGTCTCTCTTTCTCTCTCTCCTAGTACATTACGCTTTTGGTGATGTTCACTTTCCACTGTATTATTATTATTATTATCATTATTTGGGACATTATTATTATTATTATTATATTATTGTTATTAGTGGTGGTAGTGGTAGTAGTGGTGGTAGTGATGTCGATAGTGGTAGTATTAATAATATTCTTGTTTGTTTTGTTTTGCACTTCAATTTTCTTTGTCATTATCAAACATTGTGTGTATATTTTCGCCATTGTGTTTGTTGATCGATTGTAACACATGAAAGAGTACGATATAAGCTCAGTCAGGCTTGTTGTTGTCGCTCAAGTTTTCCCTTCTCTGTATTGCTGAATACGGTACTTTGTCATGTTTCTTGATTTGAAAAAAAAAAAAAAAAATGCATGAAACTAAACGTGTCTTATTTTACCAGCTACATTTAAAAAAGACTTTCTACAAAACATATTGTAATTTTTTTAAAGTACTTTTTGATCAGCTGATTTGCCTTGTTGTTAAGTTTTGTGCCGTTGAACATCATCCACAGCCAAGCAAATTCCTTGCCCACTCCCTTCCCGTAAAAAATTTTAAATTTTTTTTAAAAAGTGGGGGCAGGAATTCAGGACAGAATTCAGATTCCAAGATGACTTTATTCGGATTTAAAAGCGCTGGTGAAATTGTGTCTCTCCACAGCTCTTAGTAGTCACAAAGAAAAAGCGTTCTTTGCATCTACATCAAGATGCTGTCCTTGCAAGTATCAGTCGGGGCCGGCCGCCTTGCTGGGGACGGGGAGAAAAAAAAAAAGCGGGCTGGCAAGATTATTTTCTTCTTCCAGTTCTTCTTCTTCTTCCTTGGCTCCGCCATCAGCAAAATGGTCGGTGCCATTGCCGCCGTGTGTGGTTTTATTTCATTTATTTTTCTTTGGCTACTTACTTTCTTTCTTTCTTCTTTTTTTTTTTTCTCCTTCCTTTTCTTCAGCTCTGCTCTCCCTCTTTGCATTTTGCTGCAGTCGTTTTTTTACCACTTTCTCGGCGAAAACACGGCTGGCTGGGGGTTTTACCCCGGAAGAGGAGAGGGGGATCATTTAGTTCGGTGCTGTAGGCGGTGAATGTCTGTGTGCGATTGGGGAAAGGTTCTATGGGGGGGGTGGGAGGGGGCGGGGAGAGAGCGGAGACCACGTTGGTGGAGGTGTGAGTGTGTGTGTGTGTGTGTGTGTGTGTGTGTGAAAGAGGGAGAGAGAGAAAATGCATGTGAATTTAGTTTGTAATATGCATTTCTTTTCCTGATTGATTGGCTTAAATCGCACTTGTGCGTATGCTTATTTTGGAACAAAAGAACATGATGATTGTGATATCTATCTGCCCGTTGCTGGCCATTTGCCCTTCTTCTCCCATCTCTCTCTCTCTCTCTCCCTCTGTGTGTGTGTCTCTCTCAATCCCCCTCCTCACCCCTCTCTCTCTCTCATTCCCCCTCCCTTCTCTCTCTCTCTCTCAACCCCCCCTCTCTCTCTCAACTCCCCTCCCTCTCTCTCAACCCCCCTCCCTCTCTCCCAACCTCCCCTCTCTCTCTCAATCCCCTTCCCCCCCTCTCTCTCTCTCACCCCTCTCTCTCTCAACCCCCCTCCCTCTCTCTCAACCCCCACCCCCTCTCTCTCTCTCAATCCCCTCTTCCCCCTCTCTCTCTCCCCTCTCTCCCCTCTCTCTATCCCTCTCTCCCCTCTCTCTCTCCCCTCTCTCTCTCAACCCCCATCTCTCTCTCAATCCCCCCCTCTCTCTCTCTCTCAATCCCCCTCCCCCCTCTCTCTCTCTCTTTCTCTCTCTCTCCACCCTCATCTTTCTTTCACTCTCCCCTCATCCTCCTCTCTTTCTCCTTTCCGGAATTCCGACCCAGCCCCCCCCCCCCGCCCCCCCCGCCACCCTCCCCACCTCCACTGACATAACACCCCTGCCGGACGGAGCTCTTCATTCTGCCGTCCCCTCCTTATTGTCCCTCACTACACCTTCTCTCTCCGCTTCTGTCTCCTCCCCTCCCTCACCCCACCTCACCACCACCACCACCCACCCACACACCCACCATACCCCATCCTCTCTCCGTCACCGTCCTTCCTTCCTCAGCTATGTGTGTGTGTGTGTGTGTGTGTGTGTGTGTGTGTGTGTGTGAAGCTTTTACCTACTATGAGAGCGAGTTGCACGAGCTGTGTTGTGCATCAGTGTCAGCAAGGTAATGGCACTGAAGCTTAGCGAGTTTTTCTTTTTCTTTTTCTTCGTCTTGCCCCCTTACACCTCCCCTCCCCCCCTAACCCTCCACCCCCAAACTATCCTCTCCCCCCCTCCCCCCCGCCCCCTACCTCCCTCTTTCCAACCACCACGAGCGAAATTGGTTTCCGTCGCTTCTGCGGGGAAAAAAACAAAAAACAAAAAAAACCTTCTTCCGTGTTGGATGGGATTTTCAGATCCCCTGCTCGGCTTGATTCATGGGGGATGGCGTTCCATGTTGTCGTGAATCATTTATAGGGACCCACGTGGCATCGGTCTGTGGTAAGATCTGCGTGGTGTTTCTCCTTTATTTTTTATTTTATTTTTTTTTTTCTTTGGAGTCTGTTGGAAAGCTGGGGGTAGTGACAGCGAAAAGTTACACTACACACACACACACGCACACGCACGCACGCACGCACGCACGCGCGCGCACGCACACACGCGCGCGCACACACACACACACACATATATATATATATTATCATTTTGTTTTATTTTAGAGGGGGGGGGGTGCAGGGAAGGTTGCTCTCACTATCTGCCTCTGTCTGGGAACGTCATACGTAAATAATGCTCAAAAGATTGAAATTAGAAATTAATGTTAACTTGACAAATGTTCACTCAAATTAAAAGAAGAAGAAAAAAAAGTGTTACATCCGGATACCAGATTATGTTCCAGATGCTGAATTCACTTCGCCCATTTGGAGCTTAAAGACCGGAATGTACTAAAAAAAAAAAAAAAAAAAAAAAAAAAAAACCCACCACCAAAAGCCGGATTTCCGGAATGTCGTTGTCAGAGAACAGGATATTTTATCATCCCCAGCTTAAGAATGTTCGCCTGACAGAAATGGTCACAAAATGATAACAACAACAACAACAATCGTCATCATATCGACGGAAGCAATAGCCGAGTGGTTAAAGCGTTGGACTGTCAATCTGGGGGTCCCGGGATCGAATCACGGTGACGGCGCCTGGTGGGTAAAGGGTGGAGATTTTTACGATCTCCCAGGTCAACATATGTGCAGACCTGCTAGTGCCTGAACCCCCTTCGTATGTATATGCAAGCAGAAGATCAAATACGCACGTTAAAGATCCTGTAATCTATGTCAGCGTTCGGTGGGTTATGGAAACAAGAACATACCCAGCATGCACACCCCCGAAAAACGGAGTATGGCTGCCTACATGGCGGGGTAAAAACGGTCATATACGTAAAAGCCCACTCGTGTGCATACGAGTGAACGCAGAAGAAGGAGGTCATCATAACATCACCATAATCTGTTACAGTTGTGACACTGGATGCAGATTCGGATATAAAACGAAAATTCAGCACACAAGGAAAAAAAGGAAAAGAAAAAGACACACACACACACACACAAATAAAGTGGGCAGCTGCCGTGGCGAAGTGGTTAGCAACGCGGACTGTCAACTAGGAGGAATCAGGTTCGAGTCCAATGAGAAGTGGAGATTTTTTTTTTTTTTTTTTTTTTTTTTTTTTTTTTTTTGCTTCGTGGCAATGAAAATGTGCTGTGAGGCTCGGACCAGAGGGTCAGTGGTCGTTCTCTACACGGATGTGCTTTTGGGATTTTTTTTTTCTTCTTTTTTTTCCAAACATTCTTGACCAACACTGCAGGTGACTTGTTATCTCTCGATCATGGTCAAAACAGGGTATTATTATCAAAAGAAAGGAAGCGTAGACAACAGCCTTGTCACATGAACCCAAATCTGAATGGACCACCACAGAGGAGGCATCGTCTCATCTTCCTCACCATCATCAGATATACAAGAGATGATGATGATAATGATGATGATACGTTGTTGCACTGACCCGCCGTTTTACGCCACAGGGGCCCAGTACATCCATCTTCGGCATTGGTGTTTGAGCTTCCCTCTCGTACTTCGCGGAGACTGGGGTGTCCATTCAACAAACGAGAAGAAGAAGGAGAAAAAGAAGAAGGAGGAGGAGGATAAGAAGAAGAAGGAGGAGAAGGAGAAGAAGAAGGAAAAGGTAAAGGAGAAGAAGGAAAAGAAGGAGAAGAAGAAGATGATGATGATGATAATGAAGCCCTAAACTCTGTGGCCACCCATGCCCTGGTAAACCCAGTTTCAATTTCTCACCCACTGTCGTATAATTATGTGGTATGTTCCAGCCAGAATCGTCTCTGTCCGCAGGTTCGCTGGAGACTGTTGTTTGATGGACGTGGTGCATGGCCCTCTTTCACTAAGGCCATGCGTGGTGGTCGGTGGTCCTCACTCCGGGGAGATGCTCACTCAGTCTGGCTTTAAGCCCATGAGTTGGTGGCGTCCTGCCTGGTGAAACAGAACAGGCTTTGCCGATCACCACTCAAGTGACTCGGTTGCAGTGAAGGATCATCCTCTGGTGTGTGTCCTTCTGGCGACATGACACCGATAGTTCCCTGTGGACTGCCCGTGCTTGGACTGCGGCTGACCAACTTTTGAGTGTGGAGGGGTGGAGGCTGGGGTGTGTGGGTGGGACTGGTTGTGAACGACGTGAGCGTATTGCACTGGTGCAGATGATGGAGCAGCAAAGAACAAAACAAAGCAAAAAAAAAAACACATGGTGGATTTTGGAAATGTCGCAACACCAGCACACCACATTTTATGCCTCTCTCTGTCTCTCTGTTTGGCTGTCTTTCTGTCTGTCTGTCTCTCTATCTCCCCCCCCCTCTCCCTGTTTCTCTATTTTTACCCCCCTCCCCCTCCCTCCTCTCCCCCTCCCTCCCATCCCTCTTCCACCTTTTGCAGTCTTCATTCATGTGCTGACTGCAGGGTGTGTTTGGTCCATAGACAATAGTGTGAGTTTGTTTGTTTGTTTGGTTTGTCATCATGATGTACAGATTCCACCACCACTAACTCAACAAGTCCAGTTCATCTGAGTCCAGTGTCAACAGGCCACAGGCTCAGAAGAAGAAGCAGCAGCAGGTGTCACGAGGGTTTAGTTGAAGTACAAACCGTGAGAACCAACCCCTTCCATCATTCCTTGTTTCCGTCCGTCCCTCCCTTTCCTACACTTCACGTTTTCAGGCTACATCTTCCACGCCACACTCGCTCGCACCAGTGCACCCTAACGTGCACATGTGCGGTCGTTTTTATACCCCGCCTTTTACTGCTGTAGACTTTAATAACGTGCATGCTTGTTTTATAGCCCCGCCGTTTAGACAGCCATGTCCCATTTTTTCCAAGGCAAGTGAACCGCTGGGCGTTAGCTTGTTTCCATTGCCCCACAGACCGCTGACATGACTTGGCGGGTTCTTTTGATCTTAAGCGTGCATTTACGCACGTAAGAGGTTCGGGGCGCTGGCAGGTCTGCACAGATCTTTAAAAACAGAGTAACTATATATATATATATATTTATATATATATACTACTTTCTCACAGGGAGTTTCGGGCATTCAGGGTCTAAATTTTTAAAAAATCCCAAGCTCTTTCCATCGGTTATTGTGTCCGGTCATGGAAAGCAAGAAAGGTTCAGCTTCCTCCTGGTGACTGAACGTCGATGGTTCCCCGTGGACTGCCGACGCTGGGCGGCGGGACTGCGACGGACGAAATCGGGTGTGGATGTGGGACTCCGAATGATAAGAGCGGCGTGGGAGTTAATGTTGCTGAAACAGTGCAAAAGATGGAGCATAAAAAATTAAAAAAAATCAGCTTAGCCTAACTTTTGTACAGATCGTAATAACCAAGGTAACAATGAGAACATTGGTTGTTGTTTTTGATATAACCGGGTATGATTGAGGTAGAGAGTCAGCTTGTCATCCTTCAAGGATTTCCAGTCAATAATTTTTTTTTTTTTTTCACTGTTGCTGACATGTTGGATGTTTACGTTCCAGTTTAATCATGGCCATGCTCAGGTGGAAATTGAGCTTGGGTTTGTTGTGTCTCATGGTGGGAATTCTTGGTTCGTTTAATTTGTTCGTTCGTTTCATCATCAGGATTATGGATCTCTCTCTCTCTCTCTCTCTGAAAGTGCGCGCACGTGAGCGTGTGCGTTCTTTTCTTTTCACGATACATCACTTAGGTTAATGAACAAGATGATTTTATGCGGACCAACACTCGTAAAACGCACGTACGCATACACACACATGCACACACACACACACACACACACAACAAAACAACAACAACAACAACAACAACAACAACAACACACTGACACACATACTATTGACGGGTTTCTGCAAAACCACTGATATTTCTCCTCATATCTTCTTTTTCCTTCCAGTGTGTGTGTGTGTGTGTGTGCGTGCGCGTATGTGTGTGTGTGTGTATGAGAGAGACGGAGAGGGAGAGAGACGGGAGGGTGGGAGCTAAGAGGCATCGAGCAGTAGACGGAGGAAGGGTGTGGGTGTGTCTATGTGTGTGTGGTGGGGAGGTGTGCCATGGGCGTGGGGGCTGGGTGTGTGTGTGTGGGGGGGGGGGGATGTATCATCCAGCAAGCGGGACTGCTGTAGAAGTGGGCACGGACCAGTACAGGTACAGAAATAACGGAAACCTGCGCATACAGTCAGTCGCCTCCAGGTTTACTAAACACGTCAACAGCAAGCCAAGCGGGCGAGGAGGCGATAGCGCCGATAGCGTCACCGCCATGAATTTGCCTCCTCCTCCTCCTCCTCCTCCTCCTTCTCCTGCTCCCTCCTACTCCTTCCCCTCCCCCTCCTTCTCCTCCTCCTCCTCCTCCTCACTCTCCCATGTATGTGGTGGCGCGCGGCCTGTGGCGAGGCCGAAACGATAGATCATGATGACGCCAACCAAACCACCAGTTTACGAGTGGGACCGTACCGCTCCAGTTATTATCTCTTCCAGTGCACGTGTGCCTGCTGGCAGAATTGAAAACGAGGGGGCTGGATAATGGAGGGGAGGGTGGTAAGGGGGCTTGGGCCTGGAAGGTAGGGGGCACGGTTTTTTTTTGGGGGGGTTTTGGGGTGTTTTTTTTTTGGGGGGGGGTATGGATGTGGGCAGGAGAGGTTGCAGACTGGGGAAGGGGTTTGGGGGGTGGAAATTGAGTCATGATTTTGCAAGAGGATGTATGATCTTGAAAATGTGTGTTTTGTTTTTCGGAGAATAAAAAGTTGGGTTTTTTTTGGTGGGGTTTAAAGTTAAAAAATATGTTGTGTAACAGAATTATTTCACAGATGGGGTGAAATACTTTCATTTTTTAGAAAGTTGGGCGACGTGAACTGTCCAGTACTATGCAGTTGGAGACCGACAGAAACAGAGACCTGAGTGAATGATGAAAGTTGAAGCTGCTTTTTGGTGACAATCGTTTTCACACACACACACACACACACACACACACATATATATATATATATATATATCGCTTCTTTTGTTTCTTTCTTTTGTGTTTTCTTTCATCTAAATGGGAAAAAATATCTTCGATATATAACCATAAAAGGAAATATCCTTTCAAATAACAGACTGTGAAACTGCACAAACACTACTCGCTAAATCAGATGTCATGTTGATCGTATTAACAGAACAGTGACACTTTTGCGGTTTGCGACATCAGAATGAATTAGTGTACAGCATCGGTATATCGGTATGTCATATGACAGCACATGGCAACACCACCTCACTTTTGATTGGGTACAAAATAAGCAAGACAAACTGTAACTTAAAAGCTAAACTAATTTGCACTCTAGATTATTCATGCATTCGCACTGAAACCTACACGTGGGTCTGTGGACAAACTGTACATCAGGTTCACAGACGAAAGCATTATCTCTCTCTCTCTCTCTGTCTGTTTCTCTGTCTCTCTGTGTCTGTCTGTCTGTGTCTGTCTCTCTCTCTCTCTCTCTCTCTTACAAGGAAGCAGAGTTTAAGTTAGTGATGTATTATGTTTGTGCACTCCATTTGTAAAGGGCCAAGGCCTATACAATTAAACCATTTGTGTCCTTTGTGTCCCCCCTCTCTCTCTCTCTGTGTGTGTGTGTGTGTGTGTGTGTGTGTGTGTGTTTAATTTACATCAGAGGAATATTCCACAGCACCTTGTTTATTTTCACGGAGTCTAATCCGTTGCTAGCATCCAATAACGAATACACTGTTCATAATCTGGTGGGGCCGGGGGAGGGGCTTGTTTGTTTTTGTTTTTGTTTTGTTGTTTTTTTGTTGTTTTTTGTACAAAGCTTTTGCAGTTACGATAGACATTTGTGGCTCAATTTCTCTGATCTGGAGCTCTGGAAGGACCTGTAGTGTTAGTTATATTTCAGTATTGTTCAAACTATCTCGCCTGAGGAGGCTTCAAATAAATGAAACCTGAGTTTGAATCTGAGCCCCTCTCTCTCTCTCTCTCTCTCTCTCTCTCTCTCTCTCTCTCTCTCTCTCTCTCTTATTCAGTCATCACACACTATATATTTCACTGCTGAGATGCGAAGGGTTATTTTCAAGTGAGGAATTGACGCACGTGCAGACGCACACACACGCGCAGACGTATGTTTGCAAGCACACACACACACACACACACACACACACACACACACACGCACGCACGCACGCACGCACACACACACACACACACACGCACGCACGCACACACACACACACACACACACACACTGAAATATGTATCCGTCAACAGTCCGTCGAATGGATGTTCTGTTTTTCTTTTTTTTTCTTTTCTTTTTCCTATCGGGCATCTGCTGTGACGAGACGTGGTTGCTCCTTCATAAAATATTGGACGCTGAGCCTGCAACTTCAAAGGGCCTTTGACGAACGCGTGTCACGCATGACATGAGTTGAAGCCCTCCTGGGGCTTTTAACTGCTGACTCCACCGAAGACACGCCGCCGCAACTCAACTGTTTGTCTTCGCCAGGCGTGACCGTGAATTCCGGCGGCGATCTATATTCACTGGGTACCTGCGTTTCGTGGGAGGGGCTGACAGGGGAAGGAGAGAGTGTGTGTATGGAGGGAGGAGGGTTTCGGAAGTGGGGGGGATGCGGGGGGGGGGGGGGAGGGAGTTGTGTGTGGAAGGGAGACAACTAAAACATCTGCGTCAAAGGCTGTCGTTGGCAGCCTGTCCCCTCCCTGCAAATTATTTATCACAGCGGCGGGTGTCGTTTCGCCTTGACGCTGGAGATTTCTGTTGTTTTGACTGATTTGAACCATTACCTCACCCTTCTTCTCCCCAGCCCCCCTCGCCTCCCCGCAGACCCCCGTCCACCCCTATCCCCCCCCCCCCCCCCACACACACACACACACACCTCCACTAGCATCCCAGCAGCTCTTCTGATGTGGAGCGAGATTACGATAGGGAAGCTATGTTACATGTGTGTGTGTTCGTTGTTTCGTTGTTTCCGTCAGTCCGTGGATAGCACTGAACTTCACGCAAATCACAAGACCAGTCCGAATTCACATGATGCACAGCCAGTGTGGCTATAAAATAATTGGGTGGATACCAGCCACCCATTTTACGATGTTATAGGCCAGATTTGATTTTTGATTTAAAAAAAAATCTTTTCTTGATCTGGAGATGATAATCAAAGAGCACAGCTAAGGCCATTTATTTAAATAGTTGATTTTTGCATGGCAGACCACCATGTTACTAAATGTTGTGTGTTTGTTGTTTGGTTTACGTTTGTTTTCCGTCGTCCCTTTTGCATGTTCTATTAAAGGGGACAAACAAGACAGTGTGGAGTGATGGCCTAGAGGTAACGCGTCCGCCGTAGGAAGCGAGAGAATCTGGGCGCGCTGGTTCGAATCACGGCTCAGCCGCCGATATTTTCTCCCCCTCCACTAAACCTTGAGTAGTGGTCTGGACGCTAGTCATTCGGATGAGGCGATAAACCGAGGTCCCGTGTGCATCATGCACATAACTCACGTAAAAGAACCCACGGCAACAAAAGGGTTGTTCCTGGCAAAATTCTGTAGGAAAATCCACTTCGATTGGAAAAACAAATAAAACTGCACGCAGGAAAAAATACAAAAAAAAAAAAAAAAGGGTGGCGCTGTAGTGTAGCAACGCGCTCTACCTAGGGAGAGCAGCCCGAATTTCACACAGAGAAATCTGTTGTGATAAAAAGAAACAAAAATGCAAATACAATATATGTAGTCTTCTCTCCGCATGGCAACATCATTTGAAAGAGGGGAAGGTTCAGGAAACTCGCTGAATGTTTGGTTTGATGTAAATGATTGCAGCGCAAACACTTCTCAAAACCTCGCATGTTCCAAACATACCTGTAATCAGCGGTGAAGATCATTCGGTGATTTTAATTTATTCACCGTTTGACTCTTTGAATGTTTGGTTTGATGTAAATGATTGCAGCGCAAACACTTCTCAAAACCTCGCATGTTCCAAACATACCTGTAATCAGCGGTGAAGATCATTCGGTGATTTTAATTTATTCACCGTTTGACTCTTTGAATGTTTGGTTTGATGTAAATGATTGCAGCGCAAACACTTCTCAAAACCTCGCATGTTCCAAACATACCTGTAATCAGCGGTGAAGATCATTCGGTGATTTTAATTTATTCACCGTTTGACTCTTTGAATGTTTGGTTTGATGTAAATGATTGCAGCACAAACACTTCTCAAAACCTCGCATGTTCCAAACATACCTGTAATCAGCTGTGAAGATCATTCGGTGATTTTAATTTATTCACCGTTTGACTCTTTGAGTGTTTGGTTTGATGTAAATGATTGCAGCGCAAACACTTCTCAAAACCTCGCATGTTCCAAACATACCTGTAATCAGCGGTGAAGATCATTCGGTGATTTTAATTTATTCACCGTTTGACTCTTTGAATGTTTGGTTTGATGTAAATGATTGCAGCGCAAACACTTCTCAAAACCTCGCATGTTCCAAACATACCTGTAATCAGCGGTGAAGATCATTCGGTGATTTTAATTTATTCACCGTTTGACTCGTTTGTTTTGTTGTTGTTGTTGTTGTTTTTTCTTCCCAAAAGAGTGCACGGGTTCTGATGGCACCGAAACGAGTAAAGTGCATGAAGAAAGAAAGGTATCAGGTACGGGCGTCTTTATCGCGTGATCTTTTAAATTTTGATCTTCGTGGAGATCAAAATATTTCGACAAATATTCGAATTCACATGAACTTGAAAAAATTGTGCATGGCTTGATCACCATTTGGGCTGTTTTTCAGTCTGTAGTCAAGTTTTCCAAGTTTGTGCGAACATTTATTCTTTTTTTTTTTCCATTTCCTTTTTCTTTTATATAAGGCGCTCTCGCCCCGTTTGTTCTGTCTGAGGCGTCGGCCTGTGTCAAGGTGTTTGTGTTGGCACAGACTTGTGTAAATTAGAAATGAATTCTCGGTTCGTCCCTCTCTCTCTCTCTCTCTCTTTCTCTCGTTTCTTCTTCTACACGGCCACCTTTCTCCAGTTGAAGATTGTGGCGATAAAGCAGGGACCGGGTGTCAATTTGTGATGAGGTGTTACCCAATTTTGTCACCACTGTGAAAATGGGTTCCCTTCTCGACGCAAGGTAATATAGATGTTAGCTCCCCACCACACCCCACCCCACATTTTTTTTTTTTAAACCATATAAAGCATCTTTGTACAGTCGGTTTTAAAATGATGAAAGAGAGTTTAACTCCGCTTGCTTTTTTTTCCCACCACTCTCATGTTTTTCAGTATGTGTATGCGCGCGCGCGCGCGCGTGTGTGTGTGTGTGTGTGTATGCGTGACCTAAAAACCAAACTGGGACAAAGTGGGAGACGTTGACAGCTAGACAGATAGATAACTAAGGATATATCATAAATAAAAAACCATAAAGAGCAAGATGTTTGCGCCAAATTTCCCAATACTCAGCACTTGTTCCAGCAATATGCCAACTTCAGTGTTCATTCCTGGAGTAAAGATATGGTCACCTGAGCTTGAGTCGTATGGATCACCTCGTCATTGTTTGCAAAACTTTGCACAAATGCGATTTCAGTTCTGAAAGGGGTAGATGGCATGCAGAGCTATAATATGCAGAAATATTTTGAGTTAAGGGCATTAGGGAGCATTTCAAGTTGTTCATTTATTTTACAGTGTATGTTCGCACAGGTTGGTGCTTTTAGATTAGAAATGGCAAAAATTCTATTATCTGGGTTGTTTTTTTTCTGTAATCGTGACAGAAAATATCAAGATTAAAAAGTTAAACACTACCTACCATGGCGAAATGATTAGCGTCACGAGCTGATGAATGGGACAATGCGGGTTTGAGTCTCAGTAGATGGTTTGTTTTTTGTTCTTGTTGTTTGTTGTTGTTGTTGTTTTCTCCTATATTCAGTGTTGAAGTTGCTATGAGTTCAAATGGGATCACACAGCCGAGGATCATCCACTTCACGGATCGGTCTTTGGGAGTGTTGCTCCAATTTCCTGATCAACACCATAGGTGTTTGTATCTCTCGGGCCTGGTTGACGCCGGTATATATTATAAAAGGAAGTGTGGAGTACTTGTGACGTTGTCCCAAACCTGAAATGGACCTACAAAGCAGCATACTCATTGTACGCGTCTTCATTCGTCATCAATATATATAGAAACAAAAAAAAACCTACCCCAGATTCTGTGGTATTTCATGCCCTGCTCTAAAGGTGACCTACGTTTCGATCCGCCTCCATATTCCATGCTTGGCGTGAGTTCCTGTCAAGGTCGTGGGTGTTGGGAGATTCCTGGCAGGCCTGATCTTCATTCATCTTCATTCGTCATCAATATATAGAGGGAAAAAACTGCCCCAGAATCTGTGGCATTTCATGTCCTGCTCTAAAGGTGACCTACGTTTCGATCCGCCTCCACTTCCATGCTTGGCGTGAGTTCCTGTCAAGGTCTTGGGTGTTGGGAGATTCCTGGCAGGGCTGATGCGGAGGGACATTGTGGTGGTCTCCACTCAGGAGCGGACGACTTTCTTTGAGCCTGACTCCATGGCTAAGCGATTGTTGTCGTCAGTAGGGGGCTTAGTAGGTGGTGTCCACTCAGAAGCGGACGACTTTCTTTGAGCCTGACTCCATGGCTAAGCGATTGTTGTCGTCAGTAGGGGGCTTAGTAGGTGGTGTCCACTCAGAAGCGGACGACTTTCTTTGAGCCTGACTCCATGGCTAAGCGATTGTTGTCGTCAGTAGGGGGCTTAGTAGGTGGTGTCCACTCAGAAGCGGACGACTTTCTTTGAGCCTGACTCCATGGCTAAGCGATTGTTGTCGTCAGTAGGGGGCTAGCTTAGTAGGTGGTGTCCACTCAGAAGCGGACGACTTTCTTTGAGCCTGACTCCATGGCTAAGCGATTGTTGTCGTCAGTAGGGGGCTTAGTAGGTGGTGTCCTATTTATGTGTTGAATTCTAACATGCACGACTGAACACCACCATCGAAGTGACTGGGCAGCGCTGCAGGGCTCCTGTAGTGTACACTGGCCACCATACATCCTTAGCTCCATGTGGACTGCAGACGCAGAGAATTCAGCAGATTAATCTAGTTCTGTGTATGTGTTGAGGGGGAGTGGGGGTGGGGAGCCCGGGGAGGGGGTGGGGGGGGGCGACTGAGGATGAGCTTTGTGAAAGTAATGCCACTGAAATGGTGCAGATGATGAGGCAGCAAAAGAAAGTGTTGATATTATATTCTTACTCTCATGATAAAAGACCCACTAGCCAGGCCTCACTGCTCTCTGTCACACCTCTCCACTGCTTCCCCTTGCCAACCCCCAGAAACACATTGGGTACAGGCTCTGATGTAGATCGATATGTTGCCGGTCGATATAAATGACCAAAATGATTGGAACTGCTCCTCCTGTCATCAGCCTGCCACAGGGAGATAGACGTAACTGCGATCCGAGCATTGGGAATGGCCAGTTCAGGTCGACGTACTTAATAATATGAAGGTGGCTGGAAGAGAAAAAAAAAAACTGAAATAGCAAACAGAAAGAAAGAAAGGACAGAAAGACAGTGGGAAGGAAGAGACAGGTGGAGGAAGGAGGAAGGGAAGATATGAAAGAAAACGAAAACAAGTAAAACAAACGAGCGCAAGCTAATATCCGCTTAAAAAAACGCTTTAAAATCATACTCTCTCTCTCTCTCTCTCTCTCTCTCTGTGCGGTTATTATGTCAGTGTTGCTGTGAATAAAATTCTCTCCCCTCTCTCTCTCTCTCTCTGTGTCTCTCTCTCTCTCTCTTTCTTTGTGGTTATTATGTCATTGTTGCTGTGAATAAAATTCTCTTCTCTCTCTCCTCTCTCTCTCTCTCTCTCTCTCTCTCTCTCTCTCTGCGGTTATTATGTCAGTGTTGCTGTGAATAAAATTATCCCCCCTCTCTCTCTTTGTGGTTATTATGTCAGTGTTGCTGTGAATAAAATTCTCTTCTCTCTCTCCACTCTCTCTCTCTCTCTTTGTGGTTATTATGTCAGTGTTGCTGTGAATAAAATTATCTTCTTTGGTTTATATGACGACATCATATTCACCTTGTTGCTTTTTTTTTTTTTTTTGTGGTCATGTATGAAGGCAACTCATACACCTCGACACCAACACAGCTGTATTCAAAAAAACAAAAAAAAAAGAAAAAGAAAAGAAGTGAAAACAGGACATGTCACTCCACTTACACAGGTGTCATTCAGTATAAGAGTGTTTGCCGTATCTCTCCTCTTGTGTGTCACCTTGTTCCAGATCTTGCTCTCCTGTGTGTCTCACCTGAAGTGTGACACGTTTCTCACCTCTGTGGGGGACGCTGTGTGTGTCCCTCACCTCTGGCACGAGCCCACTAGTACGGGGGTTCCGTTTTATACACCCCACCCCCACGCCCCCCACCCCCCGCAACCCCTCTCCTCCCCTTCCCATCTCAGCCAGTGCGATGGCCCAGTGGTTAGAGCATTGGGATTTCTGTCCCATTGGTCTTAGGAGGTCTGTGGTCTGAACTCCAGCAGCACTTGGTAGGTTCATGGTGGACAGGGTTTTTTTTTCCCCTAGTTTGTCAAGTCAACAAGAAAATAGCACACACACACACGCGCGCGCGCGCACGCACACACGCACGGGCACACACGCAAGCACGCACTCACACACACACACACACACACACACACACACACACACACACACACCGACATCGACATTCACTTGTAAGTGTTTTTGGAGTAATAGATTGGAGTATTAGATTAAGTGGATAGCGGTGTCGTGTTTAAAGCATGGGTTCTTTTCTATATTTTATTCTTTTTTTTTTTTCTCTCTCTCTCTCTTTCTTTTACATTCTTATTACTGGTTGATTGCCTTGTTGATAGTTTTGTTGTTTGCAATGCTGCTTTTCTCATGGGTGTCTGAAAGGATCGAATCAAATTTGCGTTCGAACATGTACTTTGTGTTCAGTTGTACCGAATAATTATGGCGGTTGAATGTTTTTATTTACTGGACGGAATTACTGTCCCATATTTTGCAGTTGTTATGGTGTTACTCCTTTTACTATTTTAAATGACGGGCGCAATAGCCGAGTGGTTAAAGCGTTGGACTTTCAATCTGAGGGTCCCGGGTTCGAATCTCGGTAACGGCGCCTGGTGGGTAAAGGGTGGAGATTTTTTTCCGATCTCCCAGGTCAGTGTACTGTATGTGCAGACCTGCTAGTGCCTGAACCCCCTTCGTGTGTATACGCAAGCGGAAGATCAAATACACACGTTAAAGATCCTTTAATCCATGTTAGCGTTCGGTGGGTTATGGAAACAAGAACATACCCAGTATGCACACCCCCGAAAATAGAGTATGGCTGCCTGAATGGCGAGATAAAACAAAAAAACAACAAAAAAAACCCAAAAAAACGGTCATACACGTAAAAGCCCTCTCGTGTACATACGAGTGAACGTGGGAGTTGCAGCCCACGAACGGAGAAGAAGGAGAAGATAATTTTAAATCAAAATAAAAAATTCTTAAAAAAAAACATTTTTGTTCATCCGGACTCGGATTGTGGTCAGGTTTGATTTCTTCGCACCCTCCACAAAAAGCTCCACAAAAAGCGGCCTTGAATAAAATCAGGATGCCGTCCGCATTAGCAGCAGCATGTCGTCCTGATAAAAAAAATATACGCACCAGCTGGATTTTTGTGTGCGCGCGCGCGCGTGTGTGTGTGTGTGTGTTCCGCGTTCAGCAAAATAGTGCATCCCTCTCTCTCTCTCTCTCTCCTCCCCCCCCCCCCCCCCTCACCCCCCGTCTCCCCTCTATCTCTCCTTTTTAATGTTTTAATTCATTTCCGTTTTTTCTTCTTTTTTTTAAAACTTTGCTAACCCCCTCTCTCTTTGCACGGGTAACACTGCTATCTGCACTTTGCTGCACTTGCTTTTTATCACATTCTCAATTAAGTCTGAAGACGCCTAGGCTTATCTGAAAGACGGAAGGATCATTTAGTTCGGTCAGGAAGTTGGTGTTTGAGGGCGCTGCTGATTGGAGGGGGGGGGGGGGTTGTAGTCAGGTGGGTGGCGAGGAAGTTCTGTGTGTGTGTGTGTGTGTGTGTGTTTATGTCTCTGCATGTGTGCTGGAGGTGAGGGGATGGATTGATGTGCGCGCGTGTGTGTGTGTGTGGATTCTAAACTTAAGAAAAAAAAAATCACCGTCTTTGATTCAGAAACATTCATACGTACATCTTAGAACGGAAGCGAATGCCTATAGCTTGATAATGTCAATCTCTGTTTCTGTCTGTCTGTGTTCTGTTTGTATGTCTCTTTGTTTCTCTGTTTCTGTCTTCTGTTTGAATATATAATATATATATATATATATATATATCTGTCTGTCTGTCTGTCTGTCTGTCTGTCTCTCTCTCTCTCTCTCTCTCTCTCTCTCTCTCTCTCTCTCTCCGTTTCCCATTCTGTCGCCGTCCTTTCTCAGCTCTTCCCACGCACATAACACTGATGATTTTTGTTGACTAGGTTTTTTTGTTTTTGTTGTTTTGTTGTTTTTTCCCCTGTGAGTGCGCCATGCGCGCGTTGTGTTGTGCATCAGTGTCAGCAGCGGAATGGCTCTGAAGCTTGTCGTTTTTTTTTTGGTTCTTGATGTGTTTTGCCCCCCCCCCCCCCGCCCCCCCGCCCCCCGCCCCCCACCCCCTCCTCTTTTTTTTTTCGTGTTGCCCCTCAACCAGCTCAAGCGAAATTGGTCGCCGCTGCTTCTGCGGAAAATCTTCTTCCGTGTTGGATGAGATTTTCAGATTCCTGCTCGGCTTGATTCATGGGGGAATGTGGTTTCATGTTGTCGTGAATCATTTATGATTATGTGGCCTCGTCCTGTTGTAACTTCTGCTTCTTCTTATTTTATTTTATTTTTAATGCAGGGAGTGTGATTTGTTAGCGAAGGCTTTTGAATTATTCTATTCTGTTTCTGTCCAGGAACGCATCCATAAAAGATAAGTGTTTACTAAACAACTGTTCATTAAAAAGAAAACTTTTACATTCTGACATTGTGTCATGCACCACATTCTTAATTAATCTCTGCCTCCCAGATTCGGATCTGAAAGCCTTAACTGAAATGTTGAATCATGAACGTACGAAGCAATTATGCCCGTTGTCTCTCTCTGTCACCAATTGTCATTAATTCTCTCTCTCTCTCTCTCTCTCTCTCTCTCTCTCTCTCTCTGTGCAATTAATCCCACCCATCCATCCCACTTTTCTCTTTCTGCAGTGCTCAGAATCTGATTATCTTCCATCCTACGTCTGGACAATAAACAACAGTTTCCACCCTCAGCACCTGCCCCCCCCCCCCCCCACCCCCACCCCCGCCACCTCCCCCGCCCTCCAGCCCCCTCCCCTCCCTCCTAATCTGCTGATACCACCAGTAATTCAAGGACCCCAGTACATCTGAGTCACCAGCAGGCTGTAAGCTCAGAAGCAGGTGTCACCAGGGCTTGGTGTTTCCACATCTCACAGGACCTTTCTTTCCTCGTTTCCTTATTTCTTGTTTTTCCCTTCCTCCCTCCTTCCTTCCTTCCTTCCTCCATTCACTTGCTTTGCGGTTGTTTTTTTTTGCGCTTCAAACCCCCCACACACCCGTTTACACCAGACAACTTTAACACGCTCATTCATCGTCGTTTTATTCCCCAACGTTTACAGCAGCAGACTTTAATAACGCGCATGGTCGTTTTATTTCCAGCCATCTAGACAGCCGTGCTCCATATTCCAAGGCGCTGCCATGCCGGGTGTAGCTGTCTTTCCACGCATCACCAAACGCTCACACTATCTTTGATCTTGAGCGTACGTTTACGTACATAGGAGCTTCGGGCCTAACAGGTCTGCATGGATGTTGACGTGGGAGATCTGATAGTTCTCCATTTCTTTCCTCCCTGGCGTTTATGAGACTCGAACCCCCGGTGTTTTATTTACGGAAATCCCATGCACTTCAAGAACTTTTATTTTAGCGTCCGTCCTTGTGAGAACCTCGGCCTTGTGTCATCACAGATAGTGGGAACTAGGGTTACACTGAGGGGGAAAAATGCTTTCGGAGAGGACAGTTTACGCTGGCTTTATTGTTACTGTTTTCCACCGAGGAGTATTGCTGCGTATTACTTTATTTATTTGATAAGCGAGGATTTGTTGTTACTGTCAACGGGGTTGAGGTTTAAACAAATGTTTTCGAAAAGGTAATAGCAAAACAGAAGTGCTAGCATACAAACACTCCCTAGGCAAATCGAGGAGGAGGTGATGAAGGCGGTATTTTTCCCATTGGCTCGAAAGTAACCGGTCTTTTGGGCTTTTTGCTTATCTTCGCTTTTTCTCATTGTCTGTATATTAGTGGGTTGAGGATCTTCTTCTTCTTCTTCTTAGTCTTCGTTCGTGGGCTGCAACCTTCCACCTTCCCTCGTATGCACACGAGTGGGCTTTTACGTGTATGACCGTTTTTACCGCGCCAATTGGGCAGCCATACTCCACTTTCGGGGGTGTGCTTGCTGAGTATGTTCTTGTTTCCATAACCCACCGAACACTGGATTACAGGATCTTTAACGTACATATTTGATCTTCTGCTTGCGTATGCTTTACACACGCCTTACACACCAGGCGCCGTTACCGAGATTCGAACCCGGGACCCTCAGATTTAAAGTCCATCGCTTTAACCATTCGGCTATTGCGCCCATCGGTTTGAGGATGATATTCGAGTGGATAGACAGATCGCGTTTGGAGACTTTTTTTTTTTTTTTTTTTTTTTAACCCTGTCCCATTCCTTCTTTATTTCGTAATGTACTTATGACGTGCCTGTTCGATAGTCTGTCACTTACCATCTTCGTTTCTCAAAGGGGGATGAAGGGATCTAAATAAAAATTACTTTGACTTTTAAATTACTGTAATTCTCTTCAGTTGGCCAAATGTCTTGCATCCGAGAAATGTTTCAGTAAATTTTAATATTGTCCATAACCTATAGGTATTTTCTGGCTATATGCATTCATTTTACCTTACGAAATGAAACAAATTTCTAAAATTGTTTTATCTGGTCCTTAAGTAATGAATGCTCAAGCTTCGAATCATACAACCTCTCCATGAACAGGCGTTCTGGTACAACGTCAGGTTTCTGTCGACTTTATTATCATCGGCTGCTGAACGCCTTTACGCGGTTTTTGTTGTTGTTGTTGTTGTTTTCCTTTTGTGGTGCCATATGGAACATAGTGCTATTGCCGCGGTGTTTGGAGTTCTTTTCACTTTTCTTCCTTTTCTTTCTCATTTTAAACTTTTATTTAAAAGTTCCTCTCCCTCTTCTCTTTCAACTCTGCTCTCCCTCTCCGTTTTTTTTTTGCGTAACCTTGCTATCTGCAGTTCGCTGCACTCGCTTTTTATCACTATATCAGTGAAAAGACGGCTGGGCTTATCGGGGAAACGAGGGGATCCATTAGTTCGGTCTGATCGCGATGTTAGCGTGCGTGGTGTGTGGGGGAAAGGAGAGGCGGGAGAGAGAGGAGTGTGTGTGTGTGTGTGTGTGTGTGTGTGTGTGTGTATGTGTTTGTGCGCGCGAGCGCGTGTGTGTGTGTGAGAAAGAGAGAGAGAGAGATTTTTGTTTCAGTTTGTGACAACCTACAACCTTGTATGTGCATGTGTTCATTGATGTGTGCCCCTCGCTCCCCTTCACAGCCCCTCCCTCCCCCCCCCCCCCAGCCCCTCCCCCCCCCCCTCCCCAATCACGTCTCTTCCCCTCTTCACCATTTACCTGCCCCTTTCCTCCACACCCCTGTTCTCTGTTCTTCCTCACCTCTTTCCCCTTCACCCGTCGTGTTTGTTCCTCAGCTACCCCACACACTGACTTTTTTATTTCCCAGTTTTTACATGTTATGGCAAGTCGCACAGGCTATATACTGTACAGGAGTGTCAGCAGCAGATTGGCGTTGAAGCTTATACTTTTTTTGTGTGTGTCGTTGTATTTTTCTCTGTCTGGAAACAGGGCAAATTATACCCAACAGATAAATGTTCATCAGAAAGAACGAAAAATTCAACCACACACACCAAAAAAATATTGTCCAGACATTGCTTATTTTCTTTCTAAATTGGAATCTGAAAACCAGAATGTTCTAAAGGCTTTTTTTGTTTGTTTGTTTTGTTGTTTTTTCAGTGTATTTCTACAAAGTGTATGCATTTTATAGTGTCCCTAGGCAGGAAATAAGCTCGGAAAATACTCGTCTCATTGCCCTGGTTACATAAAAATTTCGGGCTTTTTTGTTTGTTTGTTTGTTTGTTTGTTTTGTTTTATTTTGTTTTGTGTGTTTGTTTGTCTTCTGTTTACTCTCTCCCATCCTGTCCACCTCCCCAGTCATATCTCTTTCTGTTGTCTCCAGATTCTGGATTCCTTCCCATTGTATCAGGACCTCAATCAATAATAATAATAATAAATAATAATGGTATTTATATAGCGCTGGATCTTGTGCAGAGACAAATCAAAGCGCTTTCGCACCAGTCATTCACACGCATGCATAACTCTAATACTGCAGGAACTAAAGACAAGGAAGGGCAGGCAAGGGAGGCTATTTTGGGAAGAGGTGGGTTTTAAGGCCAGACTTGAAAGAGCTGAGTGTGGAGACTTGACGAAGCGAAAAAGGAAGTTCATTCCAATCGCAAGGTCCAGAAACAGAGAAAGAACGGCGGCCAATAGTCGAGTGTTTGAATCTGGGTATGCGTAAACAGAGTGGATCCGAGGCCGATCGTAGTGAGCGAGATGGAGTGTAGAGGTGAAGGCAGCCGCAGAGATAGGAAGGGGCAGTTTTTATCTATAACATAGAGTGCTGATCTTGTACTTTATTCGGTGTGAGACAGGGAGCCAGTGGAGATGTTGCAAAAGAGGAGTGATGTGCTCAGATCTTTTATTTCTGAGGACGAGTCGGGCAGCAGAGTTTTGTATGCGCTGAAGGGGCTGAATGGATGAAGCAGGCAGACCAGACAATAAAGAGTTACAGTAGTCAAGGCGAGAGATCCTCATGATCCACAGATATCACCAAGTCAAGGAAATCAGTATATCTGGGGTCGATGTGAGCGGGCTATGAGTTGAAGAGGACGTGGTGTTTCAACAAATCATGGGAATACACACTTCCATCCTTCTTTCCTGCCTTCCTTTTCCGTTCCTTCCTTTCGTCACGTTCTTCGTGAAAATTCCAAAACACCAACGGACTTTGTTAGCGTTCTTATTGCGTCGTCGTTTTATATCCCGCCACCGCCGCACACTAAAATAGACTTGATAACATGCATTGTTTATATCCCGCCGCACACAAAGGTAGACTTGATAACGTGCATTGTTTATATCCCGCCACACACGTGCATTGTTTATATCCCGCCGCACACAAAAGTAGACTTGATAACATGCATTGTTTATATCCCGCCACACACGTGCATTGTTTATATCCCGCCGCACACAAAAGTAGACTTGATAACATGCATTGTTTATATCCCGCCACACACGTGCATTGTTTATATCCCGCCGCACACAAAAGTAGACTTGATAACATGCATTGTTTATATCCCGCCACACACGAAAGTAGACTTGATAACGTGCATTTTTTTATACCCCGCCGCACACAAAAGTAGAATTGATATAGTGCATTACTTATATCCCGCCGCCGCCGCACACAAAAGTAGACTTGATAACGTGCATTGTTGATATCCCGCCGCACACAAAAGTAGAATTGATAACGTGCATTGCTTATATCCCGCCGCACACAAAAGTAGACTATCAGATAAACTGCATAGTGCGTGGTCGTCTTACAGCCCGCTGTCTAGACAGTCATGCTCCAAGTTCACTGTCCAAGTCAGTGAACGCCGGGTGTTGTGTTTCCATTGTCCACAGACCGCTGACATAACTTGGCAGGTTCTTTGATCTTTCGCGTGCAGTTACGCATGGCGGAAGTTTAGGAGTTGGCAGTTCTTCGCAAAACGTTGACCAGGGAGGCTTGAACGATCTGCGTTTCTAACTGGGCCTTCATAGGATTCGAAATCATGGTCTTGTTATAACACAGTTTTTGCATCTGTCTGTGTGGGGACCAAGGTTACCCATGCTGGATGCCACCATACATCTTGGGAATAAGAATCACAGCCAGAAAGTAGATTTACTTTTGGGAGAAAATTGTGTACAGTTTACAGGATTATGTTGTTAACCTTCATCCCAGAGAAGTATATCGCATTATATTCCTTTTATTAAAGACTTGTGGGGTTTTTTTTCTTTTCGGCAGCCATTTAAATCGTAAACTTCAACCTACTTTACAGAAAAGCATTTGTTTTTGACTTCCAGTCAGTTTAACCCTTTCACCGCCAGTCAATTTAGAGTGCAAAATTCCCTTGTGCTCTAAACCTAGAAACTATAGTGTCAAAGAACAGATTGGGACTCCCCCCTGCGATGTGTAGAAAATATTATGTTCTAGCCTACCATCGAACATTAAAAGCAGTAGGTTCATGGATAACAGACCCATGATCTGGTCACCCTTCAGCCGTGACATGGGTGCTCAAACTGGCTGCTGCATAAATGCGAGTTTGGCAGTGAAAGTGTTAATAACCAAAGTTTCATTTGTTTACAGGATGGGCCGGCATTCATTGTCCTTCTGGTGGAGTCATGGCCATACCAAAGGCACCACTGCCGTCATTCAGTTTCGTTTTGGGGTCTTTTTCTTCGTGGTGTGTTCCAAGGTGAGAGTTGATGTTTGTTCTTGGTAAGTTGGTTGTACGGTAAACTGGTTGGGGGAATGGTTCGTGCGTTTTTGTTGCATTTATTTGTTTTGTTGTTGTTGTCGTTTTTTGTTTGTTGTCGTTTTTTTGTTTTTGTTTTTGTTGCACGTACGCACGAAAACCACGCCCCCTCCCCCACTCCACACACACACACAGAGGAATTCTGCCTTTCCACAAAAAGATATTTTTCTACAACCACGTATTTTTTTTAATCTTTCCTTTCCTTTTTATCTTCCCTCTCTCTCTCTCTCTCTCTCTCTCTCTCTCTCTGTGTGTGTGTGTGTGTGTGTGTGTGTGTGTGTAGAAGGAAAGAATATGGAGATGCAGCAACGAAAGATAGGTTGGGGGAAGGGGGAGGGGGGGGGGGGTGTCTGTGTAGGTGGGGTTGGAGTGTCATCAAGATGGAAAGCACACCTACTGGACACTTTTACGAAACGAGAAACAGAAGAAATGGAAGCGGGCAAGGCAAGGACCAGTGCCGGTGTAACAGGCCAGATCTTACCCTTACCTGGCCAGAGTTACCGGGACAGAAAATAGCCGCGCAAACCTGCGCGCAGTCAGACGTCTCCAGGTTTACTAAACACGTCAACAGCAAGCCATGAGGTCGGACTCGGGAGGCGATAGCGCCACCACCGTGAATTATCTCTCCTACCTCTACTGGTCTGGCGTGGTGGCGTGCGTCCCGTGGTGGGGTTCAGGGGGAGCAGAGCGAGCGATAGATCATGTTGAAACCAACGGAACACATTCCAGCTCAGGGGCGTAAGCAGTTGAGGAGTGGGACGCTCCAGTTATCTCCCCTTGCACGTGTGTGCCCACCAGCAGAAAATACAGGGTTAGATATAATAATGAATAGTGTGTGTGTGTGTGTGTGTGTGTGTGTGTGTGTGTGTGTGTGTGTGTGAGGGAGAGATGTGAGATGTTAGGCGGGAAGAGGAGGGCAAAAATCTTTTTTTATTTTTATTTAAGTTTAAGATGAGGGGGGTGGGGTGGGGGGGTTACAGTGAGGAGTGGGAACTGTAATGATATGTTGTTTTCTAGGTGTCTTGGTTACAGAAAGAACGAGCGATGATTGTATTTAGAATAGAAAATGATAACGTTTGTAAAAAAAAAAAAAGTTGTAGAATTATTTTTACAGGTGAGCGAAATTTTATCTTCATTTTAGAGAGTTAACTATACGAATTGTACTAGTTCAGAGAGTAAGCAAGTCTCGTCAGACACATGAATTGATAAAGAATAAAAGGTAAGACGGATATAAATGTTCAATCTTTTGAAGGATAAACAACTTCAACCTAGTGTGGTGTGATTTTTGCATTCAGTCTACTATTCATACTTTTCTTCTTTCTTTTCTTTTTTTTTTTTTATTAAAAAAACAACAACAATCAGATTAAACATCCAATCAGGTAACCATAAACGAAAGTGTGTTTTTTTGTTGTTGCTTTTTTTTTTTTTTTTTTTTTACATACCGACCAGACAGTGGATCTGCACAAACGGCATCTCACTAAATCAATCATCACTTGATCGAATTACCACAACAGTAACGTATTTCATGGATGGACGAAGTTTACAATAATCAGCACCAATGTATCATATGGCAGCATGTTGCCACACCACCTCAGACTTGTACAAAATGAACAACAGCAACAGTGGCAGTGAAGAGGTAAAGTATAATAGTTACGCGCTAAATTATCAATGCATTTGCTTAAAACTGCACCGTGGATGGGCAGACATACAAACATATATGCACGCTTTGTGTTCTATGCAACGAATACTGGACTTATGCACTTAATATTGTGCTTTCGTGTGTGCAGTTTAGGCATTCTTGTTGTCGCTGTTGTTTTTCTACTTCGTGAAGTTGTTGAAAATGTGTTGTAATGCAGTGTTGCGGTTACCTCTCTTCTCACTGGAACTTATCTTTTTCTTTTTTGAAAATAGCCACTAATTTCCGTTCACAACCTGATAGGTAGTCTCTGTGTCAGTCTGTCTGTGTCTGTCAGTCTGTAGTTTTGTGCACTCTCCTGGAGGTCGGAGGTTGGCTTGTGAATGTCTGGGTGTGCTCAAATGCAATGCACGCTCACAGGTTGTTGTTTATTTGTTGTTGTTTGTTTGTTTTTGTTGTTGTTTTTTGTTTTGTTTTGTTTTTGTTTTTAGCCAGCCAAAATCAGATTTTTCCACTGAACAGTTCTGATGCTTTGGATGAAGGAAATCAAGAGCTGATGTGTTGCTTTTCTGAGAAATTATAGATGACTGTAATTTCATGGATGCTGCAATAGTTGATCTCACAGGAGAATGATTCACATTGGCGCTTAAACTATTCAAAGCAAACGGTGATAGTAACTGACCCCAGATTGACATTGTTGCCCCCATGCACACTGTTGCTTGTATTCATTCAGTTGCTGCATCCCTTGATACTACAACCTGTTGTTGCTGCCAGAAGTAACATTGGGCTTTAGTGTCAGGCTGTAGCAGCAGCAGGGTAAAATAAGGAAAAGGTGCTCCCGAACAAGTTATGTGCATCTAAAAATAGGCTTGATTCCATCATTAACGGTAGGAAGAACACTTTATCATCAGTCGTACAGGACACCAGAATTTGTGTCAGCCAGCGGGAATGTCTCTCACAGTAAGGATAAATATTTAACAAAGTACTGATTTTGTTGAAAATAACCATTTCTCATGTAGCCTACTAATTAAGCAGATAAGGTATACAAGTTGATCAGTGAGACATAACAATCTGTAAAGAATGTCACCCTTTCTACAGAATAAAATAAAGCTATCAGCTTCTGTTCGATACATCAAATAGATATTTTCCATTTCCCCCCTTCTTTTTCTTTTCCATGTCATGCATATGCTGTGACGAGACGTGGTTGCTCCTTCATAAGATATTTAACACACAACCCGACACTTCAAAGGGCCTTTGACGAACGCGCGTCACGCATGATGAGTTGAAGCCCTCCTGGGGCTTTAACTGCTGACTCCACCGAAGACACGCCGCCGCAACTCAACTGTTTGTCTTCGCCAGGCGTGACCGTGAATTCCGGCGGCGATCTATATTCACTGGGTACCTGCGTTTCGTGGGAGGGGCTGACAGGGGAAGAGTGGGTGGGGGACTAGAGGGGGGACAAACAAAAAGTGTCCGTCAAAGCCTGTCGTCCGCAGTGGCCCTTCCCTGCTAGTTATTTATCACAGCGGTGGGTATCGACTCGCCTCGACGTTCCGTGGCTTCCATTGTTCTGATTGATTTGAACGAATACCCCCGCCTTCCTTCCCCACGTCCCCCCTACACCTCCTACCATGTTGACGCGGAAAACGATTACATTAGGAGAGCTGTCACATGCCTTTGTGTTTGTTGTTTTTGTCCGTCCATGTCCATGTTTTACAAATCACAATGCCGATCTTGGCTTGATCCGATGGGGTTGTCATACTGAGAGTCTAGTCAATTGAAAATGGAATTATGGTCTGAACTGGCAGATGTAAGAAATTTGATTTCACCTAATGAATTTTTTTCATTGACAAAACTGTCACGATTCGCAACATGATCAAAGAATAACAAATCCAGAGATCTTTCATGTAGAACTTTTGCCAGTCCTGTGACTTGGCTCTAATCTGATGCCTGAAACTGACCAGCGAGATGGAACAGGAAGTGAATGATCTCCCTCTCCTCACTTTTCACTGCATCCAACAGCTGCCATCTCGAAGCTGCCCACAATCATGCTAGGTGAGATCTACCTACAATAACAATTTCTTGCTGGAAGATCATCTACACAACGGGTGCGGTATTGAGAACTGCCTCCACCCATTTACTGACCTTCTGGAAGAAAAAACATATGAAGGTACATCTGTTCGAAGCATGCATTATCAGCACATCCCTTCTCCAGGAGTCTATATTATTATGAAGAGAATTGACATACTATAATCTTTCATATTCATTGTTCAAGGCATCTTTTGCATCTCAGAGAGAGACAAGGCCAAAGAACGTGATCATAGGCAGAACAGGAATCATCTCAGAGTTCATGTTACTCAAGATGCATTCACTTTCTAAAAACTGAATGGACCCCGATGGCACTATAACCCAGTAACTATCACGAGAAAACATCGGTGTCTCAAGCACACCTCTTTCGTGTGATCTCAAATAAAGATGAAAGTCCATGGAGCAGTATGTGCATCTCCGTGAACTGGATAAAAAAACCTTTATGGGTTGATCATCAAGTGTTGTTTTTGTTTTTTGTTTTTTCGTTCCAACTGCCCACACCATAATGTTTCTTATTGTTTCAATTTATACAAATAAAAGCAAGCCGTTTTCACTCTGATTGTTGTTCCCAAGATGTTGACCTCCGTCAAGGTGTTTCTGTTTCCAGAGACTCGTGTGCATTAAAAGGGAATTCTCGGTTCTTCTTTTTTTTTCTTTTATCTTCTTCCAAACACGGACACATTTTTTTCTCGCCGACGATAGAGACGTGTAATGGGCCTGGGTGTCATTTTGTGATCAGGTGTCATCCAATATTGTCAGCACAGTGAAAATGAGTTCCCTTTTCGACACAAGACACACACACATCACACACACACACACACATTGAAATGGGTGGGTGGGTGCTGTGTTTGTGCGAGCCCGTGCGTGTGCGTGTTCGTGTGTGTCAGTGAAGAACTAAACTGGGACAAACTTGGAAACATTGACAGCTAGACAATCATCACAGGGTGGATCACAAAGTTCTGTGTCTCACCGAAAAGAAAAAAAAGTCACGAGAGCAAAATGTTTTTCGCACGATTTATCAACATTTTGCACTTTTTCCAGCAGTATACCAGTTTTGATATTTACTTTGGGAGAAAAACAGGATGCCTAAAGGGCATGTAAGAGGATAAAAGTTTTTAGTAGCATGGATCACTTCATCATTACTTGCAAGACTTTGTCAGCACAAATATAATTTCGACTTCTAACAGAGACGGGCGAAATGTTGTGAGTGACGACCGCGTGGGAACTTAAAAAAAAAATCATGTTGGTGATTTAGACATTGAATCGAATTAGAATTCTATTATCAACGTTTGTTTCACGAATTCTAGGAAAAATATCTTTTCCTTTTTTTTTTTATTTTTTTTTTATTAATCAAACATACGAGAGTGAGAGGAGGGGGAGGCAAAGACAAAGACAGGAATAGAAACTGGAACAGGGACTATAAGAAAGTCATAAATATTTCTTTTGTTTAATTCTTAGAAAGAAAAAAAATGAAAATGATAAAATACCGATACTTGGACTTTGTGATAAACTGCTGTCCATCTAAAAAAAAAAAAAAAATGGGGTGGGGGGGGGGGGGGGGGGGGAGAGGAACGTATTTTTTTAAAGAGAAAATTATTTCTAAATGGTATATAAATCAGATGTTAGTTTGAAACATATTTTCAGCAGCTTAACGACGGAGCAATTTTAATAAGTCACAGCAAGGTGGTTTTGCTGCAGTCACAGTCATCTGCCCAGAATGAAGAACTGGTGTTGTTATCCGGCAGCATGTCCGTTCACCCCTTCCTGTAGCTTTTCTCGGAGTATTTCCTTGAGAACTTCCCCACGAGCTGACGTGTAATGTTCGCCAGTGATGATCTGATCCGTTTTCACAAACTCTCGTATTGATTACTGTAGGCCTTCAGCTGTCGCGGGAGACTAGCGCTGTTTCCTTGTTAACAAGATGACATAATCATTTGTTGTTGTTGTTTGTTTGTTTGTTTGTTGTTTCTGATAAAATGTACGGTTATAAAAGTTTTACCTACTAAGAAGATAACAAACAAACAAAAAATGTTTCGAGTTATGTTTCCAAACGTTGGGTTTTACTTCTCTTTCCTTTTTTTTGTGTGTGTGTGTGTGCATAACTCATTGTATACAGTTTGTTGTTTCTGATTAAATGTACGATGATAAAAGTTTTACCTACTAAGAAGATAACAAACAAACAAAACTGTTTCGAGTTATGTTTCCAAACGTTGGGTTTTACTTTTTTTTTTTTCCTTTTTTTTCATAACTCATTGTATACAGTTTGCTTGCCAGAGTTGTCTGAATTTCTGAATTGTCACCGGCTGAATTGCTTTGATGGATGAGATACTTTCAGTTGCTCACTTTGCCAAAGTTTTTATCTTGGTTCAGAAAGGCGATTTAACATGTGATGATCGTGTGTCACAAGACAAGGAGTAAAGTTAGGCAGGTTATGGACCTTTTTCTTGGGTGACTGTGCGTACTGTTTGAATTTTTCTTTCTCTTATGTCTTTTTTTTCAGTCCAGTTTATTTTTCCAGATCAGGTTGAAATGATTTTAACTACCGCTTTTTCATTTCTCGTCATTGTTTCCAGCTTGTGTGTGTGAGTGAGTGTGTGTGTGTGTGTGTGTGTGTGTGTGTGTGTGTGTGTGTGTGTGGTGCGCGCGCGCGCGCATGTGTGTGTTTTATGTCAATCTTCAGTTTTCTTCCAGATCAGGTATTCCCGTTCAAGGTGTGTTACTTTTCATTTTCAGCCTTAGGTTGGAACTGGCTACTGTACTAAGAGTGAAAAGCAGGTGATGATTACTTGAACAGGTTCTACAAAAGATTCTTCCTCTCGTTCCACTAGGATGTTTGATATCTAAAGCTCCTGGCTTCGTTTAGACTTTCCTTGTAGGACTGTTTGGTCCCAGTGTTCTTCAGATCTGGAGTCACCCAGGTGTACCCGTGTTCACACAATTAGTTCAGGAGCCCTTTGTTAGCAGATGAGTATGAAAGATACTCATCTCAAAATGCTTTATAGCTCTTATATTTCGTGTGAAGTGTGCACCCTGACGTTAGAAATGACAACAACGTGAAGTTTGGTTTCAAACAGAGTGTGATTGTGTTTATTTTCAAAGCCACGACAGCAATTTTTTTTTTTCAAACTGAAACGCAAAAGGGATATTCTGGTTATTCTGTTCTTGAAATATTCACCATATGCTTTACATACGTGCTATCCTTTGATATCTGAGCTGTCTTGCTCATCCCATATCCGACTTTTTTTCTTTTTTTTTTCTTTTTTTTTTCTCCATTTCTGTTTCTTCTCTTTCTCCTCTTTGTTCAATATTTCGTCCGGGTTCTCCGCGTGAAAATGGCCTGCCTGCTTATTGTCCCTGTCAAAGTACCGTCATCGTGGTGATATCATCTTAATGTTCGTCGTATATGATCTGAAAAGTCCTCCCCCTTTCAGTCCTTCTGCGACGTTCGCCAGCGCTTTAGGCTTTGCTGGATTTGGGGTGTCTTTCATGTAATTCTGGAATGTATTTTTATGGAGCGGGGTAATACTTGGGGCTGGAAGTCCAATGTCCCCGTTACAAAGAGGCTGATTTGAGCACGGAACTGGTTTGGGGGGTCCTTTAAGTCCAGGTAGGTCTTTCTGAATGGGGTGAATGGATGACGTTATAGGTCTAATAGGGCTGGGTAGTTGACGCTTTTGCCGAGAGGAGATTTTCGAAGCTGTAACAGGCTTACTTTATGGAAAGTTTTGGGTTTTTTTAAAGTAAGAAAAAATAGAAATTATTCTTTAAAGAATAATTCTAGGTTTTCGGTGTGTCAGTATGACTCAATAAGTGTGTGTTT
>NC_134876.1:28271251-28273751 GCF_041734735.1 Babylonia areolata
GGGGATAATGATTAATCTGTCTCTACACTGATATCACCAGAGAAACAACAGCGTGAATGATATGTAACACACACATATATATATATATATATATATATATATCTTTGCTGATGACTGCACCCTCATATATATATCGGATGCCCGGGGTTCGAACCAACAACCCTGACGAATGCGAGCTTTACGCTCATCTTACCTAGCATTGAAGCACTCCGACGGAATTAACGTCTGAAACACGCGTACCATTTTCTTGGATTGCACTTGTGTGAACATTGAAGATTTGTTATGCGCTTCATTTATCCGTTGATCTTCACCCCCACATCTCCAATATAACATGATCATAAAGGACGTCTTGACAAATTGTCTACAGAATGTTATGACAAAAATTGTTCTTCTTCTTCTGTCTTAGGTTTCGATGATGACAGCTTGCACAACCCATCTGTCATGGACTCGCAGGTGGCTGTGAGTCCAGTTCTTGAACGGCATGGTCTTTCACAATGGGGGTTGGGGAAACTGTCCTGGTTCAGCTGGTACAATTGTTGCTAACTTCCTCCTCTCACGGGCCTCCGTGATGCTTGCGCGGCGTCCCTCTTGTAAGCTGACACGTGGCTGCCTTGAGAGAGCACGCCAGCCAAACCTGTCCTGTGCACAGTGCTCGAGCTGCCTTAGGGTGATCCCGGCAACGGCTGTGTTGACCTCCACACAGTCTTTGAACCACTTGCATGGCCTGCCTTGGTTCCTCTTGCCTGAGCAAAGTTTGTCATACAGCAGCTGCTTAGGCATCCTGGAGTTTTCCGTCCGGTCGACGTGCCCCGTCCATCGCAGCTGGGCTTTCAAGGTCATGGCTTCAATGCTGGTTGTCTCAGCTCTGTCAAGGACCTCAAAGTGTGTGATTTGGTCCTTCCAGCGGATGCCGGGTATTGACCTCAGGCTGCACATGAAGAACTTTTCCAGCTGTTTCAGGTGCCTTGTGTGCACAGTCCATCTCTCACATCCGTGCAGGAGACGAGAGAGAACGATGGCCGTATACACCTTCAGCTTCGTGGACAGCCTGAAGTTTTGCTGGTTTAAGACACATGATCTCAGGCGACCGAGAGTTTGGCTCGCTTTGCAAATTCTGGCGTGAACTTCTTTGTCCAGGGTTCCATCACTGAAAATGACGCTGCCAATGTACTTGAATTCTTTCACTGTCTTCACTTCTGTCTATTCGATGATGATAGAGGGGGGACGACCAGTGGAAGCGGGGCAGGTTGCAGCAGGACCTCTGTCTTGCTCAGGCTGATGGTGAGACCAAAGAGACGGAGGCTTCAGCAAACTTGTTGACGGTGAGCTGGAGGTTAGACTCCTTAAGTGCTGTGAGGGCGCAGTCTTCGGCAAAGAGTGCTTCCAAGATGACCCTCTCGATCGTCTTGGTCTTAGCGCTCAAGCAATGAAGATGAAAAATAAAATCCGCCCAACCTGTAGCTCAGGCCAAGTAGTTTCTTCAAACTACTTAATGCGACATTATACACAACACACACACAAAATGCATGTTACCGATCTCAGAATCGATCTTTGCATTCAGAAACAGACACCCAGGATACATTCGCGCACGAAAGCAGAGTACGGCTGTTGGAATGTCGGGGTGAACACAGTATTATGCCTGAAAGCTCACGTACGGAAACGAGTGTATGTGTGAATTCAAGTTCACGCAAGCAGAAGGAAAAATCAAGAGAAATCCCTTCAGCTGCTGCCTGTCTTTGATGTATGATACTCTTTTTCTCTTTTTTGACTCATTTGTGTAAACAAAGTGAGTCTATGTTTTAACCCGGTGTTCGGTTGTCTGTGTGTGTGTGTGTCTGTGTGTCAGTGGTAAACTTTAACATTGACATTTTCTCTGCAAATACTTTGTCAGTTGACACCAAATTAGGCATAAAAATAGGAAAAATTCAGTTCTTTCCAGTCACTTTGTTTAAAACAATATTGCACCTCTGGGATGGGCACAACAAAATTAAAAAAGAAGCCTAATTATATGCAAACTGTATTTACTGTTATATTTATATTTTTTGTATTCTCTAAACTTGGCACTTTGACCTCTTATTCTGACACAACAACAAGAGGAGTCATTATTATCATTTTGCTAAGCTTGGAAGTTTCATTTATTTTGCAAACGTTTTGGTGCAGATAGTATAAAAGGGAAATTACTCTGCAATTAATGCTAGGGGACTTAATTTATCACAAGTGAGTCTTGAAGGCCTTGCCTCTCTTGTTTTTTTTTTTTTAATTTTTTATGGACGCCAGCGTGGCCCCATGATACAGATAAAGCGAGGTCATGCCCTTGTTGCGGCATGTATTGTCGCCCCTGCAAGTATTGTCGCCGGCGACAACATGTACAAGAGGGCGACACTACATGCAGCGAGGGCTGTACGTATTGTCGCCGGCGACAATACAAGCAGGGGCGACAATACATACCACAACAGCCCCCACCACCCGACCCTCCGGCACCCTTCCCCCAACTCCTCCC
>NC_134876.1:28278751-28301251 GCF_041734735.1 Babylonia areolata
ACGACCGTGGGGGTCAGGACGTAATCTTCGGCGGCGCCGCCCGCCCATAAAATGGACGTTAGCCAGGTCGTAAGTAAGCCTGGAGCTGCTTGGTGGGGCGATGGGGGGGGTGGTGGTTGGTGGTGGTGGGTGAGTGGATCGGTCTGGGCACTCCACTACCACCACCCTCCCCTTTTCCCCCCTCGCCCCCTGTCTAAAGCTGCGCGCGCTGCCTGTTGCTATCAAGATTAAGACGGAAACGTGACCCGGCCTGGCGTCACGTATTACGGGGCTGTTCCACGTCGGTGGGCTGTTTGTTCTCTACGTGGGCTGTCTGCCAGGAGTGGGAGGGGGGAGGGGGGGTGTCTTTTTTTTCTGCTTTTTTCCTTCTTAATTTAACGCGCCCAGGTCACCGAGTTGTATTATGTACAGCTCAGCGGTCTGTGTACAGAATGCAGCTCTGTATAGTGAAATACAGCTCAGTGATATATTGTGAAGGATAAATCGGTTCAGTTGGGTATTATATTGTACAATACAGCTCAGTAATTTATGTCTTGTGTGCAGCACAGCAGTCCATGCCTTGTATGATGCAGCTCTGTGGGCTATGTACAGCTCACTCTTCAACGTACTGTATCAACTTAACGATCTGCTTATAGTATAGTTGTACATGTATAAAGTACTGCACAGTGGTGCATAATAGTTTTACAGTATTCAACTCATTGGTCTATAAATAGTCTTCAGCTCGGTGGTCAAGTTCAGTAGTGAACGTATGAGTATAATATACAGCTCTGTGTAGCATAGTACAGGTCAGGGGTACGTGTAAAGTGTTTAGCTCAGTAGTCTGTGCACAGTATACAGCTCAGTTGTGTATGTGTAGCGTACAGTTGAGTGGTGTATGGATAGTATACAGCTCTGTGTGTGTACAGCATACAGCTATTTGGCATTATGTGATGTGTAATACAGCTCAGTGGTCTCTCTGTTTCTTTCTCTTTTTTCTCTTCCCCTCCGCCCCCTCCCTCCCTTCGTTTTTACTTGTTCTGTGTTCGTCTAGCTCCACTATTCAATACAACAGTAAATGATAAAAGAGATTCATATAACAGTTGATGGTATCACTGCTTTACACTGCATCATATAATATAGATGGGAGTTGTGTGATCAGGAAGGAAGAAGTTTTATGATCAATTTTCACGTAAGTTACACGCTACAAGATACCACTTTCCGCACCATTTGCGCTCTGTGAAATGACTATGAATACTTTACATCAAAGTTGCCGGAATGATTCCCCAACAACGACGCACAATATCAGCAGCTCAAATCTCCAACTGTCTTCCCATATTTTTTTTTTTTTTTTAATATGTTTTAATTGAGTGGTAGCACAGGTAAACTCGTGGCGCCGTCACAAAGAAAGGGAAGTAAACTCGCTCTCCCCACATCGGGGAGGTCGTTGATTTGTTGCCGCCGCCGTTGATGTCATCAGCCAATGGGGAGAAAAAATTGGGTTTTATTCTTATATGCTAGTTCTCTTTTTTCTCATGCGCTGCTCCTTCTTCTCCAATGCCACCCCCCCTAGTCCTCACTCACCATCTTTCACCACCCCACTCTCGTAAAACTGAAGTTGGTAGATTGCTGTTCAACGTTTGATCATAATGCGGATTTCTGGGAGGTCTTCTTCGGGGATATTTATGTTTCCTCCCTGACAGTAGTTTTTGCCTTTCTGACAAAGGGTTACAGTCTACTTGATATTAAGACAACATAGTGATGTTGGATAAGTTTTAGCCAGTTTTCACAGCGACAGTGCGAACAGTCAGTTTGATGTTGTTGTTAATTTCACTTTCCCATGTGTATCGGTATTTTGATTCAGAGTGTATCAGGGGTATTCTTCTTCTTCTTCTGCGTTCACTCGTATGCACACGAGTGGGCTTTTACGTGTATGACCGTTTTTACCCCGCCATGTAGGCAGCCATACTCCGTTTTTGGGGGTGTGCATGCTGGGTATGTTCTTGTTTCCATAACCCACCGAACGCTGACATGGATTACAGGATCTTTAACGTGCGTATTTGATCTTCTGCTTGCATATACACACGAAGGGGGTTCAGGCACTAGCAAGTCTGCACATATGTTGACGTGGGAGATCGTAAAAATCTCCACCCTTTACCCACCAGGCGCCGTCACCGTGATTCGAACCCGGGACCCTCAGATTGACGGTCCAACGCTTTAACCATTCGGCTATTGCGCCCGTCTATCAGGGGTATAAGCAGAAAGATAGTAAATAGAGAGATGACCTCATTGACTAAAATGGCGTAAAGCCATCAGTTGATTCATTAACTAGCACATAGGTGTCATGTGATATTCGTATAGCTTGTGCAGTTGACGTTAATCATGATTATGTATCCCGGTCGAATGTGTGTGATACAGGATCACGTATTATTTTCTCCATCACCATGAACTGCTAAAGGTGGTTTGTTTGTTTGTTTTAGAGGTGGGTTTTTTTCTGCTTGTTTCTGTTTTTGTCTTTTTACATGTTTTTGAATGATTGCGATTCTTTCCTCGTCAGTGTTTGTTTTTTTAACAGTGCACGCGATTTTTTTTTTTTTTTTTTTTTTTTTGCTGCCCCATCATGTGCACCGTTTCAGTGGCATTACTCGCACGCCGCTCATTTAGATTCCCCCCATACACGACCACACCCGGGTTCGTCCGTCGCAGTTCCAGCGTCGGCAGTCCACAGGGAACCATCGATGTTAGGTCGCCAGGAGGCCACACACCAGAGGAGACCCTGCACTGCGTGCACGCGATTTTTTCTTGTTTCTCTAGAGACTTCATCGTGACGTGCGTGTCGAAGGAACCGTTTTTAGCTGGTTCTCGTCGTCACGGTATCTGTCGTCCAGATCCCAACTTTTTTTTTTTTTTTTTTTTTTCGTCCTCTGTCAGCTGATGTTTCTCTCATGCGTGGCATTACTCAGGGATCGGTGCATGATCCCCATATGTTTTCTGTTTTATACGAGAGAGAGGGACAGAGACAGACAGACACACAGTGACTGAGAGAGTGATGGCTGATCTCAATCAAATATGTTAATAAACTATCACTTCTTTGCAGACGATTCTGAGCTGTATTTCCTCTGCGGAAATTGCTGCTCTGAATGCAATAGCAATAAGAAAACCAAGTCCTGATGTTCGGCTTATTTATAAAGGCTTGGATAAAACAGTGACGTTCTTTGCGGATATGCTTCTAAAAAGAACCCGTAAACGTTGAGAGGAGGCGATTTATCAGTATCATTTTCACCGCTGTTCACGCACTTGCATGTTTCGTGTGTGTGTGTGCGCGCGCGCGCGCGTGCGTGCATGCGTGCGCGCGCGTGTGTGTGTGTGTGTGTTTGGGAGGGAGGTATCGCTGTGAACACAAAACAAATGTGGAAAATATTGTGCCCATTACTGATTATCTCTTTTCAAGTGATCCATGTTCTTCAGTACTACGTTTCCTTGCATAGTGCTGTCTTACAATGCGTTCCTTTGCACATTTGCCGCCAAGGAAATCAGACATTGTAAGTTCCTCCATTACAAAACGTACAAAACTGGCCTCTTTTAGTGGGAGAGTTACGGGACCGACAGACAGAGAAGGAGCGGGGGTATTACTCTCTCAAACTGGAGGAGAATTGGAAAGGACCGAAGAAAGCGGTGACAGCTTTACTGAGATGTAATTTCAGTAGACCCTTAGAGCCAGCAGTCCTGCTGAATGCGGTCAGTTTACCTCATCACAATCACTCATGAAGTTTCTTTCGCTGCTGCCGACCTGTTGGTTAACGACCATTGCGACGGCACTGACGATTATGACCTACACCAGAGAGTCACTGACCGCTCTCTCTCTCTCTCTCTCTCTCTCTCTCTCTCTCTCACACACACACACACACACACACACACACACACACACACACACACACACACACACACACACACACACACACACACACACACACACACACACTATGAATTACGATAGACAGCAACCATGCAAAGATCCTATGCAGAACTCACTTTTATCACATTGTCTATCCCCACGTTTCTTCACAACACAACGTTCCGCCCTGTTCTCCACTATTCTCTGTTCTGTTCTCTTCACCAGTATACACGATAAATACGGATACACACACACTCACACACACGCACACACACACACACACACACACACACACACACACACACACACACACACACACACACACACACACACACACACGAAAAATGAAATTAGGAAGAAAAAAAATGTTTGTCATGGGATGGAGTATCTTTTTAAGCCTTAGATGTCAATGACTTTTTACTTAGATCTTTCTGTTTATTTTTCTTCTTTCTTTGTGAGTCTGCAGACACGCGCGCGTGCGCGCACGCACACATTCACACGCGCGCGCTGTGTGTGTGCGTATGTATGCATGTGTGTGTATGTGTGTGTGTGCGCGCACGCGTCGTATATAAGATTGATCTTCTCGACGGGGGTAAGAAATATTTCGGAAAAAGTGAAGATAAAGAAAAGGAAAAGAAAAAAAAAAAAAGCACTGACATCAGCACTAGAAAAACTTCGCATACTCCACATGCACTTCTACACGTAAGCAGCTTCCACCAATGTGTGAGTTTACTGGGCGCTCTTTCATGTATGTGTGTGCACGCAGCCGGTTCGCCTTTTGAAAAATCGGGTGTGAAATTCTTTTTTCAACTGTGAATCGAAGGTTAATATCTATGACGACGGCTGTTAAACGACCGATGATTACCTGCGCAAGAGACGACTCACGAATTGTCTTTGGTGTGTGCGCACGCATAACTTAGAAGCAGTAAACGTTTGCGCGAATGCGCTTGCGGTCGTACACATGCACGCACGCACATGTACGCGCGCGCGCGCACACGCACACACACACACATACATATACTTGGCAGAGTCATATAAACACACACACACACACACACACACACACACACACACACACACACACGGAAACACGCATGCATGGCCACGTACACATACACGCGCGCGCGCGCGTCAGCCGGGATGGAGGAGTGGGAAAACCGCTTCCTTATATCGGAAAATTAAAAAGCACTTCCTTCAAGTTATTCAGGTCAAGCGTGCAAGAACAATCTGCCGAGAAATATATAAAAGATACTAAGCTAGCAGTCGCTGACATGCTTTTGCACGCGAGAAGGAATGGAGAGAGAGTGTTTATCGAAATCTACGCATGCATATGCTGACCACTGGGACTGAAGAAAAAAAAAATATATATATATATATCCGGTCTCAAGCAACCACGTACTTTGATTCGACCAGTCGGACCTCACAACATCGCGGGAGGCAGATCACGGACGTATAAGTCCATGGGCAGAATTTGTGTACTGACCACTCGGCCTTCACGCTCAGTCCTTGTCGGTATCGGAGGCACCCGAAACCAATTTGTACAAAGCGACTAAGAGGCTCTGAGGAGAGCAGTGGAGGGCTCAAGCGTTACGTCGCGAGACTCCGCGAAGCAGGTTGAGGGGGACGGGAGGGGGGGAGAGGGGGAGTGCGGGGGGTGGCGCAATGGCAGCGACACCACGGTGATCCCACCCTGAAAGGGGTTGCCTGTCGTTTTTCTTCCTTCCTTCCTTCCTTCCTTCCGTCCTTCCTCCCACCACCCATCTGGTCGGGTTTGGGCGGTTCTGTACGTCATGCAGACCACCCCTTGAAACCACCGCTATGGGGGTTCTCTGTGACACTCAGGCGCGTCTGTGTGTGTGTGTGTGTGTTTGTGTGTGTGGCGTGTGTGTGTTTGTGTGTGTGTGTTGTGTGTGTGGGTTTGTGTGTGTTGTGTGTGTGTATGTGTTGTGTGTGTGTGTTGTGTGCGTGCACGCGCGCGCGCGTGTGTGTGTATGTGTGTGTGTCTGTTTCTCACTTCTTCTTCGTCGTCGTCGTCGTCGTCGTCGTTGTCATTTAGTTTTTGTTCTTCCTTACCCGGCCTTGTAGTGTGTGGTCGTGTTGAAAAGTAGCAAAGACAACACTAGCACTGTCCAAACTGAAACTTGTATGCAAGGACAGCAGCATCTCCATAAAGCACAAGATTTTGCGAGACCTGGACACTCACAGCGGATTTGTAAAAAAAAAAATAATAAATAATAATAATAATAAATAAATGAAATAATAAAATAAAAAGAAAAATCCGAGCTTCTTATTTTTCCCCCTTTCATTTTTCCCCCCTTCACGTGGCGCGTGTGCACACGCACATTTCTCTTTTTTATTTTTATTTTTATTTTTTTTTTTTTTGTCACAACAGATTTCTCTGTGTGAAATTCGGGCTGCTCTCCCCAGGGAGAGCGCGTCGCTACGCTGAGAGAGCCACTCATTTTTTTTTTTTTTTTCCTGCCTGCAATTTTATTTGTTTTTCCTACCTAAGTGGAATTTTCTACTGTTTTTTCTACTGTCAGGGACAACCCTTTTGTTGCCGTGGGTTCTTTTACGTGTGCTAAGTGCATGCTGCACACGGGACCTCGGTTTATCGTCGTATCTGAATGACTAGCGTCCAGATCACCACTCAAGGTCTAATGGAGGGGAAGAGAAAATATTGGCGACTGAGCCGTGCTTCGAACCAGCGCGCTCAGATTCTCTCGCTTCCTAGGCGGACGCGTTACCTCTAGGCCATCCCTCCACATATTCTCGTTGTGCTCTGTTTTAATTACAGTTTTGTGAAAACTGTTGTATTACTTTGCAATCTGCTGTTGTTGTTGTTGTTGTTTTTACCATGGTTGTATGTACCTATACACCTCCACCCCCAGCAATTATTTCCTGCACTAATGATTTCCCTAATTTTGTAATGTTGAAAACTGTCCATAATTATATTATTCATTTTTCTTTAAAAAAAAAAAAAAAAAAAAGGAGAAAAAGACCTCTCTTTTAATGTATATTTTTTCCTGTCTGTCTTTCAGTTTCACACACACACACTTCCTGTCTATCTTTCTCCCTCCCTCCCGCTGTCTCTCTCGCTCTCTTTTCCCTGTCTTTAAGAATTCTCTCTCCCCCTCTCTGTCTCGTACCCTTTTCTCTTTCTTTCTCTCTGTAGTTTATGCGAAATGCTCTTGCTTTTTTTTTCTGATGTGAAGCAGTGGTCGGTTTGTGGTTGTGGGAATAATGAGAAATAATACTTTTTGGAACATTGTTTCTGGATATTTATCTCTTTTTTTTTCTTTTTTTGTTTGTTGTTGTTGTTGATTCGAGGTGGATGTCGTTGGGTTTTTTTGTTGTTTGTTTTTTTTACCCATCAAGTGATCAGTTGTTCATCCAGCCAGTACATCCACCATTTACTTTGTTTTGTTGTTGTTGTTGTTGTATTGTTGTTCATGTTGTTGATTGATTTTCTTTCTCTTTCTTTTTTAATGTGTTTTAAATGCAGTTTTGATTGATCTGCCTGCAAGCATGTCCAGGATTTGCTTTGTTTCATTTCTTTCTGTTTATTTTTGTTTTTTGTTTTTTTAATTCTTTCACCGATGTTCGTGTGTGTGTGTGTGTGTGTGTGTGTGTGTGTGTGCGTGAGTGCGTATGTTCGTGCGAGCGTGATTAGAGACCTTGTATCAGAGCAATCTGTTTTTGCACCATTTCTCCTTTGTATATGGTCTTGACGCGCGTTTTGTTCTTTGACAAAGCCTGCCATTAAAGCCGCAAATTTGCTGTTGTTGTTGTTTTCTTGCCCCCAGTTCATAACTATATACCCAGGCCTTCTCTCACCCACTTGCCTACCCCCCCCACCCCCCACCTCCCCCAACCCCCCCGTTTCACTCTCCCTAGCCACCCTTTCTTAGCCGCACATTCTGAGACACCCCCCCCCCACCCCCACCCCACTCCTCTGAGCCTCTCACCCTAAAAAGTGACCCGAAATGCCTCTCATCTCCGGAAAATCTTGCCTCACAGGCGAGAACAGGTCCCCTCACTTCCTCCCCCCACCCCTCAGCCACCCCCTCTCTCTCTCTCTCCCTCTCTTTCCTTCCGTTCAGACCCTAGAGGTCTTCACCCTCTTCTTCTTCCAACGCCCATTCCTCCTCTATCCCCACTACGTCAAGATCGTGGGGAGAACTGGGTTCTCTTCTCGACAACCCAACTCGCTGTCTCTGCCTCTGTCTTTCTCTCTCCTTCGCCTGGCCTGGCAAGACTCACATTACATCTCTGCCTGTGTGTCTCTGTCTCTCTCTGTGTTTTCTCTCTCTCTCTCTCTCTTTCTCTCTGTCTGTCTGTCTCTCTCTCTGTCGCGCTCTGTCTGTTTCTCTCTCTCTCTCTCTCTCTCTCTCTCTCTCTCTCTCTCTCTCTCTGTCTATGTCTCTGTTGCTCTCTGTCTGTCTGTCTGTCTGTCTCTCTCTCTCTTTCTCTCTCTCCATTTACCCAGAAAAACGTGGTCGAAAAAAGCGGAAGTAAAAGGCGAGCCTGGTAGCTGGAGGCGACGCCTTGACAGAAGAGCTGATAATGAAAACGTGGTGAGGGACAAAAAAAAAAAAGAAGAAAAAAAAAAGGAGCTTGGGGAGGTAAGACCTTAATGAAAGGGAGGTAAGAAGCGATAATGAGGGCGGGGCGGGGGTCCCTCCGTTGCCTTATCTGGTGGACCGGGGTAAGTGGATCTCGTTTCTCTATCCAGAGCCACTGTAGGGAAAGTAGTGTAGTGTAGTGTAGTGCGCAGGCGCAAGGCTGCGCATGCACGCACGCACGCACGCACGCACGCTTTCGATGGGGGACAGGGATTCGGAGGGGAGTGGAGGGGAAGACATGAGGATATGTGTGTGCGTGCGTGTGCGTGTGTGATACACCAAAAGCTGCTTTTCTGCTGTGCTGCTTTTCTATCCCCGCTTCCTCCTGAACCGTCCCCCCCCCCCTCCCATCCACTAGCTCATCCCTACGCCCCACACCCCCACCACTTTCTGCACCGTCCCTCCTTCAAATTCCCCAACCCCTGCCCCCACCCCCACACTTCTGTGAGAGACAGCGCGAATTGCGATCCAACATGGCAATTCACGCCTCTTTCACTCTCTCGTCCCTTTGCCTCACTCCCTCCTACCTACCTTCCTTCCTTCCTTCCTTCCATCACCCCCACACTTAACTGTCACACGAAGCACAGCCCCGCAACCACCCTCCCTCCTGCTATCCTCCAACCGTCCCCAGCTTTATAAACCTCCGCCACCCGCCTCCCTCTACCACCCCCTTCTCCTCCTTTACCTCAGCTCCTGGGGGCCCCTGTTGAGCCTAATTAAGAGAGAGCGACAGGCGGACAGACTCGCGGACACACAGACACACTGGAAAAAAAAAAAGGTTTCCTGTGCTGCGAGAGATGTGTGAGAGAGACAGACAGACAGACTGACAGACAGAGGCAGGCAGATAGACAGAGACAGGCTGATGGACAGAGACAGGCAGATAGACAGAGACAGGCTGATGGACAGAGACACAGGCAGACAGACAGAGACAGGCTGATGGACAGAGACAGACAGACAGAGACAGGCAGATAGACAGAGACAGGCTGATGGACAGAGACAGGCAGACAGAGACAGGCAGACATACAGAGAGAGAGAGACAGACAGACAGACAAAGACAGGCAGACAGACAGAGACAGACAGACAAAGACAGGCAGACATACAGAGAGAGACAGGCAGACAGACAGAGACAGACAGAGACAGGCAGACATACAGAGAGAGAGAGAGACAGACGGACAGAGACACAAAAACAGACAGAAAGACACGGACACACAAACACACACATTGTCTGTATGAGGGAGAGAGAGATATAGACATCCATGGATTGTAAGTATAATTTGCAAGAGTAGTTCAGTCACACAGGAAAAGAGGAGGAGGGGGGTAACATGACCTTTTCACGGGTAGGGCTTTAAGCGTTAGCTTTTTGTTTGCGTGTTTGTTTGTTTGGTTTAGGTCTTTGTTTTGTTTTCTGTTTTTTGTTTGGAGGGAAGGGGGGGGGAGTTGGTTGGTTGGTTTCTCTTTTTTCTTACATTTTTTTTCACATTCCAAGTGAGCATTTTTTTTTTTTTACAAAATCAAAAAAATGTCGACTCCGGATGAAGAAACTTTCTGATCAAGGGGACGGCGGTGGAAAATTTTGAATTTCCTAAGTCTAATAATTGTTCGTTCATTCGTTTATTCGTTCTGTCTTTTACTTTGTCTTTCTTTCTTTTTTCTTGCTTTTATTTGTCTCTTTTTTTTTTCTTCTTTTTTTTTTTTTTTTTTGGGGGGGGGGGGGGTATCTTTTTTTTAATTTCATTTATTTATCTAACTATTACCGACTCCATCATGAGCTGTGTGTTGGTTTCAGTCAGTATGTATACGATGAGGAAAATTTTAATTGTGGGACAACATAAAGAAAGAGAAACACGAAACACCTACCTGCTGTTATTATCAGTGAGACAATAGGCACACAATTCCATGGATGGCAGTACAGTACTCCCATCTGATTGACTAGGACCATGATGCGCGCTCACATGTTTTTTTTTCAAACGACCACGAAACACCTGAAGTGGAGTGGTGGCCTAGAGGTAACGCGTCCGCCTAGGAAGCGAGAGAATCTGAGCGCGCTGGCTCGAATCACGGCACAGCCCCTGAAATTTTCTCCCCCTCCACTAGACCTTGAGTGGTGGTCTGGACGCTAGTCATTCGGATGAGACGATAAACCGAGGTCCCGTGTCCCAGCGTGCACTTGGCGCACGTAAAAGAACCCACGGCAACAAAAGGGTTGTTCCTGGCAAAATTCTGTAGAAAAATCCACTTCAACAGGAAAAAACAAATAAAACTACACACAGGAAAAAATTATTAAAAAAAAAAAAAAATGGGTGGTGCTGTAGTATGGCGACGCGATCTCCCTGGGGAGAGCAGCCCGAATTTCACACAGAGAAACCTGTTGTGATAAAAAGAAATACAAATACAAATACCTACCTGCTGTTATTATCAGTGAGACAATAGGCACACAATTCCATGGATGGCAGTACAGTACCCCCATCTGATTGACTAGGACCATGATGCGCGCTCACATGTTTTTTTTTTCAAACGACCATACTCAGATTCAGTGACTGAAGATATCGACATTTAAAAGAGTTGGGATGGAAAAAAAAGATCAAGGTGGTCGAACACGGGGCCTGTCGGAGTTTTGTATATTTTGTACATTAGCCATTTATGACGATGTTTACAGCAATAGGAGATCATCGAGATCAAAGGATGTCGTCACGTGTGATGACGTCGTTGAGCGTAGTGGAGTGTGACTGGTGAGCCTATTCCTGGAAATGCTCAGTCCTTTCCCTGAAAAGCACAGCCCATTTCCTGGAAATGCTCAGTCCTTTCCGTGAAAAGCGCAGTCCTTTCCCTGAAAAGCACAGCCCATCTCCTGGGAATGTTCAGTCCTTTACTTGAAAAGCGCAGTCCTTTCCGTGAAAAGCGCAACCCATTCCTGGAAATGCTCAGTCCTTTCTTGAAAAGCGCAGTCCTTTCCGTGAAAAGCACAGCCCATTCCTGGAAATGCTCAGTCCTGTCCGTGAAAAGCGCAGTCCATTCCCTGGAAATGCTCAGTCCTTTCCCTGAAAAGCGCAGTCCATTCCCTGAAAAGCGCAGTCCATTCCCTGAAAGTCCATTCCCTGAAAAGCGCAGTCCATTCCATGAAAAGCGCAACCCATCTCCTGGAAATGTTCAATCCTTTACTTGAAAAGCGCAGTCCTTTCCGTGAAAAGCGCAGCCCATTCCTCGAAATGCTCAGTCCTTTCCCTGAAAAGCGCAGTCCTTTCCCTGGAAATGCTCAGTCCTTTCCCTGAAAAGCGCAGTCCATTCCCTGGAAATGCTCAGTCCTTTCCCTGAAAAGCGCAGCCCATTCCCTTAAAAGCGCAGCCCATCTCCTGGAAATGTGTAGTCCTTTGCCTGGAAAGCGCAGTCCATTCCCTTTAAAAGCGCAGCCGCCCATCTTCTGGAAATGTATAGGCCTTTCCTTGAAAAGCGCGGTCCTTTCCCTGAAATGGGCACTCGGGGCAGTTTCGGCTTTAGAATGATGGTGAGGTAGGAGAGCAAAAGTACTGAAGCTTTTCTGTCTTCTCTGGTTTTGGTAACTTCACTGCGCGAAAAGCTCCTGACTTCATTCAACATGGTGATGGCCAGTGTATCGATGGCGTCATTTAGTATGCGGCGCAACTGGCCCAACCTCGTTCTGAAACCCTTAACCAAAATAGATCATGTGTTCTAAAACACAGGTGGGCAACATTTGTTTTTTTTCTTGCGTATGTTAGATGATGTGTTTATCAAAACCACAAAAGCATTAGAATTTTTTTAAAATTATATTTATTACTTTAAGACTGCACATGGATTTTGCTGCGCATTTGCTGATTATGGCGCATCGTTTTAAAAGCCGTTCACAAGTTTTAAGCCAGGTTAATCTTTGGTGAAACCCACAGAGGAGATGAAATTTGCTCACTCGCCCATCAGCAACTTTTACTTCCATTCACAGGTTGCCATGCGCGTTATCAGTAAAAAAACGAAACACCTTAGGTGTTAGCAACACCCTTTGAGTGACCCAATATTAGTCACTTTGTCATCTGAAGAACGGTATTTTCAAACGCTATCTGATGGTTTCTTCTTTTTGACTCACTTGTGTAAACATTGACATTTTCTCTGCAACTACTTTGTCATTTGACACCAAATTTTTCCTATTTTTATGCCAAATTTGGTTGTCAAATGACAAAGTAGTTGCAGAGAAAATGTCAATGTTAAAGTTTACCACGGACACACAGACACACACACACAGACAACCGAACACCGGGTTAAAACATAGACTCACTTTGTTTACACAAGTGAGTCACAAATTCAGTTCTTTCCAGTCATCTTGTTTAAAACAATATTGCGCCTCTGGGATGGGCACAAAAAAAATAAAGAATGAAAACTAATTATATGCAAACTGCATTTACTGTTATATTTATATTTTTTGTATTCTCTAAACTTGGCACTTTGATCTGATATTATGACCCAACAACAAAAGCAGTCATTATTATCATTTTTTGTTCAAACAGGAACTTCTTTTGCTAAGCATGGAAGTTTTATTTATTTTGCAAACGTTTTGGTGCAGATAGTAAAAAAGGGAAATTACTCTGTAATTAATGCTAGGGGACTTAATTTATCACAAGTGAGTCTTGAAGGCCTTGCCTCTCTTGTTTCTTCTTTTAAGTAAACCCCGATTGCGATGTGTTTGTCAAATGTCAACAGTCTTAGAAAGCCAAAAACGTACGACCGTTATCTTTTTTTCTTTTTTTTTTTTTTTTTTACATTAAACAGGGTCAAGGTTGACATGAACCAGAGCAAGCTTGTTTTTTTCTCTTTAAACTGAGCTAGAGGATAATAAAGAGCACGTGTTAGTGAACCGTATCACCCCAGTCCATAAAGGATAATATACACAGGCAGCAGCAAAGAGAAAGAGAGACCAACAGAGAGACTGATAGAGAGAACGACTGAAAAAGGCACAGACAGACAGAAAGCACAACTACTATTGCCTCTTGCCTCAAGAAGTCTTTGAGATGTTTCCGTGTGTGGGTGGTCCTCTGTGGCACAGTATCTGTATTGTTGGCCCCCTTCAATAAGGCCTTGTGATCGAATCAATACCGGGCCGAACACACCTTGCGGGGGTATTCCATTGAACGCGCGCGCCTCCATGCACACGCATACAAACACACGCGCGCGCATACCCATTCTCTCTCTCTCTCTCTAATTGAAAAACTTGGGTGGCAAAAGATGGAGACACGTGGAGAGAGGATGACGGATATGGAGAGAGACAGACAGAGACAGACAGACAGAATGAGAGACAGTTTCAGTTTCAGTTTCAGTAGCTCAAGGAGGCGTCACTGCGTTCGGACAAATCCATATACGCTACACCACATCTGCCAAGCAGATGCCTGACCAGCAGCGTAACCCAACGCGCTTAGTCAGGCCTTGAGAAAAAAAATATATATATATAGATAAGCTTACATAAATAAATAAATAAATAATAATTATGATATAAAAAAGGTAGTAGTAATGAAAATAATTTTAAAAATGAATAAATAAATAAATAATTAAATGAATAAGACAACAATGATGATAAATAAGCAAATAAATGTAAAACATGAAGACACACATTCACACATACACCCACACATGCATAACAGATATGCACCAAACACGCAGTTTCACAGATATGAAAGCACAGTCAAATACATATAAACGTACATGAGCTCCAACACACACACACACACACACACACACACACACACACACACACACACACACACATTACCCTGCAACTCCTCTACCCCCCTCCTCCACACACTCATTTCTAGTCTATGTATCGCAGCTTCCACGGCACACACACACACACACACACACACACACACACACACACACACACACACACGCACACACACACACACACACACACACACACACAGATGAACGCTTACTTGTACAAGCACACACACACGCCCATATCTCCCACCCCCAACCCCACATACAAAGATATATATATAATATATACGTTCCAATATCCTGTTGCTCCCACAGTGTAGGCATGCATACACTCACATACCTCATCCTCTACCCCACCTCCTCCCTGCACCCCCACCTCCCCCTCACACACACACACACACACACACACACACACACACACACACACACACACACACGCACAGAACTCTCCTGACACTTGTGTACACTTACACTCTCACGCATAACACAAACGCACTCAAAAACACAGACCCACACATACACACAAACACACACATACACACACGCACAGAAGCTGCCTCTGATTGGCCGCAAGAGGGATGGGAAAAGATCTCTGATGCCAAGAACGTGGCGTCTAGTGTGTTGCTCAGTCTATTTAGAAAAGCCCACAGAGACTGTTCCGTTTTGAAGAAATCTGCGCAATGTTGGTTTGGACATGATGCCGATATTTGTTTGATTTGTAAAGCATCGTGCTCTACCTTTCATGTTAGACTTACGGCCGCTCCCTCTCTCTGCTTTTATTTCTTTGAGGCGATCGATGGTGTGATGGCCTTGTACCTGTTCTTTTTGATATTCTTTGACTTTTCTGAGGATTTCCGATTTTCCTAGATGTAGGCCGCTCGTTGGTGTTGCGTTACCAGCAAGTCTGTCAGCTCGCTCATTTCCCTTAACTCCTCCATTTCCCGGGCAGTATGACCATGTGAGTTTTTTAATCTGAAAGTTGCGCATTGCCTTATGCCACTCTGGGCTTCCCATTCCGTTTTCAATTTTCTGTATGAGGTTCATTGAGTCGGTTAGAATCATGGCATGTTGGTTTCCGGGCGTATGGATGGACGATAGCACTGGAGGGCATGTGTCACAGCTTCAACTTCCATCGTTAGGCTGGAGGTTGTGACTTTGTAGGCAGCATTCTCTTCCCTAACTGTTTTTCCATTTTGTTTCGCAGTGAGAGACAGACAGACAGAATGAGAGACAGAAAGAATGTGAGAAACAGAGAAGTGATTGATGGAGACAGTTAGGAAGAAAATGACGGGGATGAGGATGATGATGATGGTGATGACGATGGCAGTATACTGTAATGCTGATTCTGCTGCTGCTGGTAATGATGATGGTGATGATAACAATGATGGTAGCAGTAGAAGCTGCAGCAGCAGCTGTAAAAGCAGATGTAGGAATAGTAGTAACTGTAGTTGTTGTAGTTAGCCGGTAGTAGTAATTAATTGTATTCACCAATTAATAGCAGTAGTAGGAACAGTTGAAGCTGCAGTTGTCGTTGACGTTAGCTGGTACTATAATCAGCTGTATTCACCAGTTATCTCTGACTTTCTCAGATGCTAAAGAACGCTTGGTGAGAACCGAGCCACATTCGTACTCATACAGAAAGCACACACATCCACACCCATCACCTACCTACCGTCTTCCTCCCCCCTGCACACACATCCACACCCATCACCTACCTACCCCCCTCCTCCCCCCTCCACAACTCATGAACGGTCAGTTTATCATCAAAAAATCCCTTTGAATTACCACCTCCCATCCTTTCCACACACTGCTATCCAGCCTTCTTCATTCCTCTCCTCCCTTCTAAGGGCCCAGATAGTTTTCAGAGAACTTGCAACAACAGACGAAAAACAAGAGACGCCGGAGGAAAAAGAAAGTAAAAAAACAACAACAAAAAAACACCTCCAAACAAACCCACCAGCAACGAGAAAACAAGAGAGTCCAGTCTTGGTCATGATGTCCCCATTTCCATCAGTCTAACTGAAGCGAAAGTGTACGGACCGGTAAATGTATTCCAGATCCACCACCTTTTGTTGATGTGGGTTATTTTACGTGCGATGCGTGCATGCTACACACGGAATCTCGTTTTATCATTTCACGCGAATCACCAAGCATTGTTTCATAAAGATTTTAACAGATGGTGAAGATAGGGGACGGTGTGGAGGTTTTAGGGAGGGGTAAGTAACACTCAGAAAGAACATTACACTGCTCCTTCAAACACTGGACGATGTTAGATATGACTAGTCTGTAATTCTCCTGTTTTGTGGACGATGGCGATACCCGAGTGTTATTAATGCTCCATGCGGTTCTATGGTCGAAGTTCATGGCTGCGTATCATATTGCTCCATGGAGTTTCGTGGGCGAAGTTCACGGCAGCGTATAATGTGCGTGGGGAGGTGATGGCTACGTATCATCCTGGCTGTATGGCCGTAGGTGTTGGCTGCGTGTTAGTTCCAGTTGGCAAGCTCTTCTGTGTTGCCGCCCAAGGGAGGCACTAAAGTGTGTTTGCTCCTTCCCGTTGTCGCCACGGCCACAGTGTTGCCATGGCTTCGCCATTGCCGCAGGGTTTTTGTTGTTGTTGTTGTTGTTGTTTTTTAGTGGTATGGGATGGGGTGGTGGATGGTTATGGCCGCTCTTTTGGCCCATTATGGTCACAGCCCGTGTTTTCCACAACTACAGGTGTTTCTGCGCTCCATCTTTCCCACGATCTGCTGTTGCTTTCGCTCATTATTGCTTCAGACCGTTGTTGATATGTTGCTTCGTTCTCTTGATGATACGACCCTGCGGGTGTGTGTGTGTGTGTGTGTGTCCCCGTAATGAACACAGCTTATCCTGACCAAACTTCTTTGTCTAAAGGACACATAACATAGAGATTTGCACACATGGAGACAGGCTTCAAATGACGCCAGGAGCGGTCAACAGTATGCGTCAAACAAGTACCATAACGTTTGCTCCTGAAAAGAAATGACAAGGTCCGTTATTCGCTTCAGGGAAAGACGCTGCTATAAAAGTTGAAAAAACGCAGAATATGCCACTTCTGTCTTCTATTCAATGCTATATACTGTGGACTTTCATGTACATTCGAATAGACAACTTCAAAAACAGCTTCTCAGAATCAATAGCGACACCACACGACTTCAACTTTTCAAGGACTATTTTAGTCTTGTGTTCTTGATCCATATTGTTATACTCCACATCAACAAATAGTAAAGAGTGGTAACTCTCTCCATTCACAATGTACACAACTTCAAGCCAGTACTGCTTACGCTACCGATTCAGCTAGCACACAGGTAAACAAAAAGGTACATTTGGAACAAACCCAGACACTTCCTCAAAAATAAAAAGAAGCGTCGGGCCCTTACTTATACCGATCATCTGACATGCGCACACAGCAGCAAAGACAGAAGAAATGTGCAAACACAAATAAGCTTTTATCCAAGACTTGCATAACCTCTTTAATCCTGAACAAGCCACACAGAACACATGGACAATACAGAACAAACACAGGGTTGCCTCGGTGGTTTTTCAACTAGAAATTAACAAAGAGGCCAGGAGATGAAATGATTAACAAATAGTAAAGAGTGGTAACTTTCTCCATTCAAATGTACACAGCTTCAAGCCAGTGTTGCTTACGCTACCGATTCAGCTAGCACACAGGTAAACAAAAGGTACATTGGAACAAACCCAGACACTTCCTCAAAAAAAGGAAGCGCCAGGCCTGTTATACTCCACATCGTTATGTCGACATTGCAGCTGTGACTGGAGCGTCTCCCCCCCCACCCCTACCCCCTCTGCCCATCCCCCCACAATCCCCCACCCCGACCCCCCTTTTCTCAGGGCTGGGTCACTTACATAAGCGATCGAAGCAACCCTACGTTTCTTAACGTGAAGAACTGTACTGGAGATGTAGACTATGAGAAAGGAAAATTACAAACTCTAAGGTCGATAACGCAACCCAGCTCAGTTCTTTATTGGCTGTATTGTCTATATTTGCTATGGACACAAATACGTGAATGTACGGTTGTGTGTTCGTAAGTTTTGCGTTATATATATAGAGAGAGAGAGAGACAGACAGACAGACAGACAGACAGACAGACAGAGACAAAGAAAGAAAAACAGAGGTGAGTATGCGCGCGTACGTACACATGTTCATGCATACGGTTATCGCGTAACCCCACCACCACCACATAATTTAATGAAACAAGGTGAAGTCCATTGCTTCCTTGAGTTAAACTACTTAGCGTCCGGTGAATGCACGCTTAACGTAAGACTTAAGTCAGTTGTCTCGTCCGAAAGTCTACCATGTGCAGTGTGCAACGAAGGTTTGTGTTCCTCAAAGTGTAATGGAAGGCCTTGGACAGGAAATTGGTTGGAAAAGAAACAACTGCGCCCCATTTTGAGCGTGTGAGACTTCAAGCTTAGTATACCAACGATATATCGCTCCACCACCGAAGGCCTCTCCACATGAGCCAGAGACAGACAGAGACAGAGAGAGCGACTGAAAATAATGGTTTCTTGCCAAGGCCACATGTCTATTCAAATGGCGGATTTATAAAGGTCGCTTTCAGGCATGGAAACGCTACACATTTATGGTCTTAATAATAATAGGAAACCTGAGTCATTTTTATGGAGAGAGAGAGAGAGAGATACAGAGAGAGAGAGAGAGAGAGAGAGAGAGAGAGAGAGAGAGAGACTTCGGCAACGCTGGAGAAAGACGGAGAAAACGGGTTGGAAGGAAAAGTGAGCACAGGAGAGGGGCGTGAGAGAGAGACAGACAGAGACAGAGACGCGGAGACAGAGTGGGAAAGCAGTTCAACGACACTGTAGTGTATTGCACCTGAGCTAACGAAGCTGAAGCGGCAATATATTTCTCGCACCGGACGACTTGATTTAAAGCTCCTTTCCCCCAGCCACACGACAAAGCGCCCTCTGTGACAAGGCCACGCCAAGGCGTGCCGCACAAGGGCAGATCACTTTCATTTAACGAAGCCACACAAGCAGACGACATGACGGGAATGAAGATCAGATGAAAATTCAGAGAAGATTGGAAGCTACAGCATGAAGCAGGTGCGCTCAGTAGTGAAAGAAAGGCACGTTCACCGAGAGATATTGCGTCTGGTGGGGTTGGGGGGTGGGCGGTAGGGTGATTACAATCAGATCACAGCCACATCTTTTCTGCATGTCAAAGGGTTTCCTTTCGTTGGGCCTGTGTCCCGTGTTTCTGAGACTGGGAGTTCTTCCCTGGAGCTGTCCCTTACTTTACTCCCTAGGAACATAAGAGCCGCTGAGCCCTGAGCAGGAAGCTCTGTACTTGTCTTCGGTGTGTTTGACACCTTTAAAATGTCTTTATTGTGTTCCTAATCTAACTTTAATGATAGCAGAAGACCATTACAAATCATGACAGCGACGAAACGGCAGTCTACACTTAATTTCTATTTTAATGGAGCATGTCAGTTTTACGTCATCCCACTGTACACAACCCTATGATACCGCAGCAAATCGCAACAGTAACTTGCAGCAACGGTGGGCATTGACAAGACTGAATCGAGCAAAAGTGGGTATTGTTTCGAATCCAAAGAGATAAGCAGTTCTTTAGTGGGTTGTACATGCATCGCTGAATACTTCTTCTTCTTCTCCTGCGTTCACTCGTATGCACACGAGTGGGCTTTTACGTGTATGACCGTTCTTTACCCCGCCATGTAGGCAGCCATACTCCGTTTTCGGGGGTGTGCATGCTGGGTATGTTCTTGTTTCCATAACCCACCGAACGCTGACATGGATTACGGGATCTTTAACGTGCGTATTTGATCTTCTGCTTGCATATACACACGAAGGGGGTTCAGGCACTAGCAGGTCTGCACATATGTTGACCTGGGAGATCGTAAAAATCTCCACCCTTTACCCACCAGGCGCCGTCACCGTGATTCGAAACCGGGACCCTCAGATTGACAGTCCAACGCTTTAACCACTCGGCTATTGCTGAATACCATGTGCCTCCATTTGTCAAGAGGCTAAGGTTGACGCTGTCGTTTTCCAGAGACGCTCCTCTAAGTTAGTACCGTCAAGGGCAAAATGAAGCAAGCTGGACGACACAGACGTTCGTAGTACTGGCATAGTCATCAAATCATATCGATTATCTCAGATCAACACGGTCTTCCTGCAACGTGGTGCTGTTGCAGAACAGGCACATGCTTGCGGATCATTCTGCTTTGCCTCATTTTGCATACCGCCAGACACTTGCATCCACTGGGTTTTATTTTTCTGACCGTTTTGGATTCATTTCATGTCAACTCATGAGGTACCCGCTACGGGCCTGTGGCTTGACGTGCTTCTTGCCGCTTTATGCCTAACGGGTACCTTCCATGTGGGTGGGCACCCCGTCTTGTGAAAAATCACAATGTTTCAGATTGTCTTTCTCTCTTCAACTCCGCCTGCACATAAGCAGCGACCAGATGAAATGAAGTTTTTTGGGGGGAGTTTGATTTCCCCCCAGCAGTGGCATACCCACAGATGATGGATGATATCATATGACATGAATAGTTTTTCGCCCCTATCCTCGGTCAGAGACCTATATCTAAGCGCTTTCCATACATGGAATCATTTGCACTGCAGGTTGCCTACCTGGGTAGAGGCAACTGACAGCATCTTTTGGGCGTTCGTCATTCGTTTCCTGTGTCATTCAGTCAAGTTTCTGACACACGCACGCACGCAAGCACACGCGCGCGCGCGCGCACACACACACACACACACACACACACACACACACACACACATGTAACTGTTTGTGTGCATGGCAGTCGTGCTCGTTTACCCGCCATGTGTGACTTTCACCCAGAACAGTGTGCCAGGGAACATCGTGTGGCTTGTTTGTTACTTTGGGGAGGAGGGGGTTGGGTGTCGTTTATTTGTTTGTTTAACTTTCTGTTTAGTGATAAGGTAATAGATACAATCTGTGTTCGTGTTCCTCGCTCACCTCCTTCCTTTCACAACACGATGATATGGCTATTTTCTTTCGTTCTTTTTTTTTCTTTTTTTTTCTGCCCCTCCCCCCCTCTCTCTCTCTCTCTCTCTCGCTCTCCCGTCTTCTATCTCCTCCTACCATTTCCGCTCTCTCTCTCTCTCTGTCTCTCTCTCCCTAACCCCCCCCCCCCCTTCTCTCTCTCGCTTTTCCGTCTTCTATCTCCTACCTTTTCCGCTCTCTCTCTCTCTCTCTCCCTACACCCTCTCTCTCTCTCTCTCTCTCTGTCTCTCTCCCTACCCCCCCCCCCCCCTCTCTCTCTGTCTTTCTCTCCCTACCCCCCCCCCCCCTTTCTCGCTCTCCCGTCTTCTATCTCCTCCTACCTTTTCCGCTCTCTCTCTCTGTCTCTCTCTCCCTACCCCCCTCTCTCTCTCTGTCTCTCTCTCCCTACCCTCCCCCTTTCTCTCTGTCTCTCTCTCTCCCTACCCCCCCTCTCTCTCTCTGTCTCTCTCTCCCTACCCTTCCCCTTTCTCTCTGTCTCTCTCTCCCTACCCCCGTCTTTCTCTCTCTCTGTCTCTCTCTCCCTACCCCCTCTCTCTTTCTCTGTCTCTCTCTCCCTACCCCCCCCTCTCACTCTCTCTGTCTCTCTCTCACTACCCCTCCCCCCCCCTGTCTCTCTCTCTCTCTCTCTCTCTCTCTCGCTGAAACCGTCTTCTATCTCCTCCTGCCTTTTCCGCTCTCTCTCTCTCTCCCTATCCCCCGCCTCTCTCTCTCTCTCTGTGTCTCTCTCTCCCTACGCCCCCTCTCTCTCTCTGTCTCTCTCTCCCTAACCCCCCTCTCTCTCGCTCTCCCGTCTTCTATCTCCTCCTACCTTTTCCGCTCTCTCTCTCTCTCCCTCTCTCTCTCTCTCTGTGTGTGTGTGTGTGTGTGTGTGTGTGTGTGTGTGTGTGTGTGTGTGTGTGTGTGTGTGTGTGTGTGTCCGTCTGTCTGTCTGTCTGTGCCCGTGTCCCATGAAAATACAGATGCGAGGTAGGAAAACATTGACATCCCTGCCAGTGTTTGTCCCCAGTGACATATCGCTTTTCCCACCATTCGCCCTTGCTCTCGCACTCTCTCTCTCTCTCTCTCTCACACGCACGCACACACACACACACACACGCACGCACACACACACACACACACACACGCACGCACGCACGCACACACGCACACACACACACACAAAACACCACAGCCTGGGGCAAGGATGTAAGAGCCAGAGGTTTACGCTTCCACTCCCCTACAAGGAGAAA
>NC_134876.1:28306251-28333751 GCF_041734735.1 Babylonia areolata
GGTCTTTGTACACTTCTTGCTTAACTGTTGGTCATTGTCTGTATACTTCTTGCTTAACTGTTAATCATTGTCTGTACACTTTTTTTTGCTGAACTGGTGGTCTTTGTCTGTACACTTCTTGCAGAACCTGTGATTTTTTTTTTTTTTAACATTTTTTGCTGAACTGGTGGGGCTTTATGTGTGCACTTCTTGCTTAACTGTTAGTCACTGTCTGTACACTTTTTGCTGAGCTGGTGGTCTTTGTATGTACTCTTATGGATGAACTGGTGGTACTTGTGAGTCCTTCTCTGTACACGTAATGGCAGAAGCAGCGGCGGTTCTTGACTGTATACTTAATGGCTGAAGTAGCGGTCCTTGTGTGTACACGTCATAGGTGAACTGGCTGTCCTTGTCTGTACATTTAATGGCTAAACTGGTGGTCTTTGTGTGTTCTCCTGTGGCTGAAATACGTCATGGATGAACTGGTGGTCCTTGTCTGTACATTTAATGGCTAAACTGGTGGTCTTTGTGTGTTCTTCTGTGGCTGAAATACATCATGGATGAACTGGTGGTCCTTGTCTGTACATTTCATGGCTAAACTGGTGGTCTTTGTGTGTTCTCCTGTGGCTGAAATACGTCATGGATGAACTGGTGGTCCTTGTCTGTACATTTAATGGCTAAACTGGTGGTCTTTGTGTGTTCTCCTGTGGCTGAAATACGTCATGGATGAACTGGTGGTCCTTGTCTGTACATTTCATGGCTAAACTGGTGGTCTTTGTGTGTTCTCCTGTGGCTGAAATACGTCATGGATGAACAGGTGGTCCTTGTCTGTACATTTCATGGCTAAACTGGTGGTCTTTGTGTGTTCTCCTGTGGCTGAAATACGTCATGGATGAACTGGTGGTCCTTGTCTGTACATTTCATGGCTAAACTGGTGGTCTTTGTGTGTTCTCCTGTGGCTGAAATACGTCATGGATGAACTGGTGGTCCTTGTCTGTACATTTCATGGCTAAACTCGTGGTCTTTGTGTGTTCTCCTGTGGCTGAAATACGTCATGGATGAACTGGTGGTCCTTGTCTGTACATTTCATGGCTAAACTGGTGGTCTTTGTGTGTTCTCCTGTGGCTGAAATACGTCATGGATGAACTGGTGGTCCTTGTCTGTACATTTAATGGCTAAACTGGTGGTCTTTGTGTGTTCTCCTGTGGCTGAAATACGTCATGGATGAACTGGTGGTCCTTGTCTGTACATTTAATGGCTAAACTGGTGGTCTTTGTGTGTTCTCCTGTGGCTGAAATACGTCATGGATGAACTGGTGGTCCTTGTCTGTACATTTAATGGCTAAACTGGTGGTCTTTGTGTGTTCTCCTGTTGCTGAAATACGTCATTGATGAACAGGTGGTCCTTGTCTGTACATTTAATGGCTAAACTGGTGGTCTTTGTGTGTTCTCCTGTGGCTGAAATACGTCATGGATGAACTGGTGGTCCTTGTCTGTACATTTAATGGCTAAACTCGTGGTCTTTGTGTGTTCTCCTGTGGCTGAAATACGTCATGGATGAACTGGTGGTCCTTGTCTGTACATTTCATGGCTAAACTCGTGGTCTTTGTGTGTTGTCCTGTGGCTGAAATACGTCATGGATGAACTGGTGGTCCTTGTCTGTACATTTCATGGCTAAACTGGTGGTCTTTGTGTGTTCTCCTGTGGCTGAAATACGTCATGGATGAACTGGTGGTCCTTGTCTGTACATTTAATGGCTAAACTGGTGGTCTTTGTGTGTTCTCCTGTTGCTGAAATACGTCATTGATGAACAGGTGGTCCTTGTCTGTACATTTCATGGCTAAACTGGTGGTCTTTGTGTGTTCTCCTGTGGCTGAAATACGTCATGGATGAACTGGTGGTCCTTGTCTGTACATTTAATGGCTAAACTGGTGGTCTTTGTGTGTTCTCCTGTGGCTGAAATACGTCATGGATGAACTGGTGGTCCTTGTCTGTACATTTCATGGCTAAACTGGTGGTCTTTGTGTGTTCTCCTGTGGCTGAAATACGTCATGGATGAACTGGTGGTCCTTGTCTGTACATTCAATGGCTAAACTGGTGGCCCTTGTCTGTACATTTATGTCAGAAGTAGGTGGTCTTCGTGCGCACATGCCGTTGATTGAAATGGATAAAAATTGTTCATACTCAATCAGTCAATGAGAATACTTATTACTGTTCTCTTAAAGCCTGTGGTCTTCTCGTTTCTCTCTGTTTCCATATATCTGTTACCACACACACACACACACACACACACACACACACACACACACACACACACACACACACACAGATTCATTTGATTAGTCAGCACCACTTTCCCCTGTCCTTCTTCCTTTCTAGTTCTCTACTCCCCGGCCACCACCCCACCCACACCCACACCCACACCCACAACCCCAAAATACCACCCCACCAGAACAAAAACCCCATCCCACGGATCTGTTACAATCCAGATGCAGTCAAAGCCTTGTCATTAGTTCCATTACCATAATTAGAATATATTATAACTGGCCTGCCAATCCCCCCCCCCTCGCCTTCGTCCTCATCCATGCATTCAACACAAACCAGTAATCATGAGAGTTTGTCATTTTTTTTTTCTTCCAGCTGACATGCCAGGAGATTGGCAGTGGCCGAAGGGTTGCGTGGTGATGGTCAGAGTCAACCCACCTCATCGCCGTTTCTTCCCCTTTAAAAAAAAAAAAAAAAAATTTTAGGGGGGTGGGTGCTTTTTAAAAAGGCCTCAACACATGCAAAAAAAAAAAAAAAAAAAAAAAAAAAAATGTTCAGCGCCTAACAGCCCTCCCCCGATAACGGCGGCGTGTGACAAGCGGCGGCCGACCGACAAGAGCAGCGGCCGTGCGGCCCTGTAACGGATCGATAGTGCCCCGGCCCTACCGGCGACACCCAGCGGCCGCGTCCCCCGGCAATCAAGTTGACATTTATCACTTATCAGCCGCGCGACATGCACCTCCCGGACCTCACAGCTTCCTTCCGGTAACCCACCCTTCTCCTTTCCTCCTCTCTCCCCCACCGTACCCCACCCTACCCCCTGCAAACCCTCCGTCCCCATCCAAACCCTCAATCTTTCCTCCTTCCCTATCCCTACCTCCTCCCTCCCTCCCACACGCCCCGCCCTGCCGTAGTTCTCCCCTTCCCCGCGCAATGCTTTTCCCCCCTCCTCGCTCCCATCCATCCGGTGTGTCACCTTCCATCCACCACACTCTTCCTCCTTCTCCTCTCTCTCTCTCTCTCTCTCTCTCTCTCTCCTCTCGTGTCTGGCATTCTGTCCGTCCGTTTTGTGTGTGTCGCTGCGGGAGGGACGGGGAGGGAGGGAGGGAGGGCGGCGGTCTGCCTGGTGGGATGCTGTCTCGCTTCCTGTGTGACGGACGTGACAAAGCTTCCTGTGCGCGGCGGATCGCAGGGTAATGAATCCCCCCCCGCCCACCCCGTTTGTTCGTGTGTCGGTCTGTCTGTCTGTCTGTGTGTCTGTCAGTCTGTCTGTCTGTGTCCCCGTGGCGGGTTGGTGTGATACGGTTCTGTCGTTGTGCGTGCTGGATTTCACGGCATCCCACCCATGGCGAGAGAGAGAAAAGGTTGTGTGTGTGTGTGTGTGTGTGTGTGTGTGTGTGTCACGCGCGCGCTTGTTTGCTTGCTTTTTATGAAACTGTGTATGTGTGACCAATTTCATTCCGTTGCCTTTATTTTCTGAAGGTTTTTCTTTTCTTTTCTTTTTCTACTCTGTGTTATTTTTGTTTGTATATATACCTGCTTCTGCTTGTACTCCTCATTCTTCTTCAGTTTCTTCTTCGCTGGTGTCATCTTCTTCTTCATATGCCTGAAGCATGTATTATGCCATCATTAGTCATTCGGATGAGACGATAAACCGAGGTCCCGTGTGCAGCATGCACTTAGCGCACGTAAAAGAACCCACGGCAACAAAAGGGTTGTTCCTGGCAAATTTCTGTAGAAAAATCCACTTCGATAGCAAAAACAAATAAAATTGCACGCAGAAAAAAAAAAAAAAAAGGGTGGCGCTGTAAATGTAGCGACGCGCTCTCCCTGGGGAGAGCAGCTCGAATTTCACACAGAGAAATTTTGTGATATAATAAGAAATACAAATACAAATACAAAATAAATTTCCTACGTTTCTTTGGGAAAGATGCACAGTGCCTACAGTTCTCAGCTGTCTAACACTGCATCGTCGGCGAGGAAATGTGATAGGTCTCTTCGTCCTGTATCTTTCCACTGAAGAAAGAAACGTGATATTGCTGCCGATCAGTAGTTTGTAGTAAGTTTGTTAGTTTTTTGTTTGTTGTTTTTTTTGTTTTTTGTTTGTTTGGTGGGTTTTTTGTTGTGTTTTTTTGTTTTGTTTTTTTGTGTGTTTTTGTTTTTGTTGTTGTTGTTGTTTTTGGTTTTGTTTTGTTTTGTTGTTTTTTTGCCTTGACTCTCCCGAAGAAACAAGACAGACAGGGGTGCAATCTTCTCTGTCTCTCTCTCTCTCTCTCTCTCTCTCTCTCTCTCTCTCTCACCCTCCATCCCACACACACACACACACACACACACACACACACACACATGCCCCCCCCCCCCCCCCCCGACCCCCCACCCCCCACCCCCGAGTCATCATCGCCGTTCGGCGACATTAATCGTTCCTTACAATCTCAAAACCTCCCCACTTCTCTTTGCTGCATGGCTCTTCAGCCTCAGCCATCGGAGACGGACAGGCCTTGAAGAACAGCCATGGGCAACCGAACAGAACATGCTCCTGCGCTGTAGTCACAGAGGGAGAATGAGGAAAAGATGACGGTGGGGGGCTGGGGGGCCGGAGGAAGGAAGGAGGGGATGTTGGGCGCGGGGGGGGGGGGGGGGGGGTAAACGAGGACGGTTCCAGAGGGAACAGGAGAGGAGGGGTTGTGACATTGATGACACCCCAACCTCCTCTCCAAATCTCACAGGCCCCTGGTTCTTTTACCGAGCTGGGGCGGCGGGTTTGTGGAGAATGAGAGGAAGTAGGGGCTGGAAGGGAGGGGGGAAGTGGGGGTAGGGGCGGGATTGGGTGTGTGGGGGAAGGGGGATTGTGTGGGGGGTGTGGCAGAGGAGATGGAGTAGGGGGTGTGGTGTAGCATTGGCAGAATAACAATGTCACGGGATTCCACCCGACCACCACCACCACCCACCCACCATCACACACACACACACACACACACACGCACACACACACACACACACACGCACGCACGCACGTACGCACACACACACACACACACACACACACACACACAAAACCACCCTCGACAAGCGCCACTCGCCGTCGCCTTCTTTTCAAGCCTCCTTTACTTCTACCACCACCACCACCACCACCGCCACTACACCTCACTGTCTGTTGACGGGGGGTGGGGGAGGGGAGGTGGGGGGGAGCCTTCTGTGTGGTGGCCGTGGAAGGTGAAGACGAGGGTTTCAAAGGAGCTGGGCCAGTAATGATAGTCCCGGAGCGTGAATTCCCCACAGACGGACCTCCTCCATCCACCCTTTCATACCACCTCCAGTCCCAGCTCTCCCCCCCTCTTTTTTCTCTCTCTTCTCAAAGCGTTGGCTGGCGGGCGGCTCAGCGTGACAGACCAGGCCCTTGGTGATAAAAGTGGTTTGGTGGTCGGGGGGGTTAGGGGTGTGGCGACAGGGGGTTTCCAGTTCGCACACTGTGCTGTGGAGACGTATGTGGGAGGGGGTGGGGTTGTGGGGGTATTGGGGGAGGTCTCCAGCTCGTACAGAGAGACAGAGAGGGCACTCTAGTTTTTGCAGACAGGCGTGGGCAGTGTTCTTTCGCGGCTGGTGGTATTGCCTCGGGTGGGGCAGCCCCCCGAGGGGGGGGGGGGAGGGAGGGTTCCTAAGTTATTGGGTTTGCAAGGCACACGTGCGCTCGTTTGATTCCATCCACACAAGCACGCACGTACACACACGACCGCACACTCACGAACGTACGCGCGCACGCACACAGACACACACACATACGCATGCACACATAGTCGTTCAGTGCCCCAGTGCACTATAAATTCAGTGAATACAGTCTCCAAGTGCCTTCCATCTTCCTTCCGTTCTGAACTTTCTTCATTTAGTTCCTTCATTTTTGACTCACTTGTGTAAACAAAGTGAGTCTATGTTTTAACCCGGTGTTCGGTTTTCTGTGTGTGTGTGTGTGTCCATGTGTCTGTGTGTCTATGTGTCCGTGGTAAACTTTAACATTGACCTTTTCTCTGCAAATACTTTGTCAGTTGACACCAAATTTGGCATAAAAATAGGAAAAATTCAGTTCTTTCCAGTCCTCTTGTTTAAAACAATATTGCACCTTTGGGATGGGCACAAAAAAAATAAAAAAGAAGCCTAATTATATGCAAACTGCATTTACTGTTATATTTATATTTTTTTGTATTCTCTAAACTTGGCACTTTGACCTCTTATTCTGACACAACAACAAGAGGAGTCATTATTATCATTTTTTGTTCAAACAGGAACTTCTTTTGCTAAGCATGGATTTTTTTTTAATTTTGCAAACGTTTTGGTGCAGATAGTAGAGAAGGGAAATTACTCTGTAATTAATGCTAGGGGACTTAATTTATCACAAGTGAGGCTTGAAGGCCTTGCCTTTCTTGTTTAACTTTTTTTCTTCTTTTCTTTTTTTCTTATATTCATTGTCGGAGTTAAAAGAGCGTACACTGCTCCGTGATCAAACTCAGGCTTCGAAATATGACTCACAGAGTTCAGCTGCAACGTTATAATGTTTCATTGTATTGTATTGTATTTCTCTTTTTGTCACAATAGATTTCTCTTTGTGAAATTCGGGCTGCTCTACCCAGGGAGAGCGCGTCGCTACACGTCGCTACTTCAGGCCCCAAAACAAACATATACGAGACTTTTTTTTCTGTTTCATAAAATATCACTCGTGATGAATATTCGCTGTAACGTTTCATTGATCATTGAAAGCTGACAGTTATACGTATATTCATCCTGCCGTGCTTTTGTGCGCACATAGGAGTTTGAAAGAATGAAGTGTCAATGTATTTTTAGAATTTTTTCCTCTTCACGTTTTTCACATGCTGACATTGCGTAGTGTAATGTTTGTGAGAACAATGGGTCTATATATAGATGATCAGTGAAATAGAGAGATACATACATGCATACATACATACATGTCTTGCATGTTGATGACCATACAAGGAAATGAGCGAACGTAGTGGTCACAGTTTTCGAACTTAAGAGTCAGAACAAGTGTTGAGTGTCAGATGCGGAGAAAAGCTACGATTATTTAATCATTGCTAAAGTAGCCGCTTCCACGCACACGCACCCTGCCACAAGGTGTATGTATGTATGCCCAGTCCGTGTGGTTGTGTGTGGTGTGGATGTGTTACATACGATGATTTTCGTCGCAGGAGTGAGATGGGGAACTGGGACATTTTTACTTCACTGTCACCACCAACCTCACAATCAGTATTTCTTATTTTTCAGGATAGTGAAAATTGTCAAAAGAGAAAAAAAAAACTTAGTTATTAATTGCATTCTGTAAACTTTACGAAGACAGCCACGACAGGTGATGTGGCTGTCGGTGATCATTATCACACGACAATGAGGGGGGTTGGGTAGTGATGGTGGAGGTTCTGACGCGACTTAAACACCACCAGAATGACAAAAGGTGTGAAGGTCGGCAAGCGAGAATGACTGCCGTATTCTCTTCTCTTTCTTTTTTTACGCGACCGTTATTCGAGCTGACAAGAGACTGCATTCGATCCCCCACACCCAGCGGAGCTTTTCAGGAGGCCCGAAACACGATTTTGTGAAGTCTGAGGCTTCTCACGGGCCTTGAACGTGACAACGCCCTGCCGTGGATGTGGACGTATTGCAGGCCTATTAGACATCGTTAGCAAGCTGACGGGAAGTCGGGGGCAGAAGGTTTCGCTGCTTGCTTCACTCAGGTTACCAAGCTGGGGGGGGTTATCAGTGCCACCACCAGCGGTGAAGACCCCGTGGAGAAGACAACAAAGGGTCGCCATGCTTAGTTAAGGCAGAGATCTGAGGACTCCTCTACCGACTTCTCCAGGACACCTTTGAGACTACTGTTGGTCTGCACGTGGTAACTCAAGTGGCGTCCGAAAAGGTGGCCTGACGGCACGGCCAGTGGCCACTGACCGCTGTGTTCTGGTCGTCCTGGGGTTAATCACCTCGCTTTCGCTACGGGCAATTTGCTGCTGTGAGCCCTCCAGCGGTATTAACGTCCATTGACAAATTACACCTCGGCTGCCGTGATGGTGGCTGGTGAACCAGTGTGAATTTCCTGACCGTCCCGGGCTGCTTTCATTGGAGACCTTATGCTAACGAGCAGGGTAGCCACGGGTTGGAAAGAAGGCAATGCTTTGGGCGATGAAGGAGCGGCGAAATATACGAAAGAGTTTTCTTTCCCCTGCCTATGCTGTAGTTTCCGTTTCCATGTGTGAGCTCTGCTTCGGTAAAAAGTCTCTGGTTCGGCTCCCACCAAGGACGACAACCCGGGCTGTGTAAATGCCATTTGTACTTCAAAGAGGTAAATTACCGGGCGAATTGAATTGCAACCCGACGGACGCATTAGCCGAGAGGTTTGAGCGTTGAACTTGCGCCTCTCGCCAGTGTGTGGCTGCGAGGACCGCGGTTCACATCCAGGCAGCCGCTGGTGCGTTAAAGAGTGGTGAGACGTCATTCGGATTATACGAGAGAGACGTCATGCACTTAGCGCACATTAAAGAACCCACAACAACAAAAGTAATGTCCTTGGTGAAATTCAGTCGAAATGTTGATATTCAAACAAATGCATTTGCAGACAGAGAATATATATATATGTGTGTGTGTGTGTGTGTGTGTAGATAGATAGATAGATAGGTGTGTGTGTGTGTGTGTGCCGTGTATATGGATTTATTATACACACAGTGCACGTGTATGGAACGATAAAGTCCAGGTACTACTTGACTTCTATTTATTATCGCATTTTCTGAACAAGTTTGACGGTCGTCATAAAACATCTTTTCGTTTCATATGCAGACGGGGCTTCGAAGATGGACGTTCACACACACACACACACACACACACACACACACACACACACACACACACACAGGCACACACACCGTCCTATGGCCCGAGATGTGTATATATATATACATATCTCCTCTACGATCCCCTTCTTTCCCAAAACGGACCCCCAGATGAAATACGAACGTACAATGAACCTGCCACCTGAACAGCCCATACTTCGCACCCTGTCGGTCCTCAGTGAAGCCCAAGGCGTTGCCTGCTCCGTAAATATGCCAAAAAGTCCTCTTCAAGACAATACAACGCCACCCATTGACCGACACCTTCATCTATCATTCCAACACCAAGCGGGGTTTGAGGGGGTTGGGGGAGATATATGTGTGTGTGGGGGGGGGGGGGGGGGAGGGGGTTGACACCCGCTTCAGGGCCTCTAGACCACCGTTCCGTTTTGTTTGATTCTTCACCTCCTGCAAACCGAGGATCAAAAGGCCCACCAAATGGCGCAAACAGTTCGCGTCCGCGGGGCTCTGTGTGGGGGAGGTGCGGGGGGAGGGAGGGATTGGGGGGAGAAGGGGGGGGGGGGGCACAGGGGCCCCCCGAGATTTGTGGTCTGCACCACATACAGGGGACCGAGGAGGAGACGCGGTGGGTGGCACACGACGCGGTGCAGAGGACATTCCTGTGCATAACTGTGGCCAATGGAGGGGGCTTTTTTTTTTTTGTCGGGCCCCCCCCCCCCCCGGGACCAACACCGGGCGTGCGCGCGCATACGCAATGAGGCATTTCCGTTTCCTCTGCAGGCCGTGAAGTGGAACGCTTGGGGATTTTCAATCTCATCCAACCCTGGGGTTTTCTTCTTTTTTTTTGTTCTTTTTTTTTTAAATACATTTTTGTATTAATTTTGGTTCAGATTTTCCCTTGATACCTCCCCGTGATGTAGCCTATTATTGGTCAATAACACAACAATGGAACGTGACGTAAGCTGCCGTCATGAACACAGTTTTGCACAAGAAGAGAAAAAACCATGGGTCTGGAGTCTTTCGTGTGGGCCACAGCAAAGCTACAGTTTCAATGACATATCATGCTCCGATGCTTTTGAACTTTTGTGGCAAAGCGACAAGTGGTTTTTCTTATGCGTTTGTAAGCGGTGTTAGTGATGATGGTGATTACCGTGGCGTAGATTAGATATAAATTCATGATTTGCACATGTAATGCTTTTATGTTCCCTTTTTATCGCTATTTTGTTCTCATTTTCGTCCTTCATTGTGCTGTCTGTATTCGTCTTAGTAATTCTCATCTTCTTTCTGTTCTTCTCTTTGCCTTCTCTGTCTCTTTACCTTCTCTTTGTCTCATTCGTTCTGTCTTTAGTCATCTTTACATTCCTCCAGTTGCCACCCATACACACACACCTTTCCCACTCTCTCTCTCTCTCTCTGTCTCTCTCTCTCTCTCTCTTTCTCTCTCCCTCTTTCTCTCATCTTCAACCCCCCCCCTCTCTCTCCCTCTCTTTCTCTCTCCTTTCTCTCATCTTCAACACCCCACCCCCACCCCCTCTCTTCCAGTCTCTCTGTTTCTCTGTCCAGCTTACCTGCCGTCGTTTGTGTTGCTCAGTGCCCTAGACGTGAAGAGAACTTGTTTCCTTGAGATTGATACAAACTGCTGTATTAGTTTAGTCATACTCAGATGTTCATGCATGAGCACATAGTATCCACAGACTGCGAGTATCTTCGCAATCAACACTCGCAATCTACATTCTTTATAATATTCTGTTGCCATATTATACTCATGCTGGCGGGTTGTTAATTAAAAACAAATCGTACCCACGGTTTATTCAGTTCCTTAAAGGAAACGAAATAGTATTGTAGACTCATCTGTTTGATGATGTCCATCCTGGCATACAGAAGGGAAAAGAGAAGTTGAAACAGTGATATTGGGTAAGGGAGGCTATTCTGTCACAGCTGTCCATATTGGTGAAGTTGAGACAGTGATATTGGGTAAGGGAGGCTATTCTGTCACAGCTGTCCATATTGGTGAAGTTGAGACAGTGATATTGGGTAAGGGAGGCTATTCTGTCACAGCTGTCCATATTGGTGAAGTTGAGACAGTGATATTGGGTAAGGGAGGCTATTCTGTCACAGCCGTCCATATTGGTGAAGTTGAGACAGTGATATTGGGTAAGGGAGGCTATTCTGTCACAGCTGTCCATATTGGTGAAGTTGAGACAGTGATATTGGGTAAGGGAGGCTATTCTGTCACAGCCGTCCATATTGGTGGATTGGCACTTTTGTGCTGCGTTCAAAAATGTATATGTGCAGCAGAGGTCCGTTCAAGGAACAGCAGCTTCCGGAACGCTTCCCTTGTTGTTGTCTTCTACATTTTTCTTTTCTTTTTCTTTTGCGTTCGTGGGCTGCAACTCCCACGTTCACTCGTATGTATACGAGTGGGCTTTTACGTGTATGACCGTTTTTACCCCGCCATGAAGACAGCCATACTCCATTTTCGGGGGTGTGCATGCTGGGTATGTTCTTGTTTCCATAACCCACCGAACGCTGACATGGATTACAGGATCTTTAACGTGCGCATTTGATCTTCTGCTTGCGTATACACACGAAAGGGGTTCAGGCACTAGCAGGTCTACACATATGTTGACCTGGGAGATCGGAAAAACCTCTACCCTTTGCCCACCAGGCGCCGTTACCGAGATTTGAACCCGGGACCCTCAGATTGAAAGTCCAATGATCTAGCCACTCGGCTATTGCGCCCGTCGTCTTCTACACAGATTGGCTGGCCAAACTGAACGGGAGGAAAAGGTCGTTTTGCTAACGCACGCGCAGTATTCTGCCATTGGTTTACCTTGCGTCCTCATCAACAATTTTTTCGATCGCCATCGACTATGTTATAACATTGATTGCTACTAGATATATCACACTCGCACACACACACGTATACACACGCATACACACAGGCGCGCCCGCGCGCACACTTATGCACACACACACACACGCACACACACACACACACACACACACACACACACACACACACACGTACACACACACACACACACACACACACATACATACATACACACACTCATACACACACATACGCACGCATCAACCCCCCCCACTCCACACCCCAACCTCAACCCCAACCCCAACCCCACACACACACATACAGTCCCGGACATTCACCTTGAGATAATGTCAAGCCCCTAAACAATGGCCTGATAGACCCGCACGTGTTAAATTAGAAGCTTGGGTAGTAAGGGCGGCGGTGGTGGGAGGTGCGAAGTGGGGGTGGGGAGGGAGGGTGGGGGGGAGATCGAGAGGACAGGGGTCGTGAGGATTAGAACCCTCGACCTTTGAACAACGGCGTCTTCTATTCTATCCTTCGCAGGCTGCTCGCATACCCCCCCCCCCCCCCCCCCCCCCCCCCCCCCCTTGCCACAAACTGCATAATGCCTCGTGTGAATGAAAACCCCGCCTGGCGACCATTCCATTCCATTCAACAGTCCGCTACGTTTCCCACTTCCTTTCAGTGACATCCTTCGTTCCCGCCTTTCTTTGTGGATCGATAACCCTTGCGACACTGCGAAGAAGAGTGGGCGTTTGAGGGGGGGGGGAGAGGAAGGGAGAGGAGGGTGAAGAAACGGATGGGAGAAGGGGGGTGGGGGGAGTGGATTGGGGATGTAAAGTTGGGGGGCGAGGGGTTGCGGGCGGGGAGGTGTGGGGGGGTGTCTTGATCGAGGATTAATATTCCGTTATTGCACTGGGGAGGAGAAATCCCTCCCACACCCCTTCCCTATACTTCACCCCACCCCCACCCCTCCCCCCCTAACCCCCTTACCACCATTATCACTCTGTCCCAGCCCCCCCGTCGTGTTTAAGCCTCTCGACTTTATCAGTTCATCTTCGAGGAGGGGGTCTGTGAGAGTTGGGGTGGTGGGGGTGGTTAAAAGGGGGGGGGGGGGGGGAACAGAACTCTCCTTTTGCATGACATGCCAGGGTTGGCATGTGTGTGTGTGTGTGTGTCTGTGTGTTTGTGTGTGTGTGTGTTCGCACGCGCGTGTCTGTGTGGGTGTGTGGGTGTTCGCGCGCGCGCGCGTGCGGATATGTGTCTGTGTTTGTGAGCGTGTCTGTGTGTGAGTGAGTGATAGAGAAAGAAGGAGAGGTGAGGATGGTTGAAGACGATGGATGGATGGATGGATGGGCGGACGGGTGGATAGAGGGGTGAGACACACACACACACACACACACACACACACACACACACACACACACACACACACACACACACACACACACACACACACACACACACACAAAGAAGAAGAAGAAACAGAAGCAGAGGAGGAGGGAGCAGGGAGACACTATCCATTTCAATTAAAACGAGAGGCGATGAAGAACTCGGCAAAGGGCTAACCCTCATTTCGCCGGCGCCCCTAATTGGATTTGAACCCGTTATTAGGTTAGTTAGGCGAGAGCAGGCCGGCCTGGCCCTGGCCCGCGCTCCGGGAGATTGGAAAAGGGAGTCAGGGGAGGGGGGGGGGGGGTAGGGGAGGCGGAAGGGGAGGCGAGATCGAAGAGGACTGAGGGGAGGAAGTGGAGGCCGTTGTCATGTAGATGTTCCTGGAGAGTTCCCTTCCCTGGTGGTGAAGAAGGGGGAAGGGAGGGAGGGTGTAGGGTGGGGGTGGGGACTGTTTGGGGGGTGGGGTGGGGGGAACGCGAGGGATGGTGGTGGTGGTGATGAACGAGGTGGAGAGGGTATCTGTCTGTTTCTCTGTGTCTGCTTCTCTGTCTCTGTCTCTCTGTCTGTCTCTCCCTCTCTGTCTCTTCCTCTCTGTCTCTCTGTCTGTCTGTCTCTCTCTCTCTGTGTCTCTCTCTCTGTCGTTCTCTGTCTGTCTCTGTCTCTGTCTCTCTGTCTCTGTCTCTATCTGTCTCTCTCTGTCTCTCTGTATCTCTCTCTCTCTTCCGGACGCTTAGTGGCGACGGAAGTGCTGGATCCGTACCTGTCGGTTCGTCAGTGAGTGACTGAGTCATCCACTGTTAACAGTGATAAAGATGTCCTGTGCTCAACGATTGAGGTTGACAGAGACGACAACCTTGACTGCGTGATTCGCTCAACCAGTGACTAAGCCACCACACTCCACTGTTACAGTAAGGACGACATCCTTTAACCCACCGATCACGTTTAATGAAAGATTGACTACCACGAGTGCATGCGCTCTCAAACCAGTCCGCGAATAAGACAGCAAGAGCACAGTGTTAAGTAAGATATTATAGTCTTCACAGAAAAAAAAAATGATTAAGAAGAGAGAATTAATGACTGCATGCACTCTGTCAGTAAAACCCAATGACTAAGTAACGTTTTGCTGTTACAGTAACATGTCCTTGTCCTTAACTTAAGCGGTTGGGCTTACCGAAAAGAGCGTAGCGCAAACACGTCACTGGAGGAGGTATTTTTGCTCGGTCTCAACACGCTCTTCATCTCTGTTAAAGGGGTCGATCAACTATAAGACACAGTCGTACGACAGTGCACTGTGATAATGTTCCATACGAGTATCGTGTTACAGAGGCACAACGCTCCGCATTCAGTCATCGCAAATCCGTGTGACCAAGGCTGTTAACATCCTTTTTTTTTCTTTCAAGGTATTTTCTAGTGTGATCACATTAACGCAGTCTAGACTGTTTCTTCGGTTTTATTTCCAATATTGTTGTCATAGTATTTTTGCTGTTTTTTCCCACAAAACTGTTTGTGCGTGGTAAAGCAGTGAATAGCGGATTGTAAAATAAATAAATAAAAAAAAAAACTATATATAAAAAGAGCGAGAAAGTATGCCATATATATATACAGATTTAATGGTTTATGATGGATGCCCACTATACATCAAACACAGGTGGTTCAAGGTGTCATTTTCTTTCGGTTGCTTTTACAAGGGACAGTGTTACTGTCAGCCACCACAAGACATATATTTTGCCCACACTGTACAGTAACAGGGGCTGCAGGTAATTGTGACTGCCCGTCTTCGTGATTTCATAATGTCATTTGAGTGATTAGTAAACAGAAGTTGGTCTTACTTCAGCTAACGTAGATGAAGTAGCTAGAGTACTGGGCGGATTTGTTTTTTTTCTTTCTTTCCATTGTAGGTATCGTTTCATTTTTGTTCTGTTTGAATTGAAACACACACACACACACACACACACACACACACACACACACACACACACACACACACACACACACGTATATATATATATATATATATATATATATATATATATATCATAGGTTATCAATAAAAATACATTGATAGATGAATAAACTTCTGCATGTCATCATGTACACGTACTACCGTATTTATGTTGTTAAATCAGTTCATACATTTAAGAGAGAGAGAGAGAGAGAGAGAAAAAAGTTAAACGTCCACAAAATTATCATCCAATAGTTTCTTTGTATTCTTTTTTTTTCGTTCGTTTTTTTTTTTCTTTCGGTCGTCTAATTCAATGCAGTATACAAAAATAGACAACGAAACAGGTTGTTTCTTTCTTCTTCTTTTTCTTTTGTCGCGGGTAGGGGGAGGGGAATGTGGGGGGGAAGCGATTGGGTGGGGGGTTGAGGGGGGCTGGTGTGAGAAGGGGTGGATGTTTGTGTGGAAGGTCATCACACGGTCACACTGAACTGTGCAGCACAAGAAGCAAGAAATCTCTGCAACGGGAAATGCTGATGAGAACAAAGGACATGGAAAGAACGAAAGACAGAAATAAAACGAAATAAAGGAACACGGACGAAACGGATGGATGTCGAAGACGGAAAAAGAACGGAAGCTCAAGAAAAACCCAGAATGAACTCGAGAAGGACAAGAAAGGTCCGCAAGCAGTTGCAGGGGCGGGAAGAGTGAGAGACAGGGAGGTGTGCTGAGAATAATCAAGATCAAGCCAAGGAATATTCCCCACCCACCCACCCACCCCCAAAAAAAACCCCAGAAGAATCTCGGCAAGGAACAAAAATGTCTTGTCAGGGCCGAAGGAGAGGCCAGCGGAAAAGGGAGAAGCGAAAGAAGAAGAAGAAGAGGACGAAGACAACTGACGACGACGACGATGAAGAAGACTGGGGCCGAGGAAGAAGACGCGATGCCGAGAGCGAGCGCTCCCAAGACGGGAGGAAGGAGAAGAAAAAGATGGCAAAGTGAACGCGGCAACATTAATGCCAGGAGGATTCGTCCAATTACGTAGCCTGTCGCCGAGCGTCGAAATGAGTTTTGTCGCACTGGGTTCGCCAATTCCACGTTGGCAGCCTATCTGCCTAATCGGCCTCTCATACATTATGCAAATGCATGCGTGCTGCCAATTTTATGGCTCACCACTCTGGCCAGAATTTCGCCATGGCATCCAATCGTTTGGTCGCCTTATTTCTCGCAGCGTTCCGGGAATATGCGAGGCACTAAACGACCAAAAAAGTACGCGTATCGATCACTCAGTAGGGGGGGGTGCCTGGTACTAGCCGGCCCGTGTTAGTAACTTGACTGCCAGTCGCCAGTCTTAGTGCCCTGACGGGTCTGAAAGTTGGTCGAGTCCAGCTAGCTTGCAGATTATTGCCCGTGGCGGTGCTGGAGGAGTCTCGCACCCTGCCTACCAACCACATACCACCGTCAGTAATTAAGCTTTTAAAGCCGGGTGGACCACATTGTCTAGTGAAAGGAACGGCTCTACCTTTATCTGGATTAAAATGTACCGGTGTCTGGACTCGCATAGCTTTTTTGTTTTCTTTCTTTCTTTCTTTCTTTGTTATGAATTCTATGGAGAAAACGGTACCCAACATGGTGGGTTGAGACTTTAAGGATGTGGAGTTTATGTCAATCCAAACACATCAAATCAAGATCAGTTGCGCACGTTAAAGATCCTGTAATCCATGTCAGCGTTCGGTGGGTCATGGAAACAAGAACATACCCAGCATGCACACCACGGAAAAAAAGGAGTATGGCTGCCTACATGGCGGGGTAACTAAACAAAAAGGTCATACACGTAAAATGTTACATGTCTGTACGAGTATATGGGTGCGTGATTGAAACCTGATTGAATGACACAGGAAACAAATGATGAGCACCCAATGGCAGCTGTAAGTTGGCTTTACCCAGGTAGGCAGGCTGTAGTGCAAATGACTCTGTGTTTTTGTAAAGCGCTTAAAGCTTGGTCCCCGACTGGAGATAGGCGCTATTCAAGTATCCATACCATCATCGTCATTTTAGTCAGCACGTTCATTAAAATGCATTGCAGCACTGTATATAGTTATTGGTGCGGAAGGGGGATGGTGGTGGGAAGATGAGGGGAGGGGGGGGGCATAAAGTAGAGAGAGAGCAAAGGAAAAGCGACAATAAGCGTGTTTGCCGTGTTTGTACTGTCATGATATTTTATGATACGGTACAGCAACACGGGTCTCTGTCTATCTGACTGCCTATGTGTATACACGTGTGTGTGTGTGTGTGCGTGTGTGTGTTCTTGTGCGCTCTCTCTTTCTCTCTCTGTGTCTCTGTGTGTGTTTCTCTCTGTCTGTCTGTCTCTCACCTTCTCTCCTTCTCTCTCTCACCTCTCACTTTCTCTCTCTCTCTCTCTCTCTCTCTCTCTCTCTCTGTCTTTGTCTCTCTTTCTCACACAAGAAACGAGTCACATGTCTTTGACAAAAGTTGATTTTTTTTTTATCTCCTCAGAGGCCAAATGGCAGCGGGAGAAGAAGAAGAAAGAAAGAAAAAAAAAAGAGAAAAAAAAACCAACAAAAAACCAGAGAGCGGGCAGAACGCCCCGGAGACACAAGGCGTTGATGAGTCGCTGTGGAGGGTTTTTGGAGGTAAAAGACAGGTAAGATTGTGTGTCTTCTTCTTGGTCTCGTCCTCTCTCTCTCTCTCTCTCTCTCTCTCTCTCCTTCCTTCTCCGCCTCCTCCTCCACTCTTTTTCCCTCCACACTGCTCTTCCTCTTCCTCCTCCTCCTCCTCCTTTTCCATCTGCACCTCCTCCTTCTCTCTTTCTCCCTCCGTCCTGCCCCCTCCCCCTCACCCCTCCTCTGCTTACTTCTCTTTCCTTTTCTCCCTTTGCTATGTTGCTTCCATGTCTACCTTTTCGTTCTCTACAACGTTAGGTGCAGCCTTTTTTTTTTTTTGTTATAAAAACTACCGTGCGTGTTTTGGTGTATGACATAACAGTCCGTTCTGAGAGATGTCTGAGATATATATATATATTGCCGAGTTTCAGTCTCAGTTTAGTAAATTCCTTTCGAAATATCATTCTGTTCGTCATGGATAGGGATGATCACACTCTTAGACACGAACACGTGCTCACGCGCATGCAAACACGTGCTCACGGATACATACAAATACATAAAGTATACGTAATGTACATGTTGTACAGATAAAGAGGCATGAACACAGACACACATTCCATCCAAAATGCAACCCATAGCCGAATGGTTAAAGCGTTGGACTTTCGATCTGAGGGTCCCGGGTTCGAATCACGGTGACGGCGCCTGGTGGGTAAAGGGTGAAGATTTTTACGATCTCCTAGGTCAACATATGTGCAGACCTGCCAGTGTCTGAACCCCCTTCGTGTGTATGCGCAAGCATAAGATCAAATACGCACGTTAAAGATCCTATAATCCATGTCAGCGTTCGGTGGGTTATGGAAACAAAAACATACCCAGCATGCACACCCCCGAAAGCGGAGTATGGCCGCCTACATGGCGGGGTAAAAACGGTCATACACGTGAAAGCCCACTCGCGTATATACGAGTGAACGTGGGAGTTGAAGCCCACGAACGCAGAAGAAGAAGAAGAAGCAACCCATATTTTTTACAACAAAGCTTGGTTGGCTCTTCGTACTCATGCATCTGTTCAGAAACGCATCCACAATTCAAACTCTCTGAGTGTACTGTTCTGTGCTGTCCACCTCAATTTAAGGTATATCCCCTGCCTTTGTTGATGCTAAACTATGTCGACCAGTGATGTAGATCTAGTGTCCATGCAGTATAGACATCCCACCTCGGTATGTCCCCTGCCTTTGTTGATGCTAAACTATGTGGACCAGTGATGTATAGATCTAGTGTCCATGCAGTATAGACATCCCACCTCGGTATATCTCCTGCCTTTGTTGATGCTAAACTATGTGGACCAGTGATGTATAGATCTAGTGCCCATGCAGTATAGACATCCCACCTCGGTATGTCTCCTGCCTTTGTTGATGCTAAACTATGTGGACCAGTGATGTATAGATCTAGTGCCCATGCAGTATAGACATCCCACCTCGGTATGTCTCCTGCCTTTGTTGATGCTAAACTATGTCGGATGTATAGATCTAGTGTCCATGCAGTATAGACATCCCACCTCGGTATATCTCCTGCCTTTGTTGATGCTAAACTATGTGGACCAGTGATGTAGATATAGTGTCCATGCAGTATAGACTTCCCACCTCGGAATGTCCCCTGCCTTTGTTGATGCTAAACTATGTCGACCAGTAATGTAGATATAGTGTCCATGCAGTATTGACTTCCCACCCGTGTAACCTATTTTTTTTCCATTTTGATTGGCTGTTCTCATCAGTAAACTGGATGTAATACATACCTCGACGATGACTTAAAGATTCCCGCCAGAGAACGTTCGTCCAGCACTGGTTTTCCAACAGGTATTCATCTCTTGTTCCAACCACACAGCTTTACTTGATGAACGGTAAAAACGGTAGTTTTTATGACGCATGCGCAATGTGCTACCTCTCTTTAACTGCGCATGCATATCGAATCTTCTTCTTTCAAATGCCTGTTGAAAAATAATTGCTTGTAAAAAAAAATATATATGAAAAATGACCTGCCAAATACGTATACACGTGTTATAAATATCCAATACCTAAGTTTACAAGATGTTGTATATGAATACCATGCCAGTCTAATGATGGAGAGAGAGAGAGAGGGGGGGGGGACAAATTTGTGCGATAATTGATCTTCCTGCTTCAACATCAACTACTTTGTATTATAGCGATCTGTTAATCTGAAGAGTTCTGTAATTCTGTAGAGTACTGTAATTACTGCATCACTTTCAAGCGTCTGAAAGTACGGCTTCAATTTACCATCTTCGGCAGGCTGAAAGACTCGTATCTAAAAAAAAAATAGTGACCTGTGGTGGTGGTGGTGGTGGTGGTGGTGGTCGTCGTGTGTGTGTGTGTGTGTGTGTGTGTGTGTGTGCGCGCGCGCGTGTGTGTGTGTGGTCATTGTGTGTGTGTGTGTGTGTGTGTGTTTAGTGAGTGCGCAGAGTGATTTTTTTTCTTTACTAGATGTTTTTCTCTTCTTGTAGCTCCCGTGGCTGGTTAGTAAAAGGAAGTAAGTCTTAAAATGTAAGCTACTTTGTGATCTGTTAATGTTCCCATGGAAACGAGATTACAAGAGATGATGGACGCTCTCTATCTCTCTCTTTCCTGCCTCTCTTTCTCACCCCCTGTGTGTGTATGTGTGTGTGTGCGTGTGTGTGTGTGCGTGCGCGCGCGCGCGCGCGCGCGTATGTGTGTGTGTATGTGTGTGTGTGTGTGATTATGCAGCTTTGGGTCTTTGATATCATGCTACACTGGTTTGCTGGAGGTTTACGTGCTTAAAAGGCCACCGATCCTCGCCTTATGCGCGTACTATGCGCGGCTTGCCTTTACTTCAGCACGCCTACATCACACGAGAGGGAGTTGTTTTTTTTAAATTGAAAAAAATAATAAAATAAATAAAGACAAAACAAAACTGTCTGCAGAAGCTCCCTGTTGCGTCTATCTAGACGTGCGTGTCTTCAAGACAGGTAGGCGTAAAACCTTTAGTCCTAACTAACCTTGATGCGCGTACTTATGCGACCACCAAACCGACAGTAACTTTTCTCGTTTCAAACTGAGAGTGTGAAGGACAGCAGCATCCGTTGCGTGATGTGATGCGTTGGCTACAGTTTCTTGACAGAGTGGCAAGGAGATGGACTGACTGATGATCCGCTTTTAAAGTCCTCTTGAAATACAGTCGAGCGCGGGAAGAAGACAATTATAGCTGTATAATGGCCCATTTCTACCGCCTTGGATTTTTTTTTTTTTTTTTTTTGTCCCGATCGTATGGTACTGAGTGATGGAGAGGAGACGATATGTGAGGAACGTGCGATGCTGCCATTTCTCTCTCTCTCCCCTCTCTCTCTCTCTCTCTCCCTCTCTCTCTCTGTCTCTCTTTCTCTCTCTTTCTCTCTCTCCCCCCTCTCTCTCCCCCTCTCTCTGTCTCTCTCTCTCCTTTATTTCGTGTTATATTTAAATTTGTGCTGATCTCACGCACCGTTCTTTTTATAACCCCCCCCCCCCAAAAAAAAAAAAAAAAAAAAAGAAAAAAAAAAGTCACTTATTTCATCCTCCCCGAGGGGGGGGGGGGGGCTGGAAGAGAGAGAGAGAGAGAGAGAGAGAGAGAGAGGTTGAACTCGGAACTCGAAATACAAAACGTTTTTAGATTTTAAGCATGGTCCATTCTTCTTTGTTTTTTCCGCATTGAGAGAGAGAGAGAGAGAGAAGTCAGAACTCGCCTGGAAAAAAAAAAGTTTAATGTACATCGGCCTTGGCCCACAAGGCAAAGAGTGGTTGGGAGGGAGTGACTTACGATAATACTGTGTTACACTTTACACAGAGAGAGAGAGAGAGAGAGTGGAAACCCAGAGCACAAAACTTTTGAGATTTTAAGGATGGTTCATCCTTCAAACTGTTGATAAATAAAAGAGACACATGGGGGTGGGGGGAGCGGGGGGGGGGGGGGGGGGGGGGATGTAGTTCTTGTGTGAGCACGCGTCCATGCGTTGTTCATTACCGATCACCATATATGTGTGTGCTTTGCTTCTATTTGTTCAGTGGCCGATATACATGTTGCTTATTTAATGGATGTTTTACATCAGTCTCAAGCCCATTTTCAGGGAAAACTGCAGACGGTAACTTTTATTTATTTATTTTTTTTAAGGATATTAAAAAAAAAAGAGTAAAAGAACCGTCAAAAAATACCCTTCTATCCCCTCCCCAAAATCCCCCACCCTCCTCCACACACACACCCACCCCCACCCCCACCCCTACGCAGAAGCCTTCTGCTCAATGAGCGTCGATAATTATGAGCGGTGCCGACACGAGGGCGTTATTAAAGACTCATTATGGATGCGCGTGCTTGGCCGAGGGTTTTGATGAATGGGAACCCGTTGTTGCGGGGGGGATGGGAGGGGGGGGGGGGCTTATGGAAGCACTAATTCTTCTGGCGGTACTAACGGCGAAGTTATCCAACACCGATGCCGAGACTGAAGGCCAGAGACAGCTTTGTGACTGTGTCCGTTGTCCTCTGAAAACACTGGCATGGTGCAGTGGTTTTTGAATGGGACAATTGTGGAAATTAGATGACGTTTCTTGAAAGGAGTTCATTTTCTTTTAGGTGGGGGTGTTGGCGTGGAGGAAGTTGGTTACGCTGTTATTCATGTTCAACATTTTGGAGTAGATTTCTGGAAGAGATGTCCAGGCTTTGGACTTCTTTTTTTCATTTTTTTTTAAGTTGAATGGGTGAAATAATTTTATGCTTGTAATTATGCAGTGGAGTTTTGTTTATTCATTTATAGTCTGTTCATCTAAGACTGAAAAAAAATGATATTATTATTTGTAGTAGTATTATTACTTCTGTCATAATGATGATTGTTATCATCATTAATTAGTAATCATCCTTTGTGAAAATCAATGACAGGGGAAGAAATATATTCAACTGAAGAGTGGGCGGTTGAGGTGGAGGGGTGGGGAGAGGGGTGAGGGGGAGGGGATCGAGGAAGGAAAAGAGAGAGAGAGAGAGAGAGAGAGAGAGAGAGAGAGAGAGCAGAATGTGGAAAAGATAGTGAAATATGTATGTATGCGCACGCGCGCCTGTGTGTGTGCGTATATGTGTGTTTGTGTTTGTTTGTGTGTGTGTGTGTGTGTGTGTGTGTGAGAGAGAGAGAGACGATTCTATCACCCTTTTTTCTCAATCTCAGAATGCTTTCGACTTCAGAAGAAAACAGTCAAGCTGGGTAGCAGAAAGAAGTTAACGTTGTATAGCAGTAGTTACCAAAACCCTCACCACCTGTTATCGTCCATATCGGAGTCTCTCTCCAGCTTGTTCAATCCATGGAGTGAGAAATAGTTCAATGAAGATGCCCATCGTCTTTCCTTGAAGAGGCGCTGTATATACAATCCATGGAGTGAGAAATAGTTCAATGAAGATGCCCATCGTCTTTCATTGAAGAGGCACTGTATATACAGCTATCGAAGCAAGCGATTGTTGACTCACTTGTGTAAACACAGTGAGTCTATGTTTTAACCCGGTGTTCGGTTGTCTCTGTGTGTGTGTGTGTGTGTGTGTGTGTGTGTGTGTGTGTGTCCGTGTGTCTGTGTGTCCGTGGTAAACTTTAACATTGACATTTTCTCTGCAAATACTTTGTCAGCTGACACCAAATTTGGCATAAAAATAGGAAAAATTCAGTTCTTTCCAGTCATCTTGTTTAAAACAATATTGCACTTCTGGGATGGGCACAAAAAAAATTAAAAAAAGAAGCCGAATTATATGCAAACTGCATTTACTGTTATATTTATGTTTATTGTATTCTCTAAACTTGGCACTTTGACCTCTTATTCTGACACAACAACAAGAGGAGTCATTGTTATAATTTTTTGTTCAAACAGAAACTTCTTTTGCTAAGCATGGAATTTTTTTTTTTTTTTTTTTTGCAAACGTTTTGGTGCAGATAGTAAAGAAGGGAAATTACTCTGTAATTAATGCTAGGGGACTTAATTTATCACAAGTGAGTCTTGAATGAAGGCCTTGCCTCTCTTGTTTTCTCTTGTATCAGTGGTGGAGCCAGTAGATATTTTCTTGTTCTTATGTTCGGGTTCAAGCTGGATATTTATATATCCTCTGTACGAGGGCATTTGGTAGGCCTGTCGTTGGAATAATGGATGAATGCTCCGTCCCTTAAAAAACAAAACAACTGCTTAAACATGCAAACGGAAAAACTGCACCAAAGAACAAACCGATAGAAATGTGTTTCTTCTTGTTTCTTGTTTCAGCGAGATGTCAAAGCTTGTGGAGTTATCCATACATATTTCTCCTTTCCAGTGCGCTCTGCTTTTTTGTATTTGCATTTGTTGTTTTTTTGTTGTTGTTGTTGTTGTGTTTTTTTTGTCACAACAGATTTCTCTGTGTGAAATTCGGGCTGCATTCTCCCCAGGGAGAGAACGTCGCTACACTACAGCGCCACCCATTTTTTGTTGTATTTTTTCCTGCGCGCAGTTTTATTTCCTTTTCTTATCGAAGTGGATTTTTCTACAGAATTTTGCCAGGAACAACCCTTTTGTTGCCGTGGGTTCTTTTACGTGCGCTGAGTGCATGCTGCACATGGGACCTCGGTTTATCGTCTCATCCGAATGACTAGCGTCCAGACCACCACTCAAGGTCTAGACGAGGGGGAGAAAATATCGGCGGTTGAACCGTGACTCGAACCAGCGCGCTCAGATTCTCTCGCTTCCTGGGCGGACGCGTTACTTCTAGGCCATCACTCCACTTCATTCAGTTCGGTTTCGTTGCGGTCTTCTTTCGTGAGTTAGGTTCTGCCCTTCTTTTCGTTTCCTGTACACAGGCAATGGAGTTGTAAGCAAACATATCGTGGTTATGTTTCTGTAGGATTTTTGTTATTTTGCTATTTTCGAAACTGGGCAGTTTTATGAATGTTTTCATGTTGTTCCGTTGTTGGAAAAAAAATTGTTTAATGTTTTCTGATGTAATGGAAAACAAAATGCTTTTGTCGTTTTGAAACTGTTAATTTGTTCTTTCATTCTGTTGGTTTGGTGTGATTAGATTTGATTTGTGTTGAAGCACAGATAGATACAAAAAAAAAAAAAAAACAACCCCCACCCAAAAAAAAAAAAAAAAAAAAGATAAAGAAATGGGTAGATAGACTGGTACATATTTAGATAGGTGTTTGATATAATACAACGCGTGAACCGCTACCTTCAAGGTTTTGAATCTGTGGGAGTACTTCTTTTCTGCAAAAAACAACAACAAACAAACAAACAAACCGGAACTGTTTATAAGTCTGAACAGGACTTCTCAGGACAGAACGACTGTGCCTTCCTGCTGTAAAAATTGTCCTCTTCGGAGTTTGTAAGGTCTTCAAGATTTCTCTCTCCATTCTTCCCTTTCTTGGCAGGCGGGGTTATTGCTGTTGTTGGTGTTTATCAATGTTAAAAGAAGACAAAATCGTAGTTTAGTATTAACCCTCCGTTTTCATTCATTCATTCTTTCTTTCTTTCTTATTGCTTGTTGTTGTTGTTTTTTCAAAGGGAGACGTCAGTATTTATTCTCTGAAACCTCATATGTTTTACTGTAGATTTTATGTGGACATTTCGGTTGTCTCTCTTCACCCATTCACTTTTTCTAGGACTTCCCCAAACAACCCGTGTGTTACAAACAAAAAGGGAAAAAAAAAAAAAACAATAACAAAACAAAATCACTATTGTGTTTGACGTCAGTGCATGATTACGTAATGCGTGGCAAAACAAACAAACAAACGAGGGAAAGCTGTAGCAGGGAGGTTGGAGGAGGGAGTGTGGGGACGGGGATGTCGGGGGGGATGGGGGGGGGGGCATAAGGAGAGGTTGGAGAAAAGGGAGGGGAGATGAGGGGGGTGGGGGGTGGGTTCGGGGGGTTGTATCAATAAAGAGAGCCTTGTTAATTGGCCGCCCTGTTTCCCTCGGAAGCCCTATCACAGCCGTGTTTCACAATACTGGTGGGGCTTTGTTTTTTATTTTGTTTTGTTTTTTTTGTTGGTGGTGGGGGTTTTTTTTCCCCCGTCTTCTTCTGCTTCTACTTTTTCTTCTTCTTCTTCTTCCTTCCGTTCTCCTCCTCCTCTTTCAGTGACGCCAGCCACTTCCACTACAACCAGCGTTACGTCCGGGACATCCCCTCCCCACCATCCTGTGTGAAAGCTGAGCCATGGACGAACACGGAACGGACCACGACCATGGGCGCTGAAGCCGTGCGAGGATGACGATCGATCAGCGGCGACATCGCGGTGCTGCGCACCAGCTGCACGGCGCCGCACGACACAAATTGATGGCCGCGCGCGGAAGCGCGTTTTACGGAAATGAGTCACGCGCGCGTCCGCTGACCTGACGCCTCTCTCTCTCTCTCTCTCTCTCTCTCTCTATTATTTTCTTTCCCACCTTCTCTCCATCTCCCTCTCTCTCACCCTCTGCTCCACCTACCCCCTTCTTCCAGGTCCTCACACTCTCTATTTCTCTTTCTATCCTCTCGGGGCATTCGATGTGGGGTGTTTGCCCCCCCTCCCCCCGCACGTCGTCCCCCTCCCCCCTCCGGCACCCCTCCTGGAAGCGGAGACAGGTGGAGGTGGGATATGGTGTGTGTGTGCGCGCGCAAATGAGTGTGTGTGTGTGTGTGTGTGTGTGTGTGTGTGTGTGTGTGTGTGTGTCCTTGCTTGCTTGCCTATATGTGTGTGCGTGTGCGCGCGCGTTCGTGTGCGTGTGTGTGTGTGTGTGCGCGTGTGTGTGTGTGTGAAGAAGGGGGTGAGGATGTGTTGGGCTGAAAGATTCTCTGTAATTCCGGTGACATAGGAAGCCGGCTGGGACGGCGGCGCTGCTGGTGTTGTTTTGGTGGCAGTCTGATAAAGGCCTTGTCGTATGGTAATGATGTTTTGTCCTTTCGGCTGGAGGCTGAGAGGAGGCTGGATGGATGTGTTGTGGATGGCGTAGGGAGGGAGGGGAGGAGGAGGAGGAGGGGGGACGAGGAGGGGTGGGGGGAGGTCTGCCAGGCGCTGGTGGATATTTGTCAAAAGGAAAAGAAAAAAGAAAGGAACTGTCACTGAGTGCAGCTTTATCTGTGTTTACTTCTTCTCTCCCCCCCCCCCCCCCCCCCCCCCCCACCTCCCCCCTCCTCCCCCCCTGGTCATCGAGCATGATTCTTTCCTCAATGACAAGTTACCATCCATGCTGGGGTTCACTAATAAGATGTAAACCACGTTCCATTTTTTTGAATCAACTCATTCAGCACTATGCCCGGGCATTTTGCCCTGACGTCAAAACTCGCTTCATTGAAATGGGTGTATGCGTTACTCCATACGCATAAAACCACAACCAGGGGAAACTAGCTTCTACTGTATAATAGCTGCGGCTGTGTCCCCTCTTGTCCTTTTAGAGGGGAAGAAAGCGGGTCTTCTTCTTCTTCTTCTTTTGCGTTCGTGGGCTGCAACTCCCACGTTCACTCGTATGCACACGAGTGGGCTTTTACGTGTATGACCGTTTTTACCCCGCCATGTAGGCAGCCATACTCCGTTTTCGGGGGTGTGCATGCTGGGTATGTTCTTGTTTCCATGACCCACCGAACGCTGAC
>NC_134876.1:28338751-28368751 GCF_041734735.1 Babylonia areolata
ACCCCCCCACACCCCCTCCCCCCGCGTGGAGTTTCTTGTATTTGTTTTTCCTATCGAAGTGGATTTTTCTACAGAATTTTGCCAGGATCAACCCTTTTGTTGCTGTGGGTTCTTTTACGTGCGCTAAGTGCAGGCTGCACACGGGACCTCGGTTTTTCGTCTCATCCGAATGACTAGCGTCCAAACCACCACTCAAGGTCTAGTGGAGGGGGAGAAAATATCAGCGGCTGAGCCGTGATTCGAACCAGCGCGATCGGATTCTCTCGCTTCCTAGGCGGACGCGTTACGTCTAGGCCATCACTCCACACATATACGTATGCTTATAATGTTATATTTGTGTACCTATCAGAGTGGATTTCTGTATAATTTTGCCATCGGACAACCCCCTCATTGCCATGGGCCCTTTTCTCAGTGCGCCAAGTGCGTGCTGCACACAGGACCTCGGTTTATCGTCTCATCCAAAAGTCTAGACGCTCAGTTTGATTTTCCAGTCAAACTTGGAAGAAAAGGCGAGAGCGGGATTCGAACCCACACCCTCACGAACTCTCAACATTGGAAGCTGAGTGTCGTAACCATTGTCACCTTCCTCCTCACCACTGAACAGGGCAACATCCCAGACGACGACGGTGGCAGCGGAATCTTCCGTAGGGGGAAAAAAAAGAAGAAAGAAGATGATTTCAGTAACAAGTACCTGCTGGAATCCCGGGCTAATGGGACTCCACTTCATCTGCCTGTCTGTCTGTCTGTCTCTCTCTTTATGTTTGCTTGTCTGTCTGTTTGTCTGCCGTGTCTGTCTCTGTCTGTCTGTCTGTCTCCCTCCCTTCCTGTCTGTCTCTCTCTCTTTCCCTCCCTCCCTCTCTTCCTCTCTAAGGTGTCTGAAGTAGGTTTCACAGACACCTTGACTGCAAAAAAAGAATATAACATACATAGCCTGAAGGGAAAACACACACACACACACACACACACACACACACACACACACACACAAAAACGGCGCCCATGATTGAATAGGAAGGAAACCAAGTCATAATCCTTTGATCGTGCACAATGAACATAGCAGATTTAGGAAGAAAATTTTAATCTCGATAAAACCAGCCCAGTCAGCAAACCAAATGAGCGCGATGGAGTAAAACAAAGATACCTTCTCGCTAGTGAGGTCTGGATTCTTTGTTGAATATGTCAGTATGAGATACGTTGTAGAATAACAGCACAATCTGGTTTAAACAGTATTTTATTTGGAACATGTCACAATACAACACAGATATCGATGAACAGGACAACAAGAAAATCTTATATAAAGTCCTGTCCTGACACATGTACATACTGAATATGTGACGGATGTCATCATAACTAGAAGACGTGAACATACATGAGTTTTGAACAAAACTAAGCTGAGATATAAATAAAGTGAAGAAAATGAATAATAAACGAGTGGTGGAGGAAGAAGTCAATAGAGAGAGAACGAGAAGCATCAACGCTGGGGCACAAGCACAGCAAGACTTAACATGGCCGACAAACAAAGCGGCGAAGGCCAACCGTCCCGCGAAAAAAAAGAAAAAAAAGAAAAAGAAAAAAGGCAAGCACGCCATCATGTATTCATATCATGAACTGGCAAATGAAAGTACAATCTAACGCGTCTTTATATATTTTTCGTGCTTTTGTGCCGAACAGTTAATGATCTCATTATCAGTTTGTTCCAGGATGTTTAGATTCATGACTTTGTGTGGCGTAGCGCGTTCCAGTTGGAGGTAAAATTTGAATATCAGAACTGAGGATACAGTTATAAGAGGGGAAGGAGAGGCCTCCCCCCACCCCAACCCCCACCCCCACACACCACTCCAATTCAGGCATCTACATACTCCGGTTTGGGGGTGCGTACATGTTGGACGTGTAAATATAGTTAATATATATTAATGTTTCCATGACCTAGTGCAAGCACCGAACGCTGCCATCCATCGCAGGATTTCTGAAGGGCTCATTGAAGTTCTGCATGCGTGTTGACGTGAAAGGAGTCAACGTATGTGCAGACCTGCTAGTGCTGGACTCCCCCTTCGTCTTTATACGTACGCAGAAGATCAAACGTTAAAAGATCCCGTAATTCATGTCAGCGTTCGGTGGTTTATGGAGACACGAAAATACCCAGCATGCATAAACCAGGACAGAGTTATCCGCAAGTCGATGTTGGTCCTGTAACGGGAAGAAAGAAAGAGACACTGACAAGTTTTACACCCGGTTGACCTTGAAGACAGGAAACAGCCAGCACCATGCAGGTGTTGCCGAGAAGATCCACAGACCTCACAGACCCCGCTAGACTGACCTCAAGGTGCTCCAACCACCCATCTATCTGGCTACACCACAACCCCCGCCTTCTGCCCCACCTGCGAACAAAATTAATGCGCTGACACCCACCCCCTCTGCCCCCTCCCTCCCTGCTACCCATCCCCCACGTCACCTTTTATCTCCGTCACCTGAAACCTGCAAGGTGAGGTTGGAGGAGAGTGGTGGGGGGCGGGGGTGGGGGGGGAGTGTCTCCCCTCTTGAATGGAATCGAGAGAACAGACGTGTTAACTAACCGGCCCCATTAAAAGTCAGAACAAGGCAGACAGGGAACAACTTTTTCAGAGGCCCGAATACAAAACTTAAAATTTAATGCCCCTGCTACACGACTCGTTCCACCTTCTCGCAACCTTCCACCACCCCACCCCCCTTCCCACTCCACGTCCCACCCTCATGTGGCGGCCGCCGTCTCACCTGCGTGGATACGTTGAAGCGTTAACCACGGGGTGTCAGCGGCGGCCGACGAGTCACCCAGGTTCGTGAGAGTGCATCACAGCAAGAGTGAGGCATTGCGCTTGTCGTGTCGACCGTGCGGACTTTCAACATCTATTTCGAGAGCCGCGCTCCGGGCTATTGTGTGCACCTGCGGCAAGACTGGAGGTAGTTATTTACGGACCCAAGCTTCGGGCAGACCGGGTTCACCCCATGAGGTGCACGACCACCTAAATGGTAGCCCGGTCAAAAAAAAAAAAAAAAAAAAAAAAGTACCGTTTCGAGATGGAATGTTTTCCACCTCACTGGCGATATATATATATATATATATATATATATTAACAAATGCAATTATACGATGGCATCTGTTGATTTTTCTGTACAGACACCAGGAGAAGAATCAACATAAACAGTGATGTTTCTGGTTACGGAATACTGATTATTGTTTTATGGGATTCTTGAAATTAGAGAAATATATAAAGTTGAAGGTTTTTTGGGTTTTTTTTTTTTTTAAGAATGACATTTGTCATAAGTGTGTGTGTGTGTGTGTGTGTAAAAGGAAAATGGCATGTGAAATGAAATGGGGGATGTCGAATTCCACATACTTTTATATCCTGCTCATACCCGCTTACACACCGCATTGATATGTGTTAAAAGTATGAAATGTTAATAAGTCTGTAATTGGTTCTTAACCGGAAAAGAAATAATTTTCTTATAAATTGATGGGAAAAAAAATGTATACTTTATTCAAGAGATGTGTACACTTCCCGGTTACTTTTTTCTGCACTTGTTACACGTTTGGTTATGTCATGGGCGTCTGATAATATTGTTGGGGAGTGAAGGTGTCATGGGCGTCTGGTGATAATACTGAGGGAATGAAAGAACATAAGAAGAAAAGACAACAAAGCGGGGGGAAAAAAAGTTTGACACGTTGGTCCTGGTGTTGTGTAGCGGGTCATTTAGCACAAGGCCCAGTCATTAGAGACAGAAGAGGCCTCGCAAAGCTGTAGTTAAAGAGGAGACAAGTCTCGCAGGCCCGTGTCTTCTTCGGCTTGGTTCAGTCTTGCGAAACAAGCTCCACCTGGGATTGTGCGTGGTTGCTCTTGCATGGAGAGATCCACGTATGTCGCCCTTGCTGTATGGGCTCTCAACGTCACCCACCCGCGTGCTGTGAACGTTGACGTGTTCATTGTGAAGCAGCTGTACCATGGACCAGAAAGAAAAGGGTCGCGTTGCTGCTGGCATAGTTTAGCTCCCAAGCACGGTCGTCTGCATCATTCACGCATAAAGTGTGACGCAGATGTATCATACATCTGGCCGTCTCCAAAAAATAAAGAAAGAAAAAAAAAGTGTATTGTTGATGGTATTGTTTAGAACTGAAGTGGCTGCCTGCATCTTGCATGCATGAAATAATTATCTGGTGAGGGCGTGGGGGGGGAACAGAAGGTGTGGCACTTGTGTGACAACAATATTGAACTATTTTGTTCAAAGAAGTTTCCACCGCACTGAAGCAAGCTGTGGGTAGAGGAGGGGCGAATCTCCCGGCCTGTGTCTCACTCAGCTCGGTTCGATCTTTGGTGGAGGTAAACTCCACCCAGGATTGTGTGTGCTTGTTCTTGCGTGCAGGTGAGGATCACGTGCTCATACCTAATAAGCTTTCAGTTTCAACGTCAATGCCCATTTTGCATCGAACGTTGATGAATTCATTTGCGACTCGGGTGGTACCATGTATCAATCATCTGCAAACAAAACTGAGTGTGAAAAGGGTGGTCCATTGCTGATGGCGTAGAAGTATCAGTTTCAGTAGCTCAAGGAGGCATCACTGCGTTCGGACAAATCCATATACGCTACACCACATCTGCCAAGCAGATGCCTGACCAGCAGCGTAACCCAACGCGCTTAGAATGGCGTAGAAGTGTCTGCCGAATGGGTGTGGCGCTCATTGAACAAGCTTACTGAAATATTGTTTGTTATATACAAGCAGCTACTGCATTAATGACTAGGACGAGAAGGAATTATGGCTAAGTCCCATCTTCATGTAGAACTGTTGCTGTCACGAAAAATCAAAGGAAAGCAAAACAAAACAGACCAAAAAAAAAACCAAAAAACCCCGAAAAATAGAGAAAGGGATCTGTAAATGAAACGCAAAACAATGATGCCATAATCTTGCGCTAACCTTACAGCCCAGGAAGTTTGCATCAGAACAGATGAATTTAAGAGGGGATGAGGGAGAGTGAGTGAGAGTAGACAGAGACTGAGAGAATAGGAACTGGAACTGGAATTTATTCATCAAGGCCAAAACGCCCATATCAAGGGGTATGAATATAACATGTTTTGTTTTGTTTTTTTAGCTAGGAAGAAAAAAGTATGAATATGAAAATGTAAGTGCCGAATTGGATATCACATAAGCAGTGATCTCAATATTACACAGTACAACAGTAATACTAAATCATTGGTCATGAGCTGACAATTTCTCTTCTTTTGAATGCTAGAGAGAGAGAGAGAGAGAGAGAGAGAGATTTGGTACAGACAGTGTCATGGAATTTACATAAACCTATGCCACCATTGTCACGTCTATACTGTTCTCATATATTAAATACCCAAGAGTATGCATCCCTTTATACCTCACGACCAGTTTTATAATATATTGTAGAAAGCATCCTAACCACATTCTGTGAACCATAAATGTATGTGTATGGATATAGATACACAATTAAATTATGACATGTAACGAATACAAAGGAATAGGGAATAGATACACAAGCAACTTCTGACATATCATTACAAAAACATAGGAACACATGTTTTGTATCTGATCCATAATTGCTATATTTTTATCTTTTTATTACGAACACAGAGGAACGCGATGTTTAGTTTTCTGATCCACAGTTGTCGCAGTTCTGGTTGCACCATGGGCATCTGATAAAGTTGTCCGAGGAAAGGAAACAAAGAGAGAGAACAAAAAACAGAACTGGCGTTGTGTAGCGGGTCATTTAGCACAAGGCCCAGTCATTAGAGACTGTAGAGGCTTTGCAAAGCTGTAGTTAAAGGGGGGACAAATCTCTCAGGCCCGTGTCTTCTTCGGCTTGGTTCAGTCTTGCGAAACAAACCCTACCTGCGGCAGTGCGTGATCGCTCTTGCATGTGGGGATTGACGGACCAGGACACGTCGCCTCGCTGGGCTTTTCATGTCACCTGCCGCTTCTGCTGAGCATTGATGACTTCATTGTGACCGCAGGTGTGCCTCACCTCAAGCCTCCAACACACACACACACACACACACACACACACACAAATAAACAACAAACAAACAAAAAAACAAACGATGTATTATTCATGGTGTAGATTGTATTTCAAGTTCGGTTGCTCGCTTGGTTTAAACATTTTTAATATCAAGAAACAAGGTGCAATACAGCGTTCAATTAAGAAGACTTGAGCAACAACAAGCATGAGCTTATATCGTGCTCGTTCATATGTAATAAGCAATACACAAACGCAATGGCGAAAATACACACATTATTTGACAATGAAAAGAAGGTTGAAGTTGCTCGCTTCACGACGTGCATGTATAAAATATCCACTACATGGGTGCCGTGTTTGTGCAACAAACATGGTGAAATATAAGATCGATGAAGCTTCCGCCATTTCAGGGAGTTAAGTTAGAAAAATCAAAAGAAAACCAAAAAAAAAAACGAACAAGTAAGTGTCTGACGCCTTACCCACTTGACCCCGATTGCAGAGGTTTTGTCACAAAGACATTGGCTCAGAGAAGTTGGGTTTTTGACTCACTTGTGTAAACAAAGTGAGTATGTTTTAACCCGGTGTTCGGTTGTCTGTGTGTGTGTGTGTCCGTGTGTCTGTGTGTCCGTGGTAAACTTTAACATTGACATTTTCTCTGCAAATACTTTGTCAGTTGACACGAAATTTGACATAAAAATAGAAAAAAATTCAGTTCTTTCCAGTCATCTTGTTTAAAACGATATTGCACCTATGGGATGGGCACAAAAAATATTAAAAAGAAGCCTAATTATATGCAAACTGCATTTACTGTTTATGTTTTTTGTATCCTCTAAACTAGGCACTTTGACCTCTTATTCTGACACAACAAGAGGAGTCATTATTATCATTTTTTGTTCAAACATGAACTTCTTTTGCTAAGCATGGAATTTTCATTTATTTTGCAAACGTTTTGGTGCAGATAGTAAAAAAGGGAAATTACTCTGTAATTAATGCTAGGGGACTTAATTTATCACAAGTGAGTCTTGAAGGCCTTGCCTCTCTTGTTTCCTCTGATTTCCCTTTTCATCTACAACCGCTTTCGTCTCGGACACGCATTAGCCAGCCGCACAGTGACACGGAGATTTAACGTGGATCCTTCTCCTGACCACCCACGTTGGTGTAATATATATTATTGTGTCTCAGCGACATGTTATTGTGACACTGATTAAGTCGAAAGACGTTTCACCTTGCTCCTTATCCTGGTATTGTAATTGTTTTTTTCTGAGATGTTTTTTGACTGACCTGGCTAACTTTTTTTTTTTTTTTTACCCTCACCCTGGTTTGTTAATCAAATGTGTCCTTTGGAGACAGGTTATTTATTCATAAAACCGTCTCATATATAATTAATTGTTTAGAATTAATGCATGTAGCCGCAAGTAATAAGTTGTTTAACTTTAAAGTTTGACAACAGCCCTTAAAAATTCATAAATCTTAAAGTTCAACTTACAGGGTTATGATTCTAAAATCAAACGACACCATATACATGCCTGTGAAGAATGCGCGTGGGGTGTGAGGGAAAGGAGCACGCTTTCCACGGGCTCAATTGCCGAGTGGTTAAAGCGTTGGGCTTTCAATCTGAGGGTACCGGGTTCGAATCTCGGTAACGGCAACTATCAAGTAGAGGGGAGAGATTTTTCCGATCTCACAGGTCAACATATGTGCAGACCCGTTTGTGCCTGAACCCCTCTTCGTGTGTACCCTCACGCAGAAGATTAATGTCGCATGTTAAAGATCTTGTAATCCATGTCAGCGTTCGGTGGGTTATAGAAACAAGAACATACCCAGCAATGCACACCCACGAAAACGGAGTATGGCTGCTTACTTGACCGGGTAAATAACTAAAAACGGTCATACACGTATAATGTTACATGTCTGCCTGGGTGTGTATGTGTGCGTGCCTTCTGATCGAATGACACAGGAAACGAATAATGAGCACCCAATGGTAGCCGTCAGTCGGCTCTACCCAGGTGGGCAGCCTGTTGTGCAAATGACTCCGTGTTTGTAAAGCGCTTAGAGCTTGGTCTCCGATCAAGGATAGGCGCTGTATAAGTTTCCATATCATCATCGTCATCATCATCATCATTCCCAGTGCAGTACCGCGCCCCCCGTTTTGCTGTTACACACGGGACTTGGTTTGCTGTTTCATCTTAATGACTAGCGTCCATATTACATCCACTCAAGGTCTACTGGAGGGGAAAACAAACAACAAAAAACACTGGTTGGGGAGTCGGGGGAATCGATTCGGTACGCTCCGTTTTTCTCATTTTTCTATGCGGACGCGTTACCGCTGTGCCACTGCTCCGTGTGTGTGTGTGTGTGTGTGTGTGTGTGTGTGTGTGTGTGCTGTCTTTCATGTTGCAATCACATTTGTAATTGTTGATGAAGAACCGTTTTTGTTTTTTTGTTTTTTGTTGTTATTTTTTGTTTGTTTGTTTGTGTGTTGTTTTTTAATAGCAAAGCGCGAAGTTCCGTTTCTTCATATATCCCGTTACTTTTTGTCCATTTGTTTCCTATTGTTATTCATTTACGGCACTATGTTTTTCATTACTCTAGCGACGGTGTCTTAGTGCACACAGTGATAGCATATTTCGTTTATTGAAATGTTATGGGTAATGTTCTCCTGCTCGCTTTTGTTACGTTGCAGCTAGCTGTCTTGAGAGAGACAGACAGAGAGAGGTGTCGACAGGCAGTATTTAAATTGAGATACACGAAGAGAGAGATGTGGATACAGAGAGACAGTCTTGAGATAGAGAGTGGGTGAGGTGTAATAGACTTCACATACTGTGAGTCAGTCTGTCCTCGAAACATGTACTCTAGACTTAAGATACAGTGAGTCAGTCTGTCCTCGAAACATGTACTCTAGACCTCACATACAGTGAGTCAGTCTGTCCTCGAAACATGTACTCTAGACTTAAGATATAGTGAGTCAGTCTGTCCTCGAAATATGTACTCTAGACCTCACATACAGTGAGTCAGTCTGTCCTCGAAACATGTACTCTAGACTTCACATACAATGAGTCAGTCTGTCCTCGAAACATGTACTCTAGACTTCACATACAGTGAGTCAGTCTATCCTCGAAACATGTACTCTAGACTTCACATACAGTGAGTCTGTCCTCGAAACATGTACTCTAGACTTCACATACAGTGAGTCAGTCTGTCCTCGAAACATGTACTCTAGACTTCGCATATAGTGAGTCAGTCTGTCCTCGAAACATGTACTCTAGACTTCACATACAGTGAGTCTGTCCTCGAAACATGTACTCTAGACTTCACATACAGTGAGTCAGTCTGTCCTCGAAATATGTACTCTAGACTTCGCATATAGTGAGTCAGTCTGTCCTCGAAACATGTACACTAGACTTCACATAACATTGAGTCAGTCTGTCCTCGAAACATGTACTCTGGACTTCACATACAGTGAGTCAGTCTGTCCTCGAAACATGTACTCTAGACTTCACATACAGTGAGTCAGTCTGTCCTCGAAACATGTACTCTAGACTTCACATATAGTGAGTCAGTCTGTCCTCGAAACATGTACTCTAGACTTCACATACAGTCAGTCTGTCCTCGAAACATGTACTCTAGACTTCACATACAGTGAGTCTGTCCTCAAAACATGTACTCTAGACTTCACATACAGTCAGTCTGTCCTCGAAACATGTACTCTAGACTTCACATACAGTGAGTCTGTCCTCGAAACCTGTACTCTAGACTTCACATACAGTCAGTCTGTCCTCGAAAGATGTACTCTAGACTTCACATATAGTGAGTCAGTCTATCCTCGAAACATGTACTCTAGACTTAAGATACAGTGAGTCAGTCTGTCCTCGAAAAATGTACTCTAGACTTCACATACGATGAGTCTGTCCTCGAAACATGTACTCTAGACTTCACATATAGTGAGTCAGTCTGTCCTCGAAACATGTACTCTAGACTTCGCATGTAGTGAGTCAGTCTGTCCTCGAAACATGTATGTAGACTTAACATATAGTGAGTCAGTTTGTCCTCGAAACATGTACTCTAGACTTAGATGCAGTGAGTCAGTCTGTCCTTGAAACATGTACTCTGGACTTCACATACAGTGAGTCAGTCTGTCCTCGAAACATGTACTCTGGACTGCACATACAGTGAGTCAGTCTGTCCTCGAAACATGTACTCTAGACTTCAGATACAGTGAGTCAGTCTGTCCTCGAAACATGTACTCTAGACTTCACATACAGTGAGTCAGTCTGTCCTCGAAACATGTACTCTAGACTTCACATATAGTGAGTCAGTCTGTCCTCGAAACATGTACTCTAGACTTCACATACAGTCAGTCTGTCCTCGAAACATGTACTCTAGACTTCACATACAGTGAGTCTGTCCTCGAAAGATGTACTCTAGACTTAACATACAGTGAGTCAGTCTGTCCTCGAAACATGTACTCTAGACTTCACATATAGTGAGTCAGTCTGTCCTCGAAACATGTACTCTAGACTTAAGATACAGTGAGTCAGTCTGTCCTCGAAACATGTACTCTAGACTTCACATACAGTGAGTCAGTCTGTCCTCGAAACATGTACTCTAGACTTCGCATATAGTGAGTCAGTCTGTCCTCGAAACATGTACTCTAGACTTCAGATACAGTGAGTCAGTCTGTCCTCGAAACATGTACTCTAGACTTCGCATGTAGTGAGTCAGTCTGTCCTCGAAACATGTACTCTAGACTTCACATATAGTGAGTCAGTCTGTCCTCGAAACATGTACTCTAGACTTCACATATAGTGAGGTCTGTCCTCGAAACATGTACTCTAGACTTAAGATGCAGTGAGTCAGTCTGTCCTCGAAACATGTACTCTGGACTTCACATACACTGAGTTAGTCTACCCTGGAAATATATACCCAGTTTATTAATAGTTTACAGTGTTTTGTTATTGTTTATAACACAATACACACAGTTTGTTTGTTTTTTAACCGACAACCTTGCTGCTGCAGAGGTGGCCCTTCAGGCAGTTTTACAAATCGACTGATTAACACATCAACACTGTGGCTTATTGTATTTTCCCAGTGTTGATGATTCACCGTTCAAACCCGACTGACAAACAGATGCTCAAGGAGCGGGGGGGCCTATTATTAAAAGGCCGCAAGCAAGCAGAATTAAGAAGCTCCGTCACCCGCCAACCCCCTACCACCCACACCCTCATCCACCACCGTTCTGTCCCGCCTCCGCTCACCCCCCACCTCCCACCTCCCCCCACTCAGACCCCTTAACACCCCATTTCTCTCCCCCCCGCCCCCCCCCACTTCCACCCGTGAACTCTCTCATCTCCCCTTTTATAACACACTCCCCAAGCTCGAAGACAGCAGCAGCAGCAGCGCTCGGCGACAGCACGTTTGATGATGGTGGTGGTGGTGGTGGTGGTACTAAAGGAAGAATCAGCGACTGCACATTCCCCCCCCCCCCCACACACACACACACAACCCTCATCCCCACCCCTACCCCCAAACCCCCTTTTCGCACAGCTAGTGTCTGACCCCCTTCCCACTCTCCCCCCCCCCCTCGTCCCTCCCTTCCCTCCCTCCTCTTCGGTGTCCAGGGTATTGAACAGGGTCAGGACAATTTACAGCACGTGCGGCGTGCCTGACTGCTCCGTTGCCAAGGCTGTGTCAATACCGAAAGGACCCCCACCCCCACCATCATCCGCCCCACTCCATCCCCCCACCCCCCCACACACACCCTACTTCCTATCCCCTGCCGCCTCCACCACCACCACCACCTCCACCTCAGCCCTCGAACCCCTCACCCTTTTTCCTCTCCCATCCACCGCCCGCCCTCTCTCAGCCCAGGAGAGATTATGAGTGGGATTAGCGCCTTATTCAATAAGCCCGGCCCAGCGCCCAGGAGCTAACGGCCCGTATCGATCCACACTTATTGGCCATCGATCGAAGCGGGTGGAAGGGAGGTTGCAAGGGGGGTGGGGGTGGAGGAGTGAGCGGGCGGGGCATCTGAGGGTGGGTTGAGAAGGAGGGGATGGAAGAGGTTATTGGGGGAGAGAGGTTGGGGGGGGGAGGGGGGGGGGAAGTGACTGTAGTACATAGCGCACGAGATCTGCCTGCAATAGATCAGAGTGTGTGTTCGCTTGCTTTGCAGAAGGGGTATAAAGTCGGGGGGGGGGGGGGGGGGGGGAAATGCACGTGTGTATAATGCAGGTTTGGGGAGGCTGCTTCAAGCGTAGAATAGGGGCCGGGGGGCCGCGGGGGTGTATGTGGAATGTGGTGAAAAAGTCGGGAGTGTGTGTGTGTGTGTGTGTGTGTGTGTGTGTGTGTGTTGTTGTTGTTGTTTTTGGTTTCTTGTTTTGTTTTGTTTTGTAAAGGGGAAGGAAAAAGAGACTTTGGACGTTTCAATAAAGATCAGGTTTCAGTTTGGAAGTATACCCCCGTCTGTCACCTCTCTCTGTCTCTCCCTCCCTCTGTGTGTGTGTGTGTGTGTGTGTGTGTGTGTGTGTGTGTGTGTGTGCTTGTTTGTTCGTTTGTGTTTGTATTTGGATTTCTTTTTTTTTCCAGTTCTAATCAAATAGTGTGTACATTGTTCGTTTATTCATCTACCTGTTTTCTTCTTTGCGCGTTTACACGTGCAATCAGAATGAATACAGCTGAAAAGGTGTCGGAAAGAGAAGATGAAGTGTTACGAAAGGATGGGAAGAGAGAGAGAGAAAAAAAATGAGAAAATAAGGAGAGAACAAAAAGCTACCTTCACAATTGAATTAATTAAATATATATTCTATTCCCTTCATAATATCAGATCAGGTTCCGATTCGTTTGTGTGTGTGTGTGTGTGTGTGTGTTTGTGAGTGTGTGTCTGTGTATGCTTCTTTGCGTGTGTGTGTGTGTATGCGTGCGTGCGTGCGTGTGTGTGTGTGTGTGTTTGTGTGTCAGTGTTTTTTGTGAGTGTGTGTGTGTGTACAAGTGTTTGTGAGTGTGTGTGTGCTTCTGTGTGTGGTGTGTGTGTGTGTGTGCGCGCGCGCGCGCGCAGATTCAATAAGAAGGATGAAGAAGAGGAGGTGGGGAGCATGAAGAGCAGCAGCAGCTGTTGTAGTAGTAGTAGTTGCAGCAGCAGCAGCGTTATATATACTTGTTGTAGCAGACTATGAAATAGGTTCACTCGCTTTGTAGGGAGTTAGTTGCAGCAGCAAGCTGTGTAGAGATAGTGCAACGCAAGTTGGTAGTATAGTTGCAGCAGCAGCAGCTGTTGTAGTAGTAGTAGTTGCAGCAGCAGCAGCATAACACTTCGTTATAGTCAGACATGAAAAGGTTTCTCGTTTGTACGGGAGGGTTAAGTTGTAGGAAGAAGGGAAGGATGGAACGAAGAGAGAGAGAGAACTCAGAACTCAGAACCCAAAACGTTTGTATTCAAGGATTAAGATTTTAGGCATTGCCTATTCTTCCAATCTGTCCTTGCTAATCTACATCTATTACAAATAGCACACACATCAATGAAAGGAAAAGGTTTTCATGCAGAATTGTATACATAATGAAGAAGAAAAAAAAACACCCCCCCACACACACCCACATCCGTGCACACACTATTTTGTTTCCGTGTTGTTGTTTTCTTCGTACAAAGCGCGAACTTAGCTTGAACTCCTTAAGAAACTGTTGTAATAATTGTGGGAAAAGCGACGACACAAACAAACAAGAGAGAGAGAGAGAGAAACCCTCTCCACCTCGTTCATCACCACCAACACACACACCCCCACACCCCCAAACCCCCTCCCCAACCCCGTCCCGGTAAGCAGAGAAAGAGAGAGAAAGACAAAACTAAAGAAAGAGTTAGAGCTGGAGATGAAAATCAACGGAAGAAAAAAAAACACGTCGACCTGGAGATTGAAGTCATGGACAAGTAAATTGAGAGAATGTGTCCACCCGACACTTTAAGACACGTCAGTGTGTGCGCTCCATAGTTCGTATTTTAAAAATAACCAAAAAAAAAACACACAAAAAAAACATGTTTCTTCACTATTTTGTTTCCGTGTTGTTGGTTTTCTTCGTACAACGCGCGAACGTAGCTTGAACTCCTTAAGAAACTGTTGTAATAATTGTGGGAAAAGCGACGACACAAACAAACAAACAAACGACAACAACAAAACAAAACAAAAAAAAAAGGTTGAGAGGGAGGGGGTGGGGGTGGTGGTGGGGGGGGGGGGGGTTAGAGGCTTATACGCATGTGCGTGGTCTAATTCTTTTCCTTTGCTGACAGCCAGAAGCTAGAGTTGCAAGCCTGATTGGTTCTCCGTGTAGCGAAACAGCTGTCGCTCGGTGATGCTCGCGCCAGTTGACTTCTCTAGCAGAGACACTGTCGATGTGTGTTGTAACAGTGCACCGTTGTTCTTGTTGTTTTTGTTGTTGTTTTTGTTGTTGTTTTTTTGTTTGTTTTGTTTTTTGTTTTGTTGTTGTTGGTGGTGGTGGTGGTGGTTTATTTTTTGGGGGGCTTTTTTCTCCTTGCTCTTTCCCATTTTCAGTCTGTATGTCTTTTAAAGTATCGAGTTTGTCTTTAGACCCGATGTTAGTGCCGCTTTTCCGTTTCTGTTAAGAAAATAAAGAGCACAAGGCCATGCCTTGGTTTTTCATTAGTTTGTGTGCTTGTGAATGTGTGTGTGTGTGTGTGTGTGTGTGAGAGAGAGAGAGAGAGAGAGAGAGAGAGAGCGTGTGCGCGACGGAGAAGAAACACGTTATTTTGATATATCCATAAATATACACGCCTCCTATTTCCGCGATTGTTCTAAAAAGGTTGTGAGGATATGAGTCTTGAATCCAGGACGTAAGGTAATAGACAGAAGACGAGACAGGGGCTGGTTATTTTCAGGCAGACGTTCAGTCTTAACTAAGATAATGGTTTCGAATCTCTGGTAGCAGCGCCAGGTGGATAAAGGACGGGAACAAGTTGGTTTTTGTTGGTTGGTTGGTTGGTTGGTTGGTTGGTTTCCAAGCAACCAGGTTTACATGATTATGTCCAGGGCTGCTGGTGCCTGAATTATCAGTTTCATGTGCATAACCATGAAGAATATCACATACGCTCGTTAAGACTCATGTCAGCGTTCGGTGAGTAGTGAAAAAACAAACATAATCAGCGTGTTACACCCCCCACCCCCAGCCCCACATCCCCTACCCGTCCGCCATCCCCAAACGGAATATGGATGCCTAAATGACAACGTTAAAACAATCATGCACATAAAATTACACTCGGTAGATACAGGGCGTTATACATTACTCCCACCTATTCCCCATTTCCGAAGCACGGCTGGAGACACGCGAGCTGTGGTGATACAGGACATAATTTGTATTTGTATTTGTATTTCTTTTTATCACATCAGATTTCTCTGTGTGAAGTTCGGGCTGCTCTCCCCAGGGAGAGCGCGTCGCTACACTACAGCGCCACCCTTTTTTTGGTATTTTTTCCTGCGTGTAGTTTTATTTGTGTTTCCTATCGAAGTGGATTTCTCTACAGAATTTTGCCAGGAACAACCCTTTTGTTGTCGTGGGTTCTTTTACGTGCGCTAAATGCATGCTGCACACGTCTCATCCGAATGACTTGCGTCCAGACCACCACTCAAGGTGTAGTGGAGGGGGAGAAAATATCGGCGGCTGAGCCGTGATTCGAACCAGTGCGTTCAGATTCTCTGGCTTCCAAGGTGGACGCGTTACCTCCAGGCCATCACTCCACATACAAGGTCAGGAAAAACGAAACAAGTTGAGTTATTTTTGAAATGTTCATGTAAACACAGGCATATACACCACCTCCTTTCCCCCTTTATATCCAGCAGTAAACAGGAGAATATATGCGCATTGTGCTAAACAACATAATACGAGAAAGAAGTCTCCATTTTTAGTGTTAGTGTACACAGCCATTCCTCACATCATCCCATTACCCTAAACAAGGTTTAATTAAGATGTGTGAGCTGTTTTGTCACATGGCACAACATAAATAAAACGAGAAGGAAATTAGTTATCTTGGGATATCCAAATATATGTACAACCCCTCCTCTTTTCCTCCCCCCCCCCCCCACCCCACCCCCCACCCCAAGTCCAATGTAAGACTGAATGTGTTTGATACATTGTGCTTTTACATGAGCAAGACGAGAACGAAATTGTTCATTTTGGATACTCATGCATATTTACCCCCAACAAACCAACCCTTCCCAAAATCCCGAGCAAAGTTGAAGATGTAAGAGTTTTGTGCTGTGCACAGCACACAGTATTAGCAAGACAGAGCACAGGGAGAGCCCATCATGGTACAACCCTTTTTCATACAACATGCTCGGGTTTGTTGGATATAGCATGGGATTTGGTTGCGGCAGTGATGTCAGCCATGTGTTTGTGTAGATATTTCAGCGGCTGGTGCATGAATGATAACTATACAACACTGATTCAGCTCGACGCCTCACGAACGTGCACGGCGTGTCTTTATGATGTGAAGTTAAGATTCATTTAACAGGTATGTGCAAGCAGTGTGTTCTTGTACTGGCGAAAAAAAAAAAAACCTCTTTGTGTTGCTGACTTAGTTTTCCGCTGGAGTGCGGACAGAAGGGAATGATGGGGGTGGGGAAGGGAGGGAGAAGCTGCTTTTTATTAATTTGCAGTTCAGTTATGACTTTGTCACCAGAAAAAAGATGTTGATCTATCAAACAACGAAACAAACAAACAGCAACAAGAACAACAGCCGAACACGAAGCCACCACATGTAATAAACGGTTTGATACGAGACTGTCGTTTCTTAAGTTTGAATTACACTGCTGCCAACCTTTAATAATGATTGAGTTCCTTGCAACGTAATCTGAAGCACTATACATGTGTGCACTAGATTTTTGTTTCCCTCTTTTTCCGTTTTCTTTTTTGCTCCATGCTTTTGTTGATATCTGATATTTAAGGACTTGTCGTGGGTCATTCCAGTCATGTATTGCATAAGTGTGTGCATTTAATGAACGCAAAAGAGGTCTGTCTGGCCGGCTGACTTAAAAACAGGATGGACTGGACTTAAAAACAGGATGGACTGGACTTAAAAACAGGATGGACTGTCGGCGGTAACTTTGTTTCGAGCGCTGCCAGCGACCGACTGTCCCGCATTCATTCATGCACTGAAGTGTGTACAACACAGCGCGTTTTAGCCTGACGCTCAGCGTCAGTCCGTGTTGCAAGCGTACACACACACACACACACACACACACACACACACATCCAGGCGACAGACAGAAAGAGGCAGGACCTATAAAACTGCCCACTCTTCCCCTCCCGAGACGTTTACGATAATCTAGATAAACGGGGGCCCCTCTTACACTCTGCCCCACCTTGGCCAATTCTTCCTGCGCCCATTATGATTTAATGTGACAAGGGACCACAAGCCAGAGGGGCTTATGGGCGACGCGGGAGAGGCCGAATGCCCTTTTGAAGTCTCCCCCCTGCCACCCCTCCACCACCTCCCCATCTCTAACGAGGCCGTAGCACCAGGGACAACACGCGTGGCTTTTTGCACAGTGATGGGGGGGGGGGGGGGGGGGGTGGTCTCCGGGAGGAACGAGGCCCGCGGCTGTGAAATGTTGTGTTGATGGCTTGATGAACTTTGCACGTGAAGCGCGTCCCAATGTTTGCTGTTGTTCTGCTGGGCTGTCTGTACAAGTGCCATTGTGGGTGGGTCCAATGAAACTTGCTGCCTTTGAGATGAATGGTCTGCTGCAGGTCCGGTTGGTTTGTGAGGATGTGTGGACTGTGACCTTTCCATTGTGATATATTTACGAGCTTTGTATACTAACCCTCTCCCTCCCAACACCATCGTTTCTGGAATACATAAGATGTCCTCTTCTTTAACTCACTTTTCGACCGCTGTTTATTGTTTGTTTGTTGTTGTTTGTTCTCTGCAGTCGCTTTTTTTTCAGTTCAAACACCGACGTGTTTTTTGGAAACTGTTCGTTTATTGGAAAGGGCTTCTCAATTTTTACAGCTAAATTGATTGCCGTTCTTATGGTATTAACATCATATTGGAAAGGGCTTCTCAATTTTTACGGCTGAATTAATTGCCGTTCTTATGGCATTAACATATCTAATTGATCTGCCCCTAGACTTGATTAATGTTTTATTTTGTGTCGATTCAAAATCAGTTCTGCAGTCTATCAAATCAGGTTGTACAAACATTAATTATCACATCATTTTTGAAATAAGATTTTTGATTCACTGTATTCAGTCAAATGAGAGGAACCAATATTGAAATGTGCTGGATTCCCTCACACTGTGGGCTTATTTCTAATGAACGTGCAGATCATCTTGCAAAACTTGGACTTAAAGACGTTTTGAATGCAATTGAACTTCATCATCGTTTATCATCATCTGAAATGTGTAATACTGTTGAAAGAAATATGCAAAATGCCTTTCTGTCTTTAGAAGTTAACACTTCTGCCTTATTAAATGCTAAAAGAACTGGCATTGCTGTTAAGAGCATGGCATTTAGGTTATTACTAAATACCCCCCACACAAAATATTGTGAAAATATTGAATGCATTTGCAAGCGACGTTTAACGGTAGAACACGTTTTAACCCGCTGTTTAGAAATGAAACCTTTTTTGCTTCCAGAAATTACTGAACACGTGTTACCAGTTTCAAATGTTTTGGGGTTTGTTTGTTTTTTAAGTTATATATCTCAAAATGTTTTTTTTAATTAAAGTTAGCTAGTTAAATGTTAAATAGTCCAGCTGGTTGTTTATTGTAGGTCGCCACATCAACTTCTTTTCAGTTAATAATCTCCAGAAGTAGTGCATACAATATTTGATAATTGATTAACTTTTGTCCTAATCCCGCTTCCCCCGTCCCCCCTCTCACACACACCCTTCCAATATTATGTTTTTTTCTTTATCCAATCACTGACACTCACCCTCTCCATTTACATTTTTGTTCTATCTTTTCCACATTCTGTCAGTTCTCTCTCTCTCTCTTCCTTATTCCCCTCCCCCTCGCCCCCCCACCCCCCTCCACCTCAACCACCCCCTTTTCATTTGAATATACAGAAGTGATGATTTCTAATTAATAATAACAATCATTATCATGTTGATAGAAATGATAATCATCCAAATAATAATATGAATGATAATATTAATAATATCACTTATTTTCAGTCTAATATTATCATCGTAGGTGAACAGACTATAAACGAATAAACGAACGATGTTCATCTATCTCGCTTTACAACTGCTTTTTTGTTACGAGAAAACCGAAGGTAAGATCATTGCTGTTCTCTGAAGAAACTGTTCAAAGCAACATCCCACAGTTGTGACGTGCGCATTCACTCAGCCTTGCATGAAGGTCAAGGCCGTTAGCATTGGTCATCTCAGTGCGTGCTTTTTTGTATCTCATTCAGGAATTATGTGAATGTCAAGGTCACTGACCTATGGATAGTACGTGCATGACCGATTTTACCCCCGCCGTGTAGGCAGCCATACTCCGTTTTCGGGGGTGGGTCTACAATCAACATGCACGAACTGAAGAAACGGTCTCAGCGGCACGATCGCCTTGTTTTAGTACCAGCTTCAGCAGGTACAGTGGGTTGTGATTTTTTTTTTTTTTTTATGGGTGCTAGAGACGCCGTCATACCCACGGGTCACCTCACCACAAGACTGTCAGGTACATTGCTAGGTCTTCCGTCCGCAAGTCTGTTCGCCACCCTCGCAGCCCACCCCCACCCCACCCCCTCACCCCCACCCCCCCTCACCCTCACCGTTCCCCAACGTTCTCCCCTCTCTTCACTCCCTCCCCCCACTTCTTCTGTCCCCGCCCGTCCCCCCCTCCCCTCCCCACCACATCCTCCCCATCCCCCAGCGTCTTGGATTGAGGGAGGGAAGGAGGGAGGGAGATGTTCTTTTTGTGGTTTCCTTCCTGCCTTCAGAGTCTGGCCTGGCCTGGCCGCTTGTTCCGTGACTGGCGAGAGGCGGGGACTGGGTGATGAGGCTTCTCTTGTCAGGCAGTGAATCTCATTAGTAGTAGTGCTGGGGCTTCGTCGATGCCACTGTGCGGCCGGTATTAGCTTCATTAGTGGTTCTGGGGGAGGGGGTGGGGGGTGGGGGGTGGGGGGGTTTCGCAACGACATAGATGTTGATGAAGCAAGCACAGTTTAAGTGGTATGTGCTACGAAGTGTTTTTGTGGTGTTTGTTTCGTAAGAATGTATGTTGGTGACATATGTGCGCTTTATATATATATATATATATATATATATATATATATGATGTTTGTACGTAAAACGAGCATAGTTAAATAAAGACTTAATATTTTGATATTCTCGCGGTTACAGACAGTCACACACACTGCGCGCGCGTACGCACACACACTCTCGTACACGTTCACACACACACACACACACACACGCGCGCGCGCGCGCACGCACGCACGCACGCATACTGCGCGCACATGACCAATTCTCATTCCATAAATAATACTACTAACTGCTGCGCAAACAGCTTGATGTGTTCGCACTTTATTGCCCCATCTCTGAACTCAACGTGTCTCGGAGCGGACACGACTCAAGTCTACACGTGCTGTATTAACGGATTTTTTTTTTTTTTAATAATTTTTCACCAACGACCCCACAGGAACAGGAGGTCCGTCGTTCCTGACGCTCGCCCGATCACCCCCTGTCCCCCCCCCCCCCCCCCACACACACACCCCAAAACAACACCCCAAAACTTAAACGCTACTACCAATCAGTGCCGCCAGCTTTCCGATCAACAACAGTCCCACACCCCCGTCGTCAGTGCTAGTTGTTCAACACCAGCGATTTCATAATCATCGCCCCGTTCCCCCCCCCCCCCCCCTCCCCCCACCCCCAAACAAAACATCGGGAGATCACGCCTGGCAGTGCTGTGTAACAGGCGGAGCGGAGCAGCCAAGCGAAATTCCCACTTTCTCCAGAGCCCCAGATGACGGTATCAATTATTGAATTAGGCCCCCGTCGTCGTCGAATGCCCGCTCGATCTACCACGCGCATGAAGCGGCGTTGCACGTGCAACCAGGTCGTGTGCGCGTGCATGCTTCCGCGGACCCACCAAGGCGAGAAACACACGCGGGAAGAACGATCGGCTTCGCTCTAGTCGCATATGTCCATAATGGCGCGACTGGGTCCAATTTCGGGCCGTAACAGCATTAGAAGGACTGACTGGTTGGGGGAGGAGGTCCCCCTGTTCGCTTTTCTCTGCCTGGGTCCGTGGATCGAATCCGCGGGGTGCTACGTACGGAAGATGAAAGAGACAGAAATGGAACGGGGGGAGGGGGGGGGGATGGGGGTGAGGGGCACACGGTGGGGGGGGTAGAGGAGAGGTAGAGGGAAGGGGGGGGGGCGGAGTGGAGGGAGATGAAGCTGCACAAGTGGGGGGGGGGGGGGAGAGTGGAACAATTGACCAAGAGAGTTCGACCCTGCGTTACTGTTTCTCTGTCGAAGCTGTGAGTGAGTGTGTGTGTGTCTGTATTGTCTGTGTGTGAGTCTGTCTGTCTGTCTGTGTGTGAGCCTCTGTGTCTGTCAGTGTGAACTAGCCATTTAGGTGATAGTTTGATAACATTCGGTTGACGGGTGCGATGGTCAAATGATTGCAGGTCTGGAATCTCTCGCCCAAGTTCGGTCCCCGGCGCGCCTAGTGCCGTTAATTAAGAGCGGAGATGTTTTCCGATCTCCCAATTCAACATATGTGTAGACCTGCTGGTGGCAGGTGTATAACTCACGTTGAAGATCAAATACGTACGTTAAAGATCTTGTAATCCATGTCAGCGTTTGGTGGGTTATGGGCAAGAACATATCCTGCATGTGCATCCCTGAAAACTGTCTACGTGGCGAGGAAATAAGCAAACTGTCATACAAGTAAAAAGTTACATGCCTGTGTGGGGGGGGGAGGAAGGGTCAGGGGGAGGGGGGTTATAACTGAAACTTGACCGAATGAAAGAGGAAACGAATGATGAGCCCCCCCAAAACCGGTTCACATTCGGCTTCCCAGGTAAGCGTCCTGTTGTGCAAATAGCTCAGCTTGGTTTTCTGATCCAGGATAGGCGCTATATAGGTATCCAAATCATTATCAGCATCGCTTTTCTTGCCTTAGTTAACGGTGTAAAGAATTGATTTTACACAGCACCAGTATTCTCTCTATAATAATTCCGTAAACATTGTGTGAACACGCTCCCCCCCCCCCCCCCCCCATACCCACCGCCCCCCCTCGCCCCCTCCCCTCCAACACACACACACACCAATCGTCACACTACAGTGTAATCCCAATGGTAAGCAGTTAAAGAATATCTGCATGAAATGAGCATGTTTACCCGAATGTTAGTTTGTTCAGTATAACAAAAATGGTGTGTGTGTGTGTGTGTGTGTGTGTGTGAGATCAAGGACAAACACGACCATCCATCATCCCGAATGCCTGGACAAAAAATAGAAGTTGATGACCAAAATTCGTACAAAGACCTGAAAAAAAGAGAAAGAGAGAGAGAGAGAGAGAGAGAGAGAGAAGAAAAAAACGTGAACAGGAGGAGAAAATGACCAAAAAAGGAGGCGGTGCAAGAGTAGAAGAGGTGTAGGGGAAAGAAGGTCCTGATAAAAAAAAAAAGAAATAAAAAAAAAAGGAAGGGGCGGGCAGGCAGGTAAAGACGGATCAGGGGGCACACACACACACACACACACACACACACACACACACACACACACACAGAGCGGGTGAAAAGAAGCCTCCCACCCGAAAAGCAACAACAAAATCTGCCTTACAGAAAACTCCCTTCCTCGTCCGCTCCGCTCAAAAGGATTCACTCGCATCAATAAAAGGATTAAACCCCCAATCCCCTCACCACCACCACCACCACCACCACCGTCCCTCAACCTGTCGGCTATCCGGTCCCCTTCTCCCCGCCCACTACACAACGGGATGGGGAGGGGAAGGGGAGGGGGGGGGAGAGACAGGACAACAGCTTCCTGACGTCCATCACAAAGCGGGGAAACAGGACCGCTAAGCGCTCCTGTCACATCCTCCCTAACCTCAACCAAGCACCCCCTCAGCCACGCCCTCCCCAGAAAATCCCTCCTCCTCACCCCCTCTCCCCCCTCACCCTCCGAGCATCTCCCCCCCCCCCCCCCCCCCCCCCACCCCCACCTACCCACCCCGCTCCCTCGTGCATTCAGTACCTCTCCTACTTTGTGTATTCAACAAAGTTTGACCACGAGAGCGGAACGGCGGACCTCCCGTCATCCCTGAAGAGCTAGCTTGGAGTAGCCTCCTCTCTCTTTCTCTCTCTCTCTCTCTCTCTCTCTCTCTCTCTCTCTCTCTCTCTCTCTCTCTCTCTGTGCCAAAGGCCGTGACTTTTTAGCGAAGCTGCTGTGGGACTTCAGCTGGTGTCAGGTTGTCTTCTCTTGGGGAGGACCGCTGGTTGATGGATTGAACCTTCCCCCCCCCCCCCCTGCCCCCCTTTATTTTGGGGGGAGGGTAAGGGTGTGGAGGGAGGATGGGTAGTTGGGGGTGTGGAGGGTGGAGTGTAATGGAGAAGGGTAAAAAAAAAACCAGTCTCACACGTGAAAACACACATGCACTCTTCGGAACGAATGAATCCGTAAACTGCAGCCAACAGGAATGAACTGACAAAGGAGAAGCAAACTTGTTCATCTTGCCTGGCAGGTATATGTGGAGTTGGTGTTAAATATATGTGTGTGTGTGTGTGTGTGTGTGTGTGTGTGTATACGTCAGTCACAGACCTGTAACAAACTTTGAATCTGAGAGTGTACTTAACATCGGCACAATTGTCATTGTTCATGTGACGGCTGTCGATTCAAGTTTGCACGATCTCCTAGCTTTCGCTAATACTGTTATATGCCGCAATGCCTTACGCAGTCGGCTCTGTCCATGAACGATTTCATTCCACTTGTTGTAACTTTGAGAGACACGGAGGCACATAACCCGTGTGTTTCAGTCCCAGAATCGGACTCAGAACAACTTTGTTATCTCAGCAAGACAAATCAAGCAGGGTAGTGGGTGATGCAGCAGGTGGTGAGTGGCCTGCTGATAACAAGAAAGGTTAAAGTTGGGTTAAAAGTCCCATAACATTTTTACGGCCATCGGGGCAGCCAGTTCATATCCACTGTGTCTTGACTGCGGCATAGGAAGGCGGGGCCCAATCCTCTCCTCTCGTCGTTTTAGCTCTCGCCAACGGAAATCAAGAACCCATCCACACCTGGGTGGAGTGAGAGAATTCGGAGAAAAGTGCCTTTCCCAAGGACACGGCACCATGCCGAAACGGGGCCTCGAACCCTGGTCACTGGGGAACAATGGATCCCAAGTCCAACGCCTAACCGATTCTGCTACGGCGCCCATACGAAGGAAAAACCCAGTCTCCGGGTTGACGAAGGCGATGGACGAGTGGCAAAGAGTTGGACTTCTGTTTCGAAGGTTGGAGATGTTCCCGGTTTCAATCTCTGCAGCATTTGGCGTGCTAAGGGCGGGGAGTTTACCTGTCTCCCCGATCGAACTAAACGTAGAAATTAATTGCCTTAATTCCCCCTCGTGTACATCCGCATGCAGAAGATCAAGTATACACGTTGAAATATTGTAACGCGTGTCAGGGTTCTGATGGGTATAGAAACAAGATCACACACAGCCACCTGGCCCTTAGCATCTATCCCCAACACAAAGTATGGTTGTCTAATTGCATTTGTGTGGCATTCACCAGCCGTCAAACGAAACCAACGAATTTAATCACATTCCTGAGAACGATATAAGCTGTTAGCTTGTTGTTGCTCCGCTGTCCATGTGTACATGTATAACATGTTTACTGAGTAAAGTTTTGTTTAAACCAAGCATGGTTTCCTAAATATCAGGTAAATATGATCATACCTGTAAAAATCCTTGCACTCGTGCTAGTGATGTTAAGGTGGAAGTTGTGAGAGTTGCAGCACTTATAGCCGAGAACAAATGAATGGATAAATGCACAGTATATAAATAAATAAACGATGCATGACAGAATAAAACGAATGAATACACAAAACTAAACGACCCAAATAAATCACGAAATCGTATATTACAAGCGCTGTGTATTGAGTCGATATACATGTGAATGTATTGCAGTTGTTTTCCATCCCAGTCCTGTCCTCGCCACAGTGCTTTGCTGTCATGCATGTAATAACAGGACAATATATAGGTTGGTGCAGAGCTTTAAACTACACCCTAAAACATCCGAGTTCATTTTGTTAGTAAACACAAACCAACCAAATACACAGCACGTCGTAGGACTTCCTAGGTCTTGTTTCAGTGAACGCAAATGATCAAGTCGCAACAACATAAGTGAAGGTATGGTGCATTTTTATTGACATGGATGCAAGTTTGACAAACTAAGACGAAGTATGTTGTGTAGGTATGGTGCATTGTTGTTGACATGGGTGCAAGTTTGACAAAGACAAAGAGTGTTGTGTAGGTATGGTGCATTGTTGTTGACATGGGTGCAAGTTTGACAAAGACGAAGTGTGTTGTGTAGGTATGGTGCATTGTTGTTGACATGGGTGCAAGTTTGACAAATACAGATGAAGTGTGTTGTGTAGGTATGGTGCATTGTTGTTGACATGGGTGCAAGTTTGACAAAGACGAAGTGTGTTGTGTAGGTATGGTGCATTGTTGTTGACATGGGTGCACGTTTGACAAAGACGAATTGTGTTGTGTAGGTATGGTGCATTGTTGTTGACATGGGTGCACGTTTGACAAAGACGAAGTGTGTTGTGTAGGTATGGTGCATTGTTGTTGACATGGGTGCACGTTTGACAAAGACGAAGTGTGTTGTGTAGGTATGGTGCATTGTTGTTGACATGGGTGCAGGTTTGACGAACAAATACGAAGTATGTTGTGTTGGTATGGTGCATTGTTGTTGACATGGGTGCAAGTTTCACAAAGACGAAGTATGTTGTGTAGGTATGGTGCATTGTTGTTGACATGGGTGCAAGTTTGACGAACAAATACGAAGTATGTTGTGTAGGTATGGTGCATTGTTGTTGACATGGGTGCAGGTTTGACGAAAAAATACGAAGTATGTTGTGTAGGTATGGTGCATTGTTGTTGACATGGGTGCAAGTTTGACAAAGACAAAGAGTGTTGTGTTGGTATGGTGCATTGTTGTTGACATGGGTGCAAGTTTCACAAAGACAAAGAGTGTTGTGTTGGTATGGTGCATTGTTGTTGACATGGGTGCAAGTTTGACAAAGACAAAGAGTGTTGTGTTGGTATGGTGCATTGTTGTTGACATGGGTGCAAGTTTGACAAACAAAGACGAAGTATGTTGTGTAGGTATGGTGCATTGTTGTTGACATGGGTGCAAGTTTGACAAAGACAAAGAGTGTTGTGTTGGTATGGTGCATTGTTGTTGACATGGGTGCAAGTTTGACAAAGACAAAGACGAAGTGTGTTGTGTTGGTATGGTGCATTGTTGTTGACATGGGTGCAGGTTTGACGAACAAATACGAAGTGTGTTGTGATGAAGGCTGGAGGAACATACTATTTGTAAACTGACCAACTGCAAGCCAGCGCCAACAGCAAAGTATGAACACGGCTAACGAACTTGGCCGCATTATGGTTTCAATCTACCTGATCGGTGGAGTGATGGCCTAGAGGTAACGCGTCCGCCCAGGAAGCGAGAGAATCTGAACGCGCTGGTTCAAATCACGGCTAAGCCGCCGATATTTTCTCCCCCTCCACTAGACCTTGAGTTGTGGTTTGGACACTAGTCATTCGGATGAGACGATAAAAACCGAGGTCCCGTGTGCAGCATGCACTTAGCGCACGTTGTTCCTGGCAAAATTCTGTAGAAAAATCCACTTCGATAGGAAAAACAAATAAAACTGCACGCAGGAAAAACTAAAAAAAAAATAAAAGGGTGGCGCTGTAACGTAGCGACGCGCTCTCCCTGGGGAGAGCAGCCCGAATTTCACACAGAGAAATCTGTTGTGATATAAAGAAATACAAAACAAATAAAAATACAAAGATTTTCGTTTTCTTGTTGATGCAAGAACATAAATGTAGACGTAGACATATGTTTAGGCGGAAAAGCAATGTGTGTTTGATTGGAACATGACAAGTTGGAAGGACACGTGGAAGTGTGGAGTTACGAGGTGAACAAAACAAAAACAGAAACAACAACAAAAAGTCCGCTGAAGTGAAGTAACAAGAAAGAAAGCGGCTCAAGGCTGCAACAAGTAACGCTTTCATGTTGACTTGGGCGGTCGAAGTGTTCTCTCGATGATGAAGGTGGGGTGGATTGGGGGGGGGGGGGAAGTAATGTAGCGGATGCGTGTGAGAGATGGAGGAGGAGGAGTATGGGAGGGCTGGGGAAAAGGAGATTTGAGGGGGTTGGGGGAGAGAGGGGGCGGGGTGCACAGATCAATGATCACACAGACGCCAGTAGATGCCACGGAGGTCCCCGAAGCTCTGAAAAATACCGACGGTGGAGGCTGCGGCCTTTCCTCACATTACTCCCACCTCATCAGCCTTGACGTCGCCACCGGCCGTACCATCCCCCCTTCCCCCCAACCCTCTCATCCGCCATCACGACGCCTCATCAATACTCGCCATCTCTCCGACACGGCTGGCCGACGCCCGCCACGCTTCATCGCACACCCTCGCCGCTTAGCCGGAACCGCGCCGAGCCGCCAGCGGAGAGAGCGGGCCTTTGACGGTATGCAAATGCATCGGTTCCGCTCTTTCGGGCGAGGGAAATGCGACGAAATCGGCGATGAAAACGGTTTGAAAGTGAGGAAGCGAGGTGAAAAGCGCGGAAGGCTGTTAAAAGGATAGGAAACTCGGTGGGCTGAAAAGGCCTCCCCCAGCTCCCCACTCCCACCCCTGGCCAATGGTTTCCCGGGCCACAGGAAGGAGGAATGGTTACGTGGGCACTATTTTCTCATAAATCAGGGCTTAGCGTCGCCCCGCGCCGCTGGGAACCTGTTTCATTGGCACCCGGGGGAAGCGCTTAGAATCCCATCAAGTAGCTTGGGCCTGGGTACCGACCACGGCCGTGGATGGGGGTGGGGCGGTGGGGGTGGGAGCAGGGTGGGTTGGTAAGAGTATTGAGGGAGGGTGGAGTGGGTGGGGGGAGGGGGGATTCAATTTGCCGCGCTCCTATAACCTTTTGCGGTACCGGCGGACGAGAAGAGTCTGATGGTAAATTGAGAGTATGAATTATGGAAACTCGGCCGTCTCACAGTTCAGGCCAGTGGGGAAGCTAGGGATGGAGAGCTTTCCGTGCAAGAAGTGTCTGTCTCCTTCTCACCTTTTTGGCGAACAATGGAGGGCCTCCCGTGAGGACGTGGCGCAGGGCTCCCCACCCACTCCACCGTCGTCGTTGTCGCTGTCACTCGTTATTCACCGCATGACAGGCAGAAAAATGTGTTGTGTCTGGACACTGGAACGGAGCTGAATGGATCTGGGTGGGATCCTTTAATAAGGCTTGTTTACTGTAGCGTTGGAACGCCATTGTTTTATTAAAGCATTGTTTGTTTGGAGGAAAGCATCGAGGTGGCATGAACAAAAGATGTCTAATGGTAGTCCAGCTGGATGTCTTTCTGGAACAAACTGAACTTTTACATACTAGTTTCAGTTTCAGTTTCAGTAGCTCAAGGAGACGTCACTACGTTCGGACAAATCCATATACGCTGCACCACATCTGCCAAGCAGATGCCTGACTGACCAGCAGCGTAACCCAACGTGCTTAGTCAGGTCTTGAGAAAAAAAAGAGATAATTTTTTTTTTTTTTAAAGAACTACTGCTAATAATAATAATATGTATAAGGCGCAAAAACTTGATGAAGTCAACTATAAGCGTACAAAACAAAAGAAAAAAAATAATAATAATTTTCACACAAAAAATATATAATATAAAAAAATTACATACTAGCCTAGCTTGAATTGCTTCCGTGGTCATAATTATGATAGTGTCGGTTCTGTTCTGCTTCTGTGTACGTGTGGCAGAAAAAAAGGGAAGAAAAATGCTCCGAGTTCCACTGCGTCAGCATGAGCTGGGCTTGGGGACGGAAACAACAGAGGTTCGTCAAGTGTTTCGTTGGGCAGAGGGAGGGGGAGGCGGGGGACAGTTAATGAAAAGACGTTACACGCACACATTTCCCCCTCCCCCCTTAACTTCCATATAGAACAGACACGAGCTGGAGACCTGTGGGATTGTATGTGTGTATGCATGTATCATGTATTATGTGGAGTGATGGCCTAGAGGAAAACGCGTCCGCTTAGGAAGCGAGAGAATCTGAGCGCGCTGGTTCGAATCACGGCTCAGCCACCGATATTTTCTCCCCCTTCACTAGACATTCAGTGGTGATCTGGACGCTAGTCATTCGGATGAAACGATAAACCGAGGTCCCGTGTGCAGCATGCACTTAGCGCACGTAAAGGAACCCACGGCAACAAAAGGGTTGTCCCTGGCAAAATTCTGTAGAAAAATCCACTTCGATAGGAAAAACAAATAAAACTGCACGCAGGAAAAAATACAAAGAAATGGGTGGCGCTGTAGTGTAGCGACGCGCTCTCCCTGGGGAGAACAGCCCGAATTTCACACAGAGAAATCTGTTGTGATAAAAAGATATACAAATACAAATACAAAATCTGTGTGTGTATGTGTGTGTGTGCGCGCGTGCGTGCGTGTGTGTGTGTGTGTGTGTGTGTGTGTGTGTGTGTGTGTGTGTGACCGCGCACTTGTATATGTGTATTTTCTTCCTTGTGGCTGTTAATATATATATATATAAATATGCAACAGCCCACGTTCAAAACATCTATGTCAGCGCATAGGACGGAAGCTCTTGAATGATGATGGTGACTAGAGTGGACTTAGACCTCTGTTAGCCCATGACCACCGTGACATAGCAGGAGGGTCGAGAGTCGAGAGGCCCTGCTAAATGGACAGTTCTGAAGGCCCAGCAAAACATACATAC
>NC_134876.1:28373751-28378751 GCF_041734735.1 Babylonia areolata
CTGTCTATGGTTATTTCCGTCTTTTTCCGTAGTTTTCCACTTATTTTGTGGTCCTCTTCAAAGGCATTTAAGACACAACAGTATGTAACTTGCACTATGTTTTACGTCATTCATGGTCATGTATAATCCTGCTGTATGAGGACAGCAAATCAGCCGCTTGCCCTTACCTCCACCCACAAACAGGTGAAATATGGTCTCGATTTAGCGGCCATTATTTTCTGTTAGAAACATGCAGCCGAGCCACATAAATAGATTTCAGCACTTTCTGTTTTTTCCAGAGTAAAGTAAGAAATATCCCTTGCTGGGTAGTCGCAAAATCTATCGCTGTGTGTGAAACTCAACCAATTTTTCCACTTTTTTTTCTTTTCTTTTTTATTCTTTTTTTTTTTTCTTTATTTTCGGTCGCCATATTGGTGGCCATCTTTGAAACGTGAACATAAATGCATAGGGAGGAAAAAGAAAACTTCTCCAGAACATTTTTTGGGCACCATCTTGGCGGCTATGTTGGATTTCTGAAAATGATTGTAGGAGTAATTTTAAACACATTTTATGTTTCCAAAAATCACAAAAAGAAAATAATCATAATGATGATAATGATTTTATATATATAGTATATACAGTATATACAATACAAATGAAAATTAACTCAATTCACTTAACAAATCCAGTATGATAAATAGAATTATGCAATCAACAGCCATCTACCTGAAGATCTAGTCATCAGCCCCATCCATGTGTAACATGCAGCTTCTGTTCAAACGTGTGTGGGTGTGGGTGTATGTATGTGTGTGCACAAATTTTGATATTGATGTGCACTTGTATGTATCCTAATTTCTACTGTATCTGTGTTTGTGTATGATTTTCAATTTATGTTCGTATCTTGTTATGTACTCACCTCCCCACCTCCGCCGCACCCCCTCCCCCCAATATTCCTTGTGACCCCGGTACACTTGGTAATAAAGACATATTCTATTCTATTCTGTTCTTAATGCCAGAACACATGATTAATTTGTTTCTCCTTCTCCTTCTTCTTTGTAAGGTAGCCTTTTCGGATCAGTCTGCAAGCTTTGGCACATTGAAACTGAAACTGAAACTCCTCTGTGTTATGTCATTCATCTTGAGATCGTTTCCCTTTTTTGAGGGAGGGGGATGGATGGTGGTGTGGAGGGCTATAGCCATGAACCACTATCACAGTTATACACTCTGTTCTGTTGCTTCTTTTAAACCGAATCTACACTCGTAAATAAGGGGTTGGGTTGTTGTTTTTTACTTTTCTTCAATCCGGCTATCATCCTCACGTTTTCTTTCTGTGTTGTCGTTTCGTGTTTTTTTTTCAATTGCCCATGTAATTTTGAAGAGTTTGACAAGTTTGTCTTTTTTTTTTCTTGTGTGTGTGTGTGTGTGTGTGTGTGTGTGTGTGTGTGTGTGTGTGTAAGTCGTGATGGTAGTGTAGATATTGGTCACCACACGTTGGGGTAAATTGAGTGTAGCATAATAACGTACACTTGATAGGTAGGATACAGTAGCAAGAGTGCAAGGGAAACTATCAGCTTGAAGTCGAGTGTGCCCTTGCAGGAGCAGTTGAGTTAGAGTTGTGTACTCCTTGAAGAAGTGATTTGCTCCAAGGCACCTGTACATGTCTTGTAGGAGTGGTTGGCTCGCTGTAGTCTACTCCCCGGGGAAGGATGCGAGTTGCTCCAAGTTACCGGTAAAAGCGGTTTGCTCGCAGTTGTGCTTTGTTCGAAGGCACTGGTAACATGTGTCTCAAAGCTGTGTGTCCCTGAATGAGTAGTTTGCCGCTCCGAGTTACCGGCTGTATATGCACTTGTTGGAGCATTTGGCTCGCAGTTGTACGTTTGTCCTCATTGGAGAGTATTGTACCATTGTGGAGGAAGGTGGCAGAATGGTTACGACGCTCAGCTGCCAATACAGAGAGTCCGTGAGGGTGTGGGTTCGAATCCCGCTCTCGCCCTTTCTCCTAAGTTTGACTGGAAAATCAAACTGAGCGTCTAGTCTTTCGGATGAGACGATAAACCGAGGTCCCGTGTGCAGCACGCACTTGGCGCACTGAAAAAGAACCCATGGCAACGAGAGTGTTGTCCTCTGGCGAAATTACGTAAAATGAAATCCACTTTCATAGGTACACAAATATGTAAGCATGCACTCAAGGCCTGACTAAGCGCGTTGGGTTATGCTGCTGGTCAGGCATCTGCTCAACAGATGTGGTGTAGCGTGTATGGATTTGTCCGAACGCAGTGACGCCTCCTTGAGAAAGTGAAACTGAAACTGAAACTGTACCATTGTGTTCCCGTGTTCGGGCAAAGGTGAAGTTACGTGCCCCTTTGAGAGAAATTGGGTGGGAGTTGTGTACCTTTGCAGTCATTGCAAATGTTCCCATTGGAGAGTGTTGCAACGTGGTGTTTCCTGCGATGGAGCAACGTGAAGTTCCTTGCCCCCTGTATGATAGATTGGCTGGGAGTTGTGTGCCTTTGCAGTCATTGTTAATTGCTTTGACCGCACTTATCAATGTTACACGTTCGGTACTTGTACACTGACGCGTTCGCACACATGATATCAGTGCACGTAATCATGATAATTGAAATGCTCGAAAGTACACAGATCAGTGTTACACATTCGACACTTGAACACGCGTTCGTACACATGACATCAGTACACATAATCATAATCATTGAAATGCTCGCAAGTACACTGCTGTTACACTTTCGACACTTGTACACGCGTTCACATATATGACATAAGTACATGTAATCATCGTTATTGAGATGCTCGCAAGTTCGCAAGTACACTTAGCTATCAAGGAGCTTTTCAGTGAAAAAGAAGAGCGAACGGAGGAAAGAAAGAACGTAAAAAAAGAAGAAGAAAAGACACTTAGGAAGAAACAAAACAGTATTTTTTTTAAAGACCGCTCATTTACTCACACACACACACACACACACATACGCACACACACACTCCACCCAACCGCCACACGCACGCACGCACACACACACACACACACACACACACACACACGCACGGACGCATGCTTAGAGATTTGTCTCTGACCGAGGATAGGTGCTATATAAGTATCAATAACATCATCATCATCACTACCCCTCTGGTCTCTCTCTCTCTCTCTCTCTCTCTCTCTCTCTCTCTCTCTCTCTCTCTACTGTACATATCAACAGCTTCCATGTTATGGGTACATTGTTTCGGTGTATATTCATTACGATTGTGCGTATTTGTTAGGGAGGGGTAACATGATGTTATCGAATGTCACCCCACCCAGCCACCTTTTGCTCATTGTATTATGGCCCCAGGCCGCTGTACATTCAACTTTACCGAGTTTTTGTATTTGTATTTGTATTTCTTTTTACCGCAACAGATTTCTCTGTGTGAAATTCGGGCTGCTCTCCCCAGGGAGAGCGTGTCGCTACACTACAGCGCCACCCATTTTTTTGTATTTTTTCCTGCGTGCAAGTTTGTTTTTTTTTTGTTTGTTTGTTTTTCCTATCGAAGTGGATTTTTCTACAGAATTTTGCCAGGAACAACCCTTTTGTTGCCGTGGGTTCTTTTACGTGCGCTAAGTGCGTGCTGCACACGGGACCTTGGTTTATCGTCTCATCCGAATGACTAGCGTCCAGACCACCACTCAAGGTCTAGTGGAGGGGGAGAAAATATCGGCGGCTGAGCCGTGATTCGAACCAGCTCGCTCAGATTCTCTCGCTTCCTAGGCGGACGCGTTACCTCTAGGTCATCACTCCAGTAGGAGTACTCTCTATCTCGCTCTCTCCTCCCCTCACTCACTCTCTCTCTGTCTCTGTCTCTATCTCTCTCTGTCTGTCCGCCATTATGGTCATACCAGGGACTGAAAATGGCACAGTCACACACATAATTCCCCGGTTCCTAAGCCAGTTTATTTGGGGGTTTTTTGGGGTTTTTTGTTTTTGTTTGTTTTTTAAGAAGAAAGGCAAGGCCATTTTGGAATTCAAATCCAATAGTACCCACTACCCCCACCTCCTCCCCCTCCACCGCATGTGTTTTATTGGATTAGGTTCCACGTGGCCAGTTCCTGTTTCTCCACGTTTGTCCAAGGGGAACCGGTCGAGGCCGGATATTGCTGGAGCTCAGTCAGTTTAACTAAGAGACTGGCGAGGCACATTCAACCGATTCTGCCCTAAGAATTCAAGGCACTTAGTTTGGTGAGGGAAACGGGATGGTGCTGTGTAGTTTTTTGTGTGAGTGTTGGTGTGTGTGTGGGGGGGGGGGGGAGTGTGTGGGGGTGGGGGGTGTCTGGATGGGCTGGTATGAATGTGTGTGTATATGTGTGTAATATACTTTTTTTTTTTTTAATTTTGTATGTAGATAGGTAATACAACAGGATTTTACATAACTTTTTTGTTGAAGGTAATACAACAGGATTTTACATAACTTTTTGTTGACAAGTTTGGTTTTGTTTTTAAACAACAGATGTGGTTGTAGGGTGTATGGAGGGATGTCCACAAGGCTCTGACGCCTCCATGAGACTGAAACTGAAACGGTTGTCCTGTAGAAATTGCGGCGGCATGTTTGACAAAAACAATTGAACTGAGACGGAGAGGAAATGATAAAACAAACTGACACCCACAGAACCAGTCCACCATATAAAAAAAAACCAACCCAAAAGATTTGTTGTTGTTTTGGGGGTGGTTGTTTTTTTGTTTTTGTTTTTTGTTGTTGTTTGTTTTGTTTTTTTGGTTATTTTTACTTCTTTTTTTATCTCTTTTTTTTCTTCTCAAGGTCTGACTAAGCGCGTTGGGTTACGCTGCTGGTCAGGCATCTGCTTGGCTGATATGGTGTAGCGTATATGGATTTGACCGAACGCAGTGACGCCTCCTTGAGCTATGGTCAGGCATCTGCTTGGCTGATGTGGTGTAGCGCATATGGATTTGACCGAACGCAGTGACGCCTCCTTGAGCTACTGATGCTGATATCGATACTAAACAGCAACACTGAACCTG
>NC_134876.1:28383751-28428751 GCF_041734735.1 Babylonia areolata
GGGAGATCGGAAAAAAATTCCCACCCTTTACCCACCAGGCGCCACCGAGATTCGAACCTGGGACCCTCAGTTTGAAAGTCCAACGCTTTAACCATTCGGCTATTGCGCCCGGAGGAAACGGAGATGGTCTGATTCGCCTGTTCCCGATTGGCCTACTCTTTGATGGTGGTGCCGCCAACCCCAGAGGTCCTCGCTTTGAGAGTCTGATTCTTCGGAGGTCCTGTGTCACCTACTACCCGTCATCAGTAATAATAATAATAATGGTATTTATATAGCGCTGGATCTTGTGCAGAGACAAATCAAAGCGCTTTCGCACCAGTCATTCACACGCATGCATAACTCTAAAACTGTAGAAACTAAAGACAAGGAAGAGGCAGGCAAGGGAGGCTGTTTTGGGAAGAGGTGGGTTTTAAGGCCAGACTTGAAAGAGCTGAGTGTGGAGACTTGACGAAGCGAAAAAGGAAGTTCATTCCAATCGCAAGGTCCAGAAACAGAGAAAGAACGGCGGCCAACAGTCGAGTGTTTGAATCTGGGTATGCGTAAACAGAGTGGATCCCCTGTTTCACTTGTTCTCTGGTTCTCCCTCAAACACAAGCGCGTGCGCATGTAGCCTACACCCAGAGATACCAATGCTCAGATCGCCAACAGAACCGACAGCCGGTGCACGCACGGACGTAAAATGGACTTTGAGGGCAAGCTAAAAACTGCATTACTGAATTAGGAGAGAAGTCTTTGTCCACAGGTTTTGGACGGCACGTCAAATGCATTTAGCTTTTACATAATGTTGCCATACATATTAACTGAATAGAATGTGCATGCATGTGTGTGTATGTGTGTGTGTACGCGCATGTGTGTGTGAGTGTGTGTGTGAGCGTGCGTGCGTGTGTGTGTGTGTGCGTGCGCGCACACACACACACACACACACACATGCAAGGTGTGTTATTGAATGGGTTAATCACTTATTATACATATAAATGCAACTGATTGTTTTTTTTTTAGTTCATAGACAAAAATAGAATAGGCGAACCGGGATCACCAGTCTACTGATAGGCGAAACGGGAAGGTGTGCATCGGCAAATGGCGAATCGGGGTGACACAAAGGTACCCACCCATCACCAGATGCTCAATGATTCGTACAGACAGTCGGGAGAGAGAGAGGTGCTGCATTCAGCGAACGTCTTCCCGAAGAGTAAAATATGCAGAGGTAAAAAGCTGGGCACTGGTATAAATAGAACTGCCAAGGGGCGGGGGCTCACGGGAGGGGGGCGGGAGGGGGAGAGGAGAGATAGAGAGAGATTCAGTGACAGGCAGAGGGGGGCGAGAGGGGGGGGGGCAGGGGGGGTGTCCCTTTGAGGATTCCTTGACGGTCTTGTAATGAATGGGTGGTCGGTCCCCAGCCATCCCATTCCGTTAATTAATCAGTTTCCTTTAATTGCTTCTGCAAGCAGGCCAGCGCCAGTAGGCTGACGTGGACGTGTGTGTGTGTGTGTGTGTGTGTGTGTGTGTGTGTGTGTGTGTGTGAGTGTGTGTGTGTGTGTGTGTGTGTGAGTGTGTGTGTGTGTGTGTGTGAGTGTGTGTGTGTGTGTGTGTGTGTGTGTGTGAGTGTGTGTGTGTGTGTGTGTGTGTGTGTGTGAGTGTGTGTGTGTGTGTGTGTGTGTGTGTGTGAGTGTGTGTGTGTGTGTGTGTGTGTGTGTGTGTGTGTGTGTGTGAGTGTGTGTGTGTGTGAGTGTGTGTGTGTGTGTGTGTGTGTGTGTGTGTGTGTGTGTGTGAGTGTGTGTGTGTGTGTGTGTGAGTGTGTGTGTGTGTGTGTGTGTGTGTGTGTGTGTGTGTGTGTGTGTGAGTGTGTGTGTGTGTGTGAGTGTGTGTGTGTGTGTGTGTGTGTGTGTGAGTGTGTGTGTGTGTGTGAGTGTGTGTGAGTGTGTGTGTGTGTGTGTGTGAGTGTGTGTGTGTGTGTGTGTGTGTGTGTGTGTGTGTGTGTGTGTGTGTGTGTGTGTGTGGACTTCCCTTTCACTACTTGGTCCCTCAGCATGTTTAATCTCCCCATGGAGAGTCACAATGAAAACTACTTCCCCACGCCTCTACCCCCCCCCCCCCAGACCCCCTACCCCTCCGTCCTCCTTCCCCCGTCCTTCCCCCTTTCCTCCACTCAGCTTTTATACGTCTGCTCTTTCGTTTGACTGGTTCTCAACATTTTGTGACATGACAATCTATTTTTGATGTCCATGATTAAATCCTGAGGGCGGTGGGGGGTCGGGGGGGGGGGGGAGGGGACAGTCATTTATGTAATTGCTCCCTCGTTTAAAAGAAAAAAAAAAAGGGGGGGGGGGGGGGATAACGAAAACAAAAGAAAGAAAAGTAAACATTGAGCGTGCGTAAGGTTCCAGGAAACGGTTGCACACACACACACACACACACACACACACACACACACACACACATACACACACCAAAAACAAAAAAAAGTTTCAAGTCATCGTTTTCCATAAGAAATCCTGTTTAAAAGGTTCAGAGAAAAACTCGACACAAAGAGCAGCAAAGAACTGGAACAGAGAATCGCTGTCGGTATTCTGTGCAGGTTGACGATATACGAAGCAGATCAACAAACTTCGCTTCATTCTCATCACCGCTCTTACTTACCTACCACACACACGATGAAGGTTGCAGGGGGGGAAAAAAAGAAAGAAAGAAAAAAAAAAAAACACCCGACGACACAAAATGAGAAGATTCCAAAGACAGCGGTGGATGGCGAACAAACTTTCCTTGTCGCAAATCTCCCAATATGATTGCGTGAGTGAGAGACAAACAGACGCAGACACAGACTTACTTCGCATTAACGGATCTGAACCAGCATTATGACAATTAACGATGAACATTCATTACTGAAAAGACGCCCCGTTTTCATCCCACTACCGTGCATACAAGGGGGTGAGGGGGTGGGGGTGGGTGGTGAGGGGGGGGGGGGGGAGACAGACAGCAGGCAGAGAGAGACTTCGCATATAACGGATACAGAACAAATATGATGACAATTAACGATGAACATCCACTGCCGAAAACCGCCCCGTTTTCACGCCACTACCAGGCGTACAAGAACAAAACAACCATAGCACTTGCTAGAACCAGAGGAGGGAGAGGGGGGAGAGAGGGGGAGTGGGAGAGAGAGAGAGAGCTACCCAAGGAAAATTAACGATGAACATCCATTTCCGAAAACCGCCCCATTTTCACGCCACTAGCAGGCGTACAAGAGGAGAACAACCACAGAACCAGCTAGAACCAGAAGAGAGAGAGAGAGAGAGAGAGAGCAACCCAGGGTAAAAAAAAAAAAAAAAAAGCCAATGAGAAAACTCCTAAAGGCAATGGGCGAAAGCCCTACCAAGTCCTCAGCGCCTCAAATCCCCCGAGAGGCTCTGGCAGGCTTTCCGGAGGATCAGAGGCCCGCCAGGAGGGCCCAGCCCCCGCCTCGGGCTGCCCGGCTCGCCCGCCAAAGCTGCTCAAACAGCGCCGATCTGTTTGGAGAAGCGGCCGAGCACGTTTGAAGGATCAGCTGCGATAAAAACCCAGGGCCCTTCCTCGCGCGGGGGGACTCATCCAGCCCCTGCATGGCTGCCAGCATGGCGCTGCTGGGCGATACGGGAGTGGTGGTGGTGGTGGTGGTGGAGGTGATGGTGGTGGTGGTGAGCCCTGCCGCCTCGCACAATCTCAGAAAAGTAATCTGAAAGTGGAGAGTAGAAAATAAGAAAGAAAAAAAAAGTGTGTGTGTGTGGAAGGGAAAAAATCGGTTCCTCCCTTGATAGGCTTCTGCCATTTATGTTTTTTACCCTCATGTGGGAGGTAGTTTCTGTGAGAGTGAAACTCGTGAAGAGTTCAGTTTGAGGGGAACCGCGTGAAAAAAAAAAAAAAAAAAAAAGAAGAAGAAGAAAAAAGAAAAAAAAGAAACTGAGCTTCGTGTTTAAAAAAAAAAAAAAAAGCATAGAGCTGTTGAAGTTAGAATATGGTTTAATCATAAAAATCTAATGCTCTATATTATTATTTTACTTTTTACACAGCAGCACACTGCTGTCTGTGATGCCCTTCCTGTCCAAAGCCCCCGTCCAGGACTTGTTCAAGACTGTATGTGTTTAAGGTTCCACGTGTTCAAGCCCATTGTGTTCAAGGTTGTATAATTATGTTTACTGATCTATGTGTTCAAGGCTGTATGTGTTTAATGATCTAAAATGTTCAAGACTCTGTGTTTTCTGTGTGTTCAAGGTTCTGTGGATTTAATGACTGATATGTTCAAGGTTCTATATGTTTAATGATCTATGTGTTCAAGGCTCAGTGTGTTCCTGCCGATTGTGTACTGGACTTTGTGTATAATGATCTATGTGTTCAAAGTTATATGTCTTCAAACTCTGTGAGTCCAAGGCACTATGTTTAAGGCATACGTCCCAGCATCCAGTTTGGTCATGCCATAGTTAATGTTCCTTATGTTTCGTATTGTTCCAGTTTGTGTTGATCCACCATTTTGCGTTCTGTCGTTACATTCTGTTGATTAGATTCTATTCATCGTGTTGTGCAAATGTGCCATTATGCTCAATTTCATGACGTGTTACGATCTCTTTGTGATTGTCTCTCTCGTGTTCCGTTGTACTACATTCCACGAAGTCATATTCACTTATTCAGTCGTGTAAAGTCCCTGGACATAACGTGTGACTCACTCACTACACCGTTACAAAGCTTTACATCACGGTTAGCTATTCAAGTTACGGTGTTCAATAGCTCAGTGGACCGCAGATACATGACGCAACACGTAACGTGATGCAACATGACGTGACAGTTCATAACGGGAAGGCAATGTGACCCCAGAACGTCACCTTGACCTTTCACTTCAAGGTCACCACAACTCATTCGCTTCATCGTGACCCAATCGAGATCACTCGATCTTAACCATCCGTCTCGGGTTTTGGTCTGCCTAAATTTGGTCCTTGTTGAAATAACGCCTGAGGATCCACCAGTATTGCAGTCATTGTAGATGTAGCTGGGAACTGATTTCCATTCATTTTGCAGGGCACTCTCACCAGACGCTGTTTTGCAGACAGTTGTACAGAAGGAGGAAGGGAAGGGTGAGGGCAGGTTGAATGTCAGTCCCTGCTGACGGTACCACGAGACTAGCAGCGCCACACCACTGACACAACTATTCGCGCTGCAGCGCTGCGTTACACCCATTGGCGGATACCGAACAACATGGACGTTCTCTGCTGATACACCACCATGCCCCAATTGGGTGAATCGCCGCCCTAACACAGTACATCCCCAGTTGAGTGACCCCCCCGCCCTAACACAGCACATCCCCAGTTGGGTGACTCCCCGTCCTAACACAGCACATCCCCAGTTGGGTGACTCCCCGTCCTAACACAGCACATCCCCAGTTGGGTGACCCCCCGCCCTAACACAGCACATCCCTAGTTGGGTGACCCCCCGCCCTAACACAGCACATCCCTAGTTGGGTGACTCCCCCCTAACACAGCACATCCCCAGTTGGGTGACCCCCCGCCCTAACACAGCACATCCCCAGTTGGGTGACTCCCCCTTAACACAGCACATCCCCAGTTGGGTGACCCCCCGCCCTAACACAGCACATCCCTAGTTGGGTGACTCCCCCTTAACACAGCACATCCCCAGTTGTGTGACCCCCCGCCCTAACACAGCATATCCCCAGTTGGGTGACTCCCCCTTAGCACATCCCCAGTTGTGTGACCCCCCGCCCTAACACAGCATATCCCCAGTTGGGTGACTCCCCCTTAGCACATCCCCAGTTGGGTGACCCCCCGCCCTAACACAGCACATCCCTAGTTGGGTGACCCCCCGTCCTAACACAGCACATCCCTAGTTGGGTGACTCCCCGCCCTAACACAGCACATCCCCCAGTTGGGTGACTCCCCGCCCTAACACAGCGCATCCCCAGTTGGGTGACCTCCCGCCCTAACACAGCACATCCCCCAGTTGGGTGACTCCCCGCCCTAACACAGCGCATCCCCCAGTTGGGTGACTTCCCGCCCTAACACAGCACATCCCCCAGTTGGGTGACTCCCCGCCCTAACACAGCACATCCCTAGTTGGGTGACCTCCCGCCCTAACACAGCACATCCCCCAGTTGGGTGACTCCCCGCCCTAACACAGCGCATCCCCCAGTTGGGTGACTCCACATCCTAACACAGCACATGCCCAGTTGGGTGACTGCCTGCCCTAACATAGCACATCCCCCAGTTGGGTGACTCCACATCTTAACACAGCACATCCCCCAATTGGGTGACTCCACATCTTAACACAGATCATCCCCATTAGGGTGACTCCACACCCTAACACAGCACATCCCCAGTTGGGTGACTCCACACCCTAACACAGCACATCCCCAGTTGGGTGACTCCACACCCTAACACAGCACATCCCCAGTTGGGTGACTCCCCGTCCTAACACAGCACATCCCCAGTTGGGTGACTCCCCGTCCTAACACAGCGCATCCCCAGTTGGGTGACTCCCCGTCTTAACACAGCACATCCCTCAGTTGGGTGACTCCCCGCCCTAACACGGCACATCCCCAGTTGGGTGACTCCCCTCCCTACACAGCACATCCCGAGTTGGGTGACTCCCCGCCCTAACACAGTACATCCCCAGTTGGGTGACTCCCCGCCCTAACACAGCACATCCCCCAGTTGGGTGACTCCCCGTCCTAACACAGCACATCCCCAGTTGGGTGACTCCCCGCCCTAACACAGCACATCCCCAGTTGGGTGACTCCCCGCCCTAACACAGCACATCCCCAGTTGGGTGACTCCCCGCCCTCCTAACAGCACATCCCCAGTTGGGTGACTCCCCATCTTAACACAGCACATCCCCCAATTGGGTGACTCCCCGCCCTAACACAGCACATCCCTAGTTGGGTGACTCCACATCATAACACAGCACATCCCCCAATTGGGTGACTCCACATCTTAACACAGCACATCCCCCAATTGGGTGACTCCACACCCTAACACAGCACATCCCCAGTTGGGTGACTCCCCGCCCTAACACAGCACATCCCCCAGTTGGGTGACTCCACATCCTAACACAGTACATCCCACGTTGGGTGACTCCCCGAACTAACACAGCACATCCCCCAGTTGGATGACTCCCCTCCCTAACACAGTACATTCCCAGTTGGGTGACCTCCCGCCCTAACACAGCACATCCCCAGTTGGGTGACTCCCCGCCCTCCTAACAGCACATCCCCAGTTGGGTGACTCCCCGCCCTAACACAGCACATCCCCAGTTGGGTGACTCCCCGCCCTCCTAACAGCACATCCCCAGTTGGGTGACTCCCCGTCCTAACACAGCACATCCCCCAGTTGGGTGACTCCCCGCCCTAACACAGCACATCCCCAGTTGGGTGACTCCCCGTCCTAACACAGCACATCCCCCAGTTGGGTGACTCCACATCCTAACACAGTACATCCCACGTTGGGTGACTCCCCGAACTAACACAGCACATCCCCCAGTTGGATGACTCCCCGCCCTAACACAGTACATCCCACGTTGGGTGACTCCCCGTCTTAACACAGCACATCCCCCAGTTGGGTGACTCCCCGCCCTAACACAGCACATCCCCAGTTGGGTGACTCCCCGTCCTAACACAGCACATCCCCCAGTTGGGTGACTCCCCGCCCTAACACAGCACATCCCAAGTTGGGTGACTCCCCGCCCTAACACAGCGCATACGGGTACCGGGTGGGATCGTGCGCTGGATCAAGTCGCAGATACTTCGTCAACACAACGAATTTACCGAAGGTTTTAAAGATCAGGCTCTCCCGGCGATTGTTAATGCCCCCTGATAGTTCGCTGGAGATCAGGTCTGATCCGACGTCCAGATCCCAATACGTGCCTGGCATGCTGAATAATTGAGGTGTAGAATTGTTTCACAGGGCTTGCAGAGAGCGGAGGGGGGTGGGGGACGCGGGGGGGAAGAAAGGAAAAGGATGGCGGGGGGGGACGGGGGGGGGGGTCTCTTTATCGAGGGCTGTTTCGTCGACCTCCTCGACAGGCCGGCCGCCACAGAACGACTATCTCTGGCCAGCCAGACGTACAGACAGACACCTGAAGGCTGCTGCCACGTGTTCCCCTTTTATCGCAGGCAGATAACCTGTGTTTGGACGCCTAATTGCCTCACGCATGTTTTTGCCGGAGATCAGAACTTATCTGGAGTTGGGGATCGTGTCCTGCTCCGGCCTGTCGGAGTGTTTCGTGCCGCGGGGGCTACTTTCGCCCTGTACCAGCCAGTGTACCGTGTTAGCTTTTGCATTCATGCGGGCATACACACACATCTGGAATATCGCAGCCAGGTTGTTTTATCGCACACAGATAGTATGTGTGTGTGTGTGTGTGTGTGTGCGCGCGCGCGTGCGCTCGCATGCATACGCGCGCGCTGGCAGACAGCCCCCCCCTCACCCCTCCCCCGACCCACTCACACACAGAGATTACTTGATGACGACTTTATGTAAACTGACCACTCGACGTTTCCACAACTGACCCATCCATACACTGACGGACCATGCTGATTGGACAGGAGGGGGGGATAACGGAGTCATGAATCAAAACCTCTCTTCTTTTTATTTCATTGACCCCCCCCCCCCCCCCCCTTGTCAGATTCCTCATCGATACTGGTGTGCAAGCTGGTTGCACGGAGAACGTTATAAATAGATTTGCTTGGAAGATTTTTGTTGTCCTTCTTGGTGCAAAAGTTAACTGCCTGTTCTCTGAATTGATAGAGAGGTCTGGATGGATTGGGGAGATATGTTCATAGTGGTGATGTTTCATGCTTCAGTAATATTCAGTAAACCCGTCAGGTTTTCCCATTTTCCTTCTGGTGCCGTTGGCTGCAGCTCCAACATTCCCTCGAACTGAAGACCCCTCTCCCCCCTCCCCCACAAGAAAAACAAACAAAAACAACAGCAACAAAACAAAAACAAAACTATTTCCACGAGCATAACACACATCTACGTAATATCGTATATGAACAAACAAACAAAAATTACTCCTCATCTTCCCATGAAGACGAATTTTCCCAACCCCATCCCCATATCTTTTCGATTCATCACCCAGGTAGAGCTCTGTCATGTTCGTTTTCACAGCGCGTTTCCATGGATCTCACCAGTCCTCCGACTGCAGTTTCTAAAACCGTTCTGGTCTGCCCCCCACACCCCCACCCCCAGCCCCATGCCGCCGCCCCCACCCCCCCAACCCCTCTTCCTTCCCCAGCCTTCTTCCCTCCTAACTCTTCCCTTCCTCCATCATCCGTCTTCCTCCTTTCCCTCTTCCTGGACCTTTTTCCATCATCCACCTCCACTCCCCCATCTCCCCTACCTCCTCCTCCAATCCCTCCAACCAAAGCCAACCACCAAGCCCGTGTTCTCCAGGGTGTAATCTTGGGGGGTATAGGCCGCCGTCGGTTGATTTCACGCTCTCTGACTGGCGCTGAGCCTTTCGTCGATAGCTCCCGGGGACGGACAGGCGGGCGGGACAGCGAAAATAGGCGGAAATAGCCGAGGAGTCCCGAGGGAAGGGGGCGTGCCGACAGGGCCGGCTACTGCGGCGCGTCACGAAGAGTGGCAACGGCCATGTTTCATGTTTTCCGTCCGTGACCCTGGCTGCCAAGGGCCCCGGGGGAGATGGCTTTCTCCACGGCCAGCTTCCGTCCGATCCCTCCTTCCTCCATGCCCCCATCCTCTCTGACCCGCCTCCCCCCGCCTCTCCACTCCCTCCCCCCCCCCACCCCCCAGTGTCCGCCCCCCACCTCGTACCTCCCAGTCTTCCCCCCGCATCATCCCACTTTTCCTCTGATAGAGAGATAGAGACAGAGAGACAGACAGAAAGGGATGGGGGTCTCTTTATGTTAGTAAATCTGTGCACATGTTTGCACGATTGTGTATTTTGTACGAATACTTGTGCACCCCCTCTCTCTCTCTCTCTCTCTCTCTTTCTCTCTTTCTCACGAATAAAAGGACGAATCGAAAATTATGAATGCGTGTACAAAAGCTTAGAAGAACGGAAATAGAAAAAAATGGGAAGAAGAGAAAGAAGAAGAAGAAGAAAACAAAACAAACAAAAAATAAAAACAAAACCAAAAACCGCCAAAAACAACAAAAACAAAAACTAGCCAATGAAAGGTTAAAACAACGGAAGAAGAAGGAAAATGAGAAGGAAAGGAAATGAATGCCAAGAAAAAGAAAGACGACGACGACGACGACGAATTCATCACGAGGTGCCCAGTTCAGCCGATCGCAAGGGCCGTCAGGGTTGGAACAAGAAATAAACGGCGGTAATAGAAGCTCGACTAAAAGGTGAAAGGGGAAGAGGCGGAAGAAGAGAAGAAAGAAGGAAAAAAAAAAAAAAGAAGAAAAGAAAAAAACAGACGTCGATGTAAATAAGGGGAAGGAGACAGAGATGACGGAAAGAAGATGAAGAAGAATACCGTGATTCCCACAGGCGTTCTTTCCGTGAATCCTGTGCAAGAGTTGTCTTACTTTGTACCACTCTATGCGTGTGGGTTTTTTTTGCCCCCTTGTGTTGTGTTTCTTTGCTTTGCTTTTTCTTCTGTCGTCTCTTCCTTTCTCATTTTCTGTCTAGCCATCCAGTCACCTGTATTTTTACCCACGTGTTTTTTTGTATTTTTTATTTTTTTATTTTTTTTATGTACCTGTCTTTCTCTGAACATGATGACTGGGCGCTTCTCTTTTTTTTTTCTTTTTTTTTTTAACCTAGGAAATCCGTGGTGTTCGTTGGCTGATCTTTTCTTTTTGTGTCCATTTTAAAAAATATTGATCACGTGGTTATGTTTGTGTCTGTCAGTTATATTCTGATGAAAAACTGGCGGCGTATTGTCCAAATATATATAAAATGCACGTGCTGATAGTGTTCAACACCTGTCTAGCCTTCCCGTGGCGGTGTTCTCTTATGCAAATGAACTTTTTTTCAGTCTTTGCACAAGACTGGCCACAGAATGTCCAGATAACATCAAGAGAGCAAAATATATGTTTTTACAAATACATGTAATTCATCCCAACAGTGGTACAGTCAAAATAAAGTCCTAGAAGTCTAGACACAGACAGAGACTCTCCACCAAGTTCATCCTAAAGCAATGTTCACTGCCCTCCATGGGTGCCTCATATTAGTAGTCTGACACAGTTGACAGTTTCACATTTCTGAAGATGAAATCCTTCCTGCCCTCTGCAAAATAACAAAAACGAGATCCACTTATGGAACCAACCACTGTACCCCAGTCACGTCTGATCGCCATTGATAGTCATCCCAATGCCTTCACAAAAATATCTGTATTGACTGTGACTGAACTTGTTCTCCAACTGTTTTCTCTCCGGCTTCTCCGTCGATCTCTTACACAACTTCTCAGCACCAGACAAGCGAGCTGGCAATTTTTGCCCTGGACTCACGGAGGTCAGTTTCCAGTTCTTTTCGTCCAACAGACAACTACAGCATGAAGGGACAATGAACGTTCCACACAGGAAGATTACTACAAGTTTACAAATGAACATAGATATGTGTTCAGTATCATGTTTTGAGTAGTATAGGTGCAATACAAGATTTTGAAATGATTATTTTGGATCAGGGTTTCTATTTCGGACTGTTTCCTAATGTACGTGTTGGTTTAACTCTCTGCATACGAACGGCGAAAGAGACGACGTTAACAGCGTTTCACCCCAGTTACCATCCTCAAAATATTGCAAGCGGAAGGCTCTTATGCTGAAGAGGTGAATGTTGACAAAGAATACCACAATTCTGACGACAGAAGCTGAAGGTTGGGTCATTCAGACACCCACTGGACATCCGAGGGGTCTGTGTAGAGGAGAAGAGAGGACTGGCCGTACTGAGTGAGTTAAAACAGATCTCATTTTTGTAGAATGCCACGACGCAATGTTTTTATGTGCTGAGGAAGAGGTACTGGCCCGACCCAACTCCAATGACCCGGAAGCTCTACGGTTGTGTGGAGGACCTGCAGCGTACAGCTGCCTTCATCGCGGAGACTGGGGTGTACATCTGACGAACGAGAAGAAGAAGTATTCAACATACCAATCGTATGGAGAATCTGTAATGATGAATTTATAGTTGTGTTTCTTATTCTGAAATTGTGTTCATTAAAATACGTGCTTTTTTTCCGTTTAATTGCTTTTTACTGCATGATAAATCACACCGCTGTTTCATTGCTTGCTCGCATGTATTATTCAGGGTAATACGGTTTTGTTGGTGTTGTTGTTGTTGTTTACCTCTTAGTCGAACCTTTGTCATGTTTTTGTGTGCATTGGACTCGACTGTGGTCCGAGAGATTTTCTGGGGTAGGTAACGAGCCCATGCATGCACAATTCATTTCCAATCGGGTGAATAAAGACGTATTGTATTGTATTGTATTTTTCTTCTTATTATTACAGTTTAAAGCATGTTTGTAACTGATTGCTGTGAAAGCGCTTTGATTTGTCTCTGCACAAGATTTAGCGCTATATGAATACTACTTATCACTATTATTATTATTATCATTATTGTAAGTATGAATTTCGGGGTGGTTCAGACTCTTGGTTGCTGTCCCCTCTCCTAATGACGCACATGGTGACTTATCTGAAGTTACTGGAGCTAACGAATGGGGTCATCCTCCTTAATCTTTTTTTCACAGCGGAAGCACGACAGTGAAATAGCAAAGCAATCCCCAGCAAGGAAAACAACAAGGGACGCGACTGGTTGCAAAAGAAAGCCCGTTACGTCCCTTTGACCTCAACAGAGTTGACAAGTCTTTTTTTATGATTATAGAATTCATTGTGTTAGTTTTCTTTTCTTATGATTATAGAATTCTTTGTGTTAGTTTTCTTTTCTCCAAACACTTCATGCTTGACAGGATTATTACACGATGCTTCTGTTTTATGGTAGTGGTGGTGTTTATGTGTTGATGTTGATGTTGTTACTGATGTTGTTATTGCTATTGTTGTTGCGATTGTGGTCGTTGTAATACTTTTTTTTGTTGTTGAATTCTTCCATCCTTGATATATAGCACCACACAGTCAGCAGTCAACCGTAAGAACAATCAAAAGGTAGTAAAGAGGAAAGAAAATGAAGAAAACACGAAGAATTTCACTCCACTAATTTGCAAACTTTTTTTCTTCTTCCTCTTCCTCCTCCTCCTCCTCCTTCTCCTCCTCCTCCTCCTCCACCATCTCCTCCTTCCTCCTAAACACACGCGTTGCCTGAATGTCAGGCCGTCTGATGAAGGCTGCAAGGACTTAATGCGTGCGGCGAAAATGAACGCTGCAAGATTGGATGCGGCGAAACTGGATTACATCCGATTGAAACATTGCCACTGGGGAGCTTGAGGAGCGGTTTTACGAAGCTCATTTTGCATTGTGAAACACAGAGTGAAATCGCAGGGATACTGCTTTAATTGAGATAACTTCTCGGGTTACATGAGTTTGCCTGTTTACAGTGTGTGTGTGTGTGTGTGTGTGTGTGTGTGCGCGCGCGTGCGTATGCATTCGTGTGAATGTGTGTGCGTGTATGCGCGCAAGCGTGTGTCTGTGCGCGTGTGTGTGTTGATAAGCAAGCAGACCACCAGTCAATAATCAGAAACTAAGTATAAACAAAATAATGGATGAATTAAAATAAAATAAAATAAAGATTTAAGCACAATCAAAATAATGTATAGACAGGTAGATAATCAAATAACTAATTAGTACATACATACATACATACATACATACAGGACAAACATGTAAACATGCGGACAGGCCTTACAATTACGAAGAGGTAAAGACAAAGAGAACGGAACGATGTGGAAAGGAAAAATGGGGGTTAACAAGGACAAAGAAAGAAGGAAAGAATAAAACTTTTTTTTTTTTTTAAAGTAGCGATGGAAAAGGACAAAAAAAGAAAGAAAATGGAAAGAAAGGGAAGAAAACTGGGAAAGAAAGAAAGAAAAGAAAGAAACCAGCTTGAACGGGAAAGGGGAAAAAACAACAACAAAAAAACAACTCGTGAAATGAAACCTGAGATTCGCGGACAGAACCCGAAAATAAAACACCCTGGAACAAACAAATAAAAACAAAAACAAACACACACACACACACACACACACACACACACACACACACACACACACACAAAAATCTGGGGGGAAAAAAGAAGAAAATAAGAGGAGGGGTATAAAGAGGGGTGTGAGGAGGAGGAGGAGGAAGAAGAAGAAGAAAAAGAAGAAGATCGAAGTTGGGAACTTTGACCCAAAGCCCGCAGGGGACAAGAGGCGAAGACAGGCACAAGGGATTCTGTAATCTGAATTTGAGGGGGTGAGGGGGGGAGGGCAGGCAGAGAAGTGAGACGGATGCCAGAAAATTCTGGAACCCCAGGAGGGGAAGTTGGAGGCGGGGGGTGGGGGAATGGGGGTTGCTGAATATCCCGGGACGAGGGCTGTGTCAGTTCAGATCTTGTCGGACAGACGTGGTGATGGGAGTTCTCTCTGGGGCAGGAAATCTATCCGGGGTCAGTTTGCACTTGGGGGGGTGGTGGTGGTGGTGGTACTAGGGGGGCGTCAGGGGGCGGGGAGGAGGGGGGATGAAGGATAGGGAATATTGTTGCCACCTATATGTTTTGTTTTTTGTTGTTTGTTTCTTTCTTTCTTTCGTTGTTTCTTATGTGCAAACCCTTTATATTTTTCTATAACTCCTGTTTCTTTCTCTTTTTTTTTTTCTTTTTTCTTCCTTTTCGTTTTATCTGCTGTTCCTCTTTTTTTTCTTTTCTTTTTTCTTTTTTTGTATCGGGCAGTTCAATACGTATATTTCAGGTTGAATTGTAGAATCTCTCCAGTGTCAGTTTGTTAGTTAGTCTGTCTGTCTGTCTGTCTGCATGTCTGTCTGTCTCAATGTCTCTCTCTCTCTCTCTCTCTCTCTCTCTCTCTCTCTATATATATATATATATATATATATATATATGTATATATAAGTATATATATATATATATATATATATATATATAATTCATATACATACATACATACATACATACATACATACAGTTTTGCAACTCTAAATGTAAGGCATGGATTACACAAAGAGGTGGTGGGGTCGGAAACATAGCTAAAAGCCAAGAGATGCTCTTTCAGTTCGAAGAGAGAGTGTAAGATAGAAAGAACCAGAGACAGAGACAGGTAGACAGACAGACAGACAGACAAGTAGGCAGACAGGCAGGCAGTGGAAGACAGAGAATAAAAAAAGCTATGCACCAGCGAGGACAGATGTAGAAAGAAGACGGGAGGAAAAGTAATTAGTTACCACCCCACCCCGGCCTACCCTGGACCCTCCCCCATCACCCCTTTCCTTTTCTATCCACCCTCCCCCACACATTCACCCTCACCCCCACCCCCACCCCCAAAACCCTCCATCCCCTAGCTGTCTTCCTGAAGGATGCTCGCTCCCCACCTAACCCCCCCACCCCCCACCCCCACCCCTCCTCCTCGACCACCCCCCATTTTCAGGCCCTGACCCGAAATGTCGACCACGTTTGTCACGTGCGCTAACTGTCCTGCCCCTGTCACCCTGTCCAAACCTCCTCCCGCCCGTCTTCCTCCCCCCCAACCCCCCAACCCCCATTCCCCCACCCTCCCACCCACCCCCATCCACTCCAAGCCCCGCGTGCTTTTCACGCTCTGCTGGACAAACGAATGTCAACTGCCACATTTTCCCTGGCATGGGGGAAGGCGTGTGTCAAGCCCGCTGTGCTGTTTGTCGCAGCCACTTTGGGCACCCCTCCCTGTACTGCCGCCTGCATTGGGGGCGGGGGGTCACCGCCTCTGTCTCTCTGTCTCACTCTCTGTCCGTTTCTGTCTCTATCTGTCCCTCTCTCTCTCTCTCTCTCTCTCTCTCTCTCTCTCTCTCTCTCCCCTCTCTCTCTCTCTCTCTCTTCTCTCTCCCTCTCTCTCCCCATCTCTCTCTCTCTCTCCCACCTCTCTCTCTCTCTGTCTCTCTCTCCCCCGCCCCCACTCTCTCTCTCTCTCCCTCTTTTTCTCTCTCTTTCTCTGTAAGGTCAACTTCCTTCTTGCATTTACCTCTCTCTGTCTCGCTCTGTGTCTGTCTCTCTTTCTGTCCGTGTCTGTCTGTCTATCTGTCTGTCTGTCTCTGTCTCTCTGTCTCTGCCTCTCTCTGTCTGTCTGTCTCTGTCTCTTGTCTCTCTCTCTCTCTGTCTTTGCCTCTCTGTCTGTCTGTCTGTCTGTCTCTCGCCCCCTCCCACCCCCAACACGCCACATGCGTTTGACATACGGGAGAAAAAGACTAGGGAAAATATGCCCAGGCAGGCAGAAATAAGTGGTGGTGACAGTGATGCTGGTGGGGGTAAGGGTCGAGTGGGAGGTGGGAGGGGGAGGGCGAGGGAGGACCGGGCAGGCGAGGAGGGGGAATCAGTGGGTGCCGTGTTGGATGGATGGAGGTGACTGGGGGTGCCCCTCACTCGGACGGTCAAGAGGTGAACTGGAATTGTGGATGCCGCGTGGATTTTCCTGCCGTTTTATACAAGTCTGTCTTTATTTCCATTCTTTTCTTTTTCCTCTCTTTTTTTTCTGCCCCATCATCTGCACCGTTTCAGTAGCATTACTCCCACGCCGCTCATTTACATTCCTCCGTACACGGCCACACCTGGGTTCGTCCGTCACAGTTCCAGCGTCGGCAGTCCGCAGGGACCTATCGATGTTAGGTCGCCAGGTGGCCACGCGCCAGAGGAGACCCTGCACTGCTGCTGAGTCACTTCGGTGGTGTTCAGTGGTGCATGTTCTGATTTAACGTACTAAGGACACCACCTACTAAGCCCCTTACTAACGACAATAATGGCTTAGTCGCGGAGCCAGACTGAGTGAGCGTCCCTCCCAGAGTAGAGACCGCCATCACGTCCCTCAAACAACAGCCCCCCATGAATCTGCCGACACTGAAGACATTGACAGGACTCATCTCAAGCACCTTCTTTTCTTTTGTCTTTCTTCCCTTCTTTCTTCCTCCATCCTTTGCTTTTGTTTTACTTGAACAACATGAAAGAGAATAAATTAACGAACACGGAAGAACATCAATCATCCTCAGTCTTCCGTGACAAAGCTTTTGCCTGCATCCTCGGCCTCCTGATGCAGAGAACTGACCTTGTAGTGAACAAGAGTAATCACAACAGCATCAACGACTTGTTAAGCATGGACAGTAATATATTTCTGTCAAGTGGAGTGACGGCCTGGAGGAAACGCGTCCGCTTTGGAAGCGAGAGAATCCGAGTGCGCTGGTTCGAATCACGGTTCAGCCGCCGATATTTTCTTCCCCTCCACAAGACCTTGAGTGGTGGTCTGGACGCTAGTCATTCGGATGAGACGATAAACCGAGGACCCGTGTGCAGCATGCATTTAGCGCACGTAAAAGAACCCACGGCAACAAAAGGGTTGTTCCTGGCAAAATTCTGTAGAAAAATCCACTTCGATAGGAAAAACAAATAAAACTACACGCAGGAAAAAATACAAAAAAAATGGGCGGCGCTGTAGTGTAGCGACGCGCTCTCCCTGGGGAGAGCAGCCCGAATTCCACACAGAGAAATCTGATGTGATAAAACGAAATACAAATACAAATATCACAATGATCATGGGGATTTGCAGAACAGAACAGCATGAATCTACACACAACTGGTATCCCGTCTGCGTTCATTAATATTGCTGCGAAGCGGGTTCAGTGATTTGCTTCCAATAAGCCAAGGGATAACGTATTCAACTGCTGAGCATTTGATATGGCGAGCTGTGTATCTGTCACAAGACCCACTGGATGAACTTGCGTTTTCAAACGTGCCTCCAATGACTGCATGTTGATGTCAACACATGGAGGAGACTGCATCTAAAAGAGGTCATTGCGAGGTGTTGTAATGTGAGAAGTTAATTCTGCAAGAAGACGAAAGACAGATTACAAGATTCCAGTGGACAGAGACAGACCAGAACAAGTTTTGGAATGATTCGCAAGTTCAGTATTGGGTCAGCGCACTCTCTTGAGCCACCCTAAATTAACCCACCGGGCAATGTGACCAGGAGCCAGTTGCATTGCTCGGACGGAAGAGCCTAGTATGGTCGTAACCCGCTACTAGCAGTATGGAACCGACCAATGGCGTAGTTCGGTCAACGTAGGCATTTAGTCACGTGTAATTGTCAAAACGTTAGAACCAAGCAAAGCAACTGGCACCAGGATTCAAACCCGGGGCCCAGAGATTGAACATCCAAAGTTTTCACCCACTCGTCGATCGCGAGCTGCATCAACCATGTTCACTCGTCTTTATGTCTGTGTGACCGTCATAACACGTTATTTATTAACTCGGAGGCAGTCATTCGTTGTTTTAGGGGATTATTCAAACGTAGCAAAGAGTGCGAACAAAAATAGTCGCTTTCACAGTCACATGTTGCAAAGCAGACACGACTGAAATGTAGCACAGACCAGGCATTCGAGAAAAAGCATTTACCTTCAGTGTCACAGTATTATGCTGTCTGACATACGGTTGATCCATAGTCTGAGGACATTCCTCTCTTCGCGTGGTCCAGTAATTCATGCAAATGTTCTGGAAACCAAGGTAACATGAAATTACCCAACACTGCTTCTGAAAATGGACCACGGCTGCCAAAAATTTGGGAAATTTGCATTAGATTACAACAAAAAAAAAAAAAAAAAAAAAAAAAAAAAAAAGAAAGAAAGAAAGAAAAGAAACCATCCCATATTCGTGAAAACCAAAAAGCCTAAATGAAACAACGAGTATCATAGTCCTTGTGTAGGTGTGACTGTGACACATTCTCGGTTTAAAACGAAGACTCCGGATTACTGGCTGACTGGGACTTCGGCACTCATGAACAAACGCAAGTGACACAATAGCCAATGGAATGGAATTTCAAAATCTGCTATTTGTATATAAACAACGATAAATCCTGCGAAATCCGAATAATCTGAAAATTATCACAAACTGACATCTTAATCACACCACGGCTGTGCAGAAACAGTTGACGCAGAGACGTCGAAATTCATTCACAAAGTCCCTAAATATATGTCACAACTATTGGTAAGTAACCTTGAGTTATTGGTTTTTGTTTGTTTGTTTGGGGGTTTGTCATGGAGGAAGGTGGCAGAATGGTTAAGACGCTCAGATGCCAATACAGAGAGTCCGTGAGGGTGTGGGTTCGAATCCCGCTCTCGCCCTTTCTCCTAAGTTTGACTGGAAAATCAAACTGAGCGTCTAGTCTTTCGGATGAGACGATAAACCGAGGTCCCGTGTGCAGCACGCACTTGGCGCACTGAAAAAGAACCCATGGCAACGAGAGTGTTGTCCTCTGGCGAAATTACGTAAAATGAAATCCACTTTCATAAGTACACAAATATGTAAGCATGCACTCAAGGCCTGACTAAGCGCGTTGGGTTATGCTGCTGGTCAGGCATCTGCTCAACAGATGTGGTGTAGCGTGTATGGATTTGTCCGAACGCAGTGACGCCTCCTTGAGAAAGTGAAACTGAAACTGAAACTGTTTGGGGGGTTGTTATTTTTTTGTTGTTGTTGTATTTTTCGTTTGAACTGAGAATGCGTTAGCCCTACACCCACATAAGGACTCAGTTCTAAGGACAATCACACACGCGGAAACCGGCAACCCCAGGAATAACTTGAGAAGTTTTGGTCCCTGTTGGTGAACAGAGATGACGAGGGAAAACGTGTGTGTGGTGCTGGTAGCAAAAGGTTTGCCCCCAATGGAAGTAAAGGGGATGTAAAGCGGGGTTCTGGTGGTAGTGGGTTGGAAGAGAAGATGAAGGAGGGAAAGGAGTAGGAGGCCTAGGAGGAAAGGTGGTGGGGGGAGGGGGGAGTGCGGGGGAAGGTCGGTGGAGGGGAGGGGTGAGGGGGGCGGAGATGTAAGGACCGTTTCAGCTTGGATCGCCGTGATCTGTTCCTCGTTTGCTGCCCAGGCTGCTAGTGAAGTTTGTTGTGAGGAAAATAAACGGTGGTGGGCCCGGCGAGTACTACCCCCAGCGGTGTGTGAGGTATAGCCAGCAGCCAGCAGTCCCCTTTTCGGCCCAGCCTGGCAGGGCACAAGACAGACCCTCAAGGTCTTTTGATGCATTCCAGCTGGAGGAGTTCTGACCTCCTACCCTTCTGCCCCCCCCCCCCCACCCCCACCCCCCTACGTCCCCTCCCCTTCCCGCCCCCAGCTCTTCCCAACCCATATTAATTCCCTTTTTCCTTTTTCTTCACTCCGCCTCCTCTTCTCCTTGCTTTTCAGACACGAAAAAATCCAAAACAAAAAAACCCAAAACAAACAAAATCCGGAAAAAAACAACAACGTAGAAAGCTATTTAGTGACAGGGTACGTTGACGATGACTATGCCCTTTTCCTGATTATGCGTTTGTGTGTGTTCATACTATAATTGAACATAATCATCATGATACTACTACTACAAGTATTAAAGCAGTGGTAGTAATAATAGTGTTATTGCGTTCAATTATCACACGCATACACACATAGCTAAGTCATCGCTTATGTCTGTCACTGAATCGCTTTATCTGTGTTTTTGTTTGTTTGTTTTTGTGTGTGTTTTTTTCGTGTCTGAAAAGCGACAGGAAGAGGAGTGAAGGGGGGGGGAGGTGAATATGATGATTATGATATCTTTAATCATTGTTATTCGTCTTCTTCTTTCTTTCAGATGATTATTACTATTTGATAGATAAATACACTAAAACACACTGATTGCACACACACACACACACACACACACACACACACACACAGTCAACAGTGTTCAGTGAGGGAGATTCAACGGTCTAAGGGAGATAACTGTTGTATAATTTTTGGAAGGTGAGGTGTAAAAAAAGGTAGTTCCCTCCCTTTGATTCTCTCAACAAGGCACATTACCACCGCGTTATATGTACTTAAAGCTAATGACAAAGTGCCAAAGTGTCGAGAATCTCTTATTAGTTTATGTTGTTTCATTTCTGTTTTTTTTTCCTTTCTGATCCATTTTACCTGTTTTGCACTATTTTGTTCTGATTAGTATCAACTATGTCACAAGAGCTTCAACTTCACATTAAACATTTCAGTGTTCAGTATTCTCTCTCTCTCTCTCTCTCTCTCTCTCTCTCTCTCTCTCTCTCTCTCTGTGATGCTTCGGAACATTTTAGAGAGTGAGAATAATTATGCTGGCTATGATTTTGGAACCACAGATCAGAATCAGAATGACAATAATTTATCATTCACATGTAAAGCTCGTACAGTTCTTTTCGAGCGTAAGCACGCTGCACTGACTGTGATGGCTGACGAGTCCAACTCGGTATCCTCAGATTCTTCCGCACAATAGCTGCGGAAGAATGTGTGGTTTGTGGGGTGTTCTGTTTCTTGCCCCCGACCCCTCTCCCACCTCCATCCCCCCGCCCTGTGTGTGTGTGTGTGTGTGTGTGTGTGTGTGTGTGTGTGTGTGTGTGTGTGTGTGTGTGTGTAACGGTTTCAGTGGAACATTTACTATCAGTTGAGAGTGAAAATATGAGTGTGTATAACGTATTCTCCGGCACATCCTTTCGTTGATTCTACTTTAATGTGTATTCTTCTTATTTGTCATTTATTCGTGCATTCGTTGATTTATATCTTCATTCATTCAATATCCATTCATCCATTCATTCATTCATTCATTTGCTCCTTTCATTACTTATTCATTTCACTACATGCGTGATTATTTCTCTGTGCGTGTCACCGTGAGACCATAATGTATGTCGTCAAGATTCCCTGGCATGATAGATTTTTAATAATGTTCCTGGAAATTCAAAAGGTCACAAGAATAACTGACGAACGAAACAGAAATGTGCGAACGCATGCACTCACATACACACATACGCAAATATACGCATGCGCGCACGCACACGTGTGTGTGTGTGTGTGTGTGTGTGTGTGTGTGTGACAGAGAGAGAGAACACTTAATCAGTACACACATTTGTTTTTACTGTAAGAGACTGTTCTTCTCAACTGAAAAAGTGGTGAACCTGGTAAATATCACGAACTATAAAAAAAATGTTGTTCATTCTGAAAATGAGGTTGGGTTTTGGACACATTGTCTGCAGTCAGAACCTGTTGATCCTGTGGAGAATTGGGTTTTGTATGGAGCCCTTGACAGTTTCCTTTTTCCACATCCTTGTCCCTTCCCTCTTTCGCCTCCTTCTCATCCATCTCTCTCTCGCTCTCTCTCTCTCTCTCTCTCTCTCTCTCTCTCTCTCTCTCCAAAATTAATAAGACGCTTTTATGTGTTGGCTGCGACATCACCCGTACTGAGAAGAAGTTAACTGTGGTGGCCCATTAGCTCAGTTGGTTAGAGCGCCGTGCTGATAACGCGGAGGTCGTGGGTTCGACCCCCATGTGGGCCAACCTATATTTTTATGTTTTATTTTTGAAATTTAAATTAATTTATTCTTTTTTCTTAAAGTAGACACAGTTCATGTGTTCCAGGAACGTGTGCAGAAAAGCTACCGAGTGGGTCATTAAAGAGCACAAACGCAATTCTTCAAACTGTACTTTGAAAATAGCATCATCTTTAATCAAATCCGCTGAAGGGTTAATGACAACTGGGGGCCTGTGGATTCAATCTTCTCAGCATCCTCTTGGAAGGATCCCTATTTCTGCCCTCATCCTATCAAGAGTCAGCACCATGGGTTCAAATGATGTCAGTAGAGACTAGTGCCAAATAACTTCGAGCGTTATCCTCTGTAGGTTCCGTCTGACTGCAAGAATTTCTGCCCCAGACACTTCGTGTGTTTCTGTCCCGTCCTGCCTCGATCCAGGTTGACATCAGCATGATAAACGTACAATATAGTTTTTGTGTGGTCTCCCATTAACAGGGATCTTCATGCATCAAGTATAAAAACAACAACAACAACAACAACAACAACAACAAAACCCAACAAAAACAATAGTAAATGAATAAATGAATTAAGGAGAAAAAAAATCTTCCACGGAAAGTAAATGTTGGAAAATTCCTTAACCCAGACACAACAATTAATTCCTTACTTGGTGCTGAACTGGTTATGATCGGGTTATAAACCACTACTAGGTATTTTTCATGAAACGAAAATTCTTAGTGTTTTTCTTTCTATTGATTCAAATATGCATGTTCTAGTGGTGCTGACCTAGCAATGTAAATAGAGTCATTAAATAAAGCCATTTTTCCAGAAACGCACCACGGACTTACCAAAGTTAATAAGACGCTTTTATCTGTTGGCCGCGACATCACCCGAACTGAGAAGAAGTTGACTGTGGTGGCCCATTAGCTCAGTTGGTTAGAGCGCCGTGCTGATAACGCGGAGGTCGTGGGTTCGACCCCCATGTGGGCCAACCTATACTTTTATGTTTTTATTTTTGAAATTTTAATTAATTTATTCTGTTTTTTAAAGTGGACACAGTTCATGTGTTCCAGGAACGTCTGCAGAAAAACTACCGAGTTGGTCATTAAAGAGCACAAACGCAATACTTCAAACTGTACTTTGAAAATAGCATAATCTTTAATCAAATCTCCTGAAGGGTTAATGACAACTGGGGGCCTGTGGATTCGATCCTCTCAGCATCCTCTTGAAGGGATCGCTATTTCTACCCTCATCCTATCAAGAGTCAGCACCATGGGTTCAAATGATGTCAGTAGAGACTAGCGCCAAATAACTTCGAGCATTATCCTCTGTTGGTTCCGTCTGACTGCAAGAATTTCCGCCCCGGACACTTCGTGTGTTTCTGTCCCGTCCTGCCTCGATCCAGGTTGACATCAGCATGATAAACGTACAATATAGTTTTTGTGTGGTCTCCTATTAACAGGGATCTTCAAGCATCAAGTATAAAACAACAACAACAACAGCAGCAACAACAAAACCCAACATAAACAATAGTAAATGAATGAATAAATTAAGGGAAAAAAATCTTCCACGGAAAGTAAATGTTGGAAAATTCCTTAACCCATACACAACAATTAATTAATTCCTTACTTGGTGCTGAACTGGTTTATGGTCGGGTTATAAACCACTACTAGGTATTTTTCGTGAAACGAAAATTCTTAGTGTTTGTCTTTCTATTGATTCAAAATATGCATTTCTAGTGGTGCTGGCCTAGCGATATAAATAGAGTCATTAAATGAAGTCATTTTTCTAGAAACGCACCACAGACTTACCAAAGTTAATAAGACGCTTTTATCTGTTGGTCGCGACATCACCCGAACTGAGAAGAAGTTAACTGTGGTGGCCCATTAGCTCAGTTGGTTAGAGCGCCGTGCTGATAACGCGGAGGTCGTGGGTTCGACCCCCATGTGGGCCAACCTATATTTTTCTGTTTTATTTTGAAATTTTAATTAATTTATTCTTTTTTTTAAGTGGACACAGTTCATGTGTTCCAGAACGTGTGCAGAAAAGCTACCGAGTGGGTCATTAAAGAGCACAAACGCAATTCTTCAAACTGTACTTTGAAAATAGCATCATCTTTAATCAAATCCGCTGAAGGGTTAATGACAACTGGGGGCCTGTGGATTCGATCCTCTCAGCATTCTCTTGGAGGGAACGCTATTTCTGCCCTCATCCTATCAAGAGTCAACACCATGGGTTCAAATGATGTCAGTAGAGACTAGTGCCAAATAACTTCGAGCGTTATCCTCTGTAGGTTCCGTCTGACTGCAAGAATTTCCGCCCTGGACACTTCGTGTGTTTCTGTCCCGTCCTACCTCGATCCAGGTTGACATCAGCATGATAAACGTACAATATAGTTTTTGTGTGGTCTCCTATTAACAGGGATCTTCAAGCATCAAGTATAAAAACAACAACAACAACAAAACTCACCGAAAACAATAATAAGTGAATGAATAAATTAAGGAAAAAAAATCTTCCACGGAAAGTAAATGTTGGAAAATTCCTTAACCCAGAAACAACAATAAATTCCTTAATTGGTACTGAACTTGTTTACGATCGGGTTATAAACCACTACTAGGTATTTTTCGTGAAACGAAAATTCTTAGTGTTTGTCTTTCTATTGATCCAAAATATGCATGTTCTAGTGGTGCTGGCCTAGCGATGTAAGTAGAGTCATTAAATAAAGCCATTTTTCTAGAAACGCACCACAGACTTACCAGAATTAATAAGACGCTTTTATCTGTTGACCGCGACATCACCCGAACTGAGAAGAAGTTGACTGTGGTGGCCCATTAGCTCAGTTGGTTAGAGCGCCGTGCTGATAACGCGGAGGTCGTGGGTTCCACCCCCATGTGGGCCAACCTATATTTTTATGTTTTATTTTTGAATTTTTAATTAATTTATTCTTTTTTTAAAGTGGACACAGTTCATGTGTTCCAGGAACGTCTGCAGAAAAGCTACCGAGTGGGTGATTAAAAGCACAAGCGCAATTCTTCAAACTGTACTTTGAAAATAGCATCATCTTTAATCAAATCTGCTGAAGGGTTAATGACAACTGGGGGCCTCTGGATTCGATCCTCTCAGCATCTCTTGGAGGGATCGCTATTTCTGCCCTCATCCTATCAAGAGTCAGCACCATGGGTTCAAATGATGTCAGTAGAGACTAGTGCCAAATAACTTCGAGCGTTATCCTCTGTAGGTTCCGTCTGACTGCAAGAATTTCCGCCCCGGACTCTTCGTGTATTTCTGTCCCGTCCTGCCTCGATCCAGGTTGACATCAGCATTATAAACGTACAATATAGTTTTTGTGTGGTCTCCTAGTAACAGGGATCTTCAAGCATCAAGTATAAAAACAGCAACAACAACAACAAAACCCACCGAAAACAATAATAAGTGAATGAATAAATTAATGAAAAAAAATCTTCCACGGAAAGTAAATGTTGGAAAATTCCTTAACCCAGGCACAACAATTAATTCCTTACTTGGTGCTGAACTGGTTTATGATCGGGTTATAAACCACTACTAGGTATTTTTTGTGAAACGAAAATTTTTAGTGTTTGTCTTCCTATTGATTCAAAATATGCATGGTCTGGTGGTGCTGGCCTAGCGATGTAAACAGAGTCATTAAATGAAGCCATTTTTATAGAAACACACCACAGACTTACCAAAGTTAATAAGACGCTTTTATCTGTTGGCCGCGACATCACCCGAACTGAGAAGAAGTTGACTGTGGTGGCCCATTAGCTCAGTTGGTTAGAGCGCCGTGCTGATAACGCGGAGGTCGTGGGTTCGACCCCCATGTGGGCCAACCTATATTTTTAGGTTTTATTTTTGAAATTTTAATTAATTTATTCTTTTTTTAAAGTGGACACAGTTCATGTGTTCCAGGAACGTCTGCAGAAAAGCTACCGAGTTGGTCATTAAAGAGCACAAACGGAATTCTTCAAATTGTACTTTGAAAATAGCATCATCTTTAATCAAATCTGCTGAACGGTTAATGACAACTGGGGGCCTGTGGATTCGATCCTCTCAGCATCCTCTTGGAGGGATCGCTATTTCTGCCCTCATCTATCAAGAGTCAGCACCATGGGTTCAAATGATGTCAGTAGAGACTAGTGCGAAATAACTTCGAGCATTATCCTCTGTTGGTTCTGTCTGACTGCAAGAATTTCCGTCCCGGACACTTCGTGTTTTTCTGTCCCGTCCTGCCTCGATCCAGGTTGACATCAGCATGATAAACGTACAAAATAGTTTTTTATGTGGTCTCCTATTAACAGGGATCTTCAAGCATCAAGTATAAAAACAACAACAACAACAAAACCCAACAAAAACAACAGTAAATGAATGAATAAATTAAGGAAAAAAAATCTTCCACGGAAAGTAAATGTTGGAAAATTCCTTAACCCAGACACAACAATTAATTCCTTACTTGGTGCTGAACTGGTTTACGATCGGCTTATAAACCACTACTAGGTATTTTTCGTGAAACGAAAATTCTTAGTGTTTGTCTTTCTATTGATTCAAAATATGCATGTTCTAGTGGTGCTGGCCTAGCAATGTAAATAGAGTCATTAAATGAAGGCATTTTTCTAGAAACGCACCACAGACTTACCAAAATTAATAAGACGCTTTCATCTGTTGGCCGCGACATCACCCGAACTGAGAAGAAGTTGACTGTGGTGGCCCATTAGCTCAGTTGGTTAGAGCGCCGTGCTGATAACGCGGAGGTCGTGGGTTCGACCCCCATGTGGGCCAACCTATATTTTTATGTTTTATTTTTGAAATTTTAATTAATTTATTCTTTTTTTAAAGTGGACACAGTTCATGTGTTCCAGGAACGTCTGCAGAAAAGCTACCGAGTTGGTCATTAAAGAGCACAAACGCAATTCTCCAAACTGTACTTTGAAAATAGCATAATCTTTAATCAAATCTCCTGAAGGGTTAATGACAACTGGGGGCCTGTGGATTCGATCCTCTCAGCATCCTCTTGAAGGGATCGCTATTTCTACCCTCATCCTATCAAGAGTCAGCACCATGGGTTCAAATGATGTTAGTAGAGACTAGTGCCAAATAACTTCGAGCATTATCCTCTGTTGGTTCCGTCTGACTGCAAGAATTACCGCCCCGGACACTTCGTGTGTTTCTGTCCCGTCCTGCCTCGACCCAGGTTGACATCAGCATGATAAACGTACAATATAGTTTTTGTGTGGTCTCCTATTAACAGGGATCTTCAAGCATCAAGTATAAAAACAACAACAACAACAACAGCAACAACAACAAAACCCAACAAAAACAATAGTAAATGAATGAATAAATTAAGGGGAAAAAAATCTTCCACGGAAAGTAAATGTTGGAAAATTCCTTAACCCATACACAACAATTAATTAATTCCTTACTTGGTGCTGAACTGGTTTATGGTCGGGTTATAAACCACTACTAGGTATTTTTCGTGAAACGAAAATTCTTAGTGTTTGTCTTTCTATTGATTCAAAATATGCATTTCTAGTGGTGCTGGCCTAGCGATATAAATAGAGTCATTAAATGAAGTCATTTTTCTAGAAACGCACCACAGACTTACCAAAGTTAATAAGACGCTTTTATCTGTTGGCCGCGACATCACCCGAACTGAGAAGAAGTTGACTGTGGTGGCCCATTAGCTCAGTTGGTTAGAGCGCCGTGCTGATAACGCGGAGGTCGTGGGTTCGACCCCCATGTGGGCCAACCTATATTTTTATGTTTTATTTTGAAATTTTAATTAATTTATTCTTTTTTTTTAAGTGGACACAGTTCATGTGTTCCAGAAACGTGTGCAGAAAAGCTACCGAGTGGGTCATTAAAGAGCACAAACGCAATTCTTCAAACTGTACTTTGAAAATAGCATCATCTTTAATCAAATCCGCTGAAGGGTTAATGACAACTGGGGGCCTGTGGATTCGATCCTCTCAGCATTCTCTTGGAGGGAACGCTATTTCTGCCCTCATCCTATCAAGAGTCAACACCATGGATTCAAATGATGTCAGTAGAGACTAGTGCCAAATAACTTCGAGCGTTATCCTCTGTAGGTTCCGTCTGACTGCAAGAATTACCGCCCCGGACACTTCGTGTGTTTCTGTCCCGTCCTGCCTCGATCCAGGTTGACATCAGCATGATAAACGTACAATATAGTTTTTGTGTGGTCTCCTATTAACAGGGATCTTCAAGCATCAAGTATAAAAACAACAACAACAACAAAACTCACCGAAAACAATAATAAGTGAATGAATAAATTAAGGAAAAAAAATCTTCCACGGAAAGTAAATGTTGGAAAATTCCTTAACCCAGACACAACAATTAATTCCTTACTTGGTGCTGAACTGGTTTACGATCGGGTTATAAACCACTACTAGGTATTTTTCGTGAAACGAAAATTCTTAGTGTTTGTCTTTCTATTGATTCAAAATATGCATGATCTGCTGGTGCTGGCCTAGCGATGTAAACAGAGTCATTAAATAAAGCCATTTTTCTAGAAATGCACCATAGACTTACCAAAATTAATAAGACGCTTTCATCTATTGGCCACGACATCACCTGAACTGAGAAGAAGTTGACTGTGGTGGCCCATTAGCTCAGTTGGTTAGAGCGCCGTGCTGATAACGCGGAGGTCGTGGGTTCGACCCCCATGTGGGCCAACCTATATTTTTAGGTTTTATTTTTGAAATTTTTATTAATTTATTCTTTCTATTTTTTTAAGTGGACACAGTTCATGTGTTCCAGGAACGTCTGCAGAAAAACTACCGAGTGGGTCATTAAAGAGCAGAAACGCAATTCTTCAAACTGTACTTTGAAAATTGCATCATCTTTAATCAACCCCGCTGAAGGGTTAATGTCAACTGGGGGCCTGTGGATTCGATCCTCTCAGCATCCTCTTGGAGGGATCGCTATTTCTGCCCTCATCTTATCAAGAGTCAGCACCATGGGTTCAAATGATGTCAGTAGAGACTAGTGCCAAATAACTTCGAGCGTTATCCTCTGTAGGTTCCGTCTGACTGCAAGAATTTCCGTCCCGGACACTTCGTGTGTTTCTGTCCCGTCCTGCCTCGATCCAGGTTGACATCAGCATGATAAACGTACAAAATAGTTTTTTATGTGGTCTCCTATTAACAGGGATCTTCAAGCATCAAGTATAAAAACAACAACAACAACAAAACCCAACAAAAACAACAGTAAATGAATGAATAAATTAAGGAAAAAAAATCTTCCACGGAAAGTAAATGTTGGAAAATTCCTTAACCCAGACACAACAATTAATTCCTTACTTGGTGCTGAACTGGTTTACGATCGGGTTATAAACCACTACTAGGTATTTTTCGTGAAACGAAAATTCTTAGTGTTTGTCTTTCTATTGATTCAAAATATGCATGATCTGGTGGTGCTGGCCTAGCGATGTAAACAGAGTCATTAAATAAAGCCATTTTTCTAGAAATGCACCATAGACTTACCAAAATTAATAAGACGCTTTCATCTGTTGGCCACGACATCACCCGAACTGAGAAGAAGTTGACTGTGGTGGCCCATTAGCTCAGTTGGTTAGAGCGCCGTGCTGATAACGCGGAGGTCGTGGGTTCGACCCCCATGTGGGCCAACCTATATTTTTATGTTTTATTTTTGAAATTTTAATTAATTTATTCTTTTTTTAAAGTGGACACAGTTCATGTGTTCCAGGAACGTCTGCAGAAAAGCTACCGAGTTGGTCATTAAAGAGCACAAACGCAATTCTCCAAACTGTACTTTGAAAATAGCATAATCTTTAATCAAATCTCCTGAAGGGTTAATGACAACTGGGGGCCTGTGGATTCGATCCTCTCAGCATCCTCTTGAAGGGATCGCTATTTCTACCCTCATCCTATCAAGAGTCAGCACCATGGGTTCAAATGATGTCAGTAGAGACTAGTGCCAAATAACTTCGAGCATTATCCTCTGTAGGTTCCGTCTGACTGCAAGAATTTCCGCCCCAGGACACTTCGTGTGTTTCTGTCCCGTCCTGCCTCGATCCAGGTTGACATCAGCATGATAAACGTACAATATAGTTTTTGTGTGGTCTCCTATTAACAGGGATCTTCAAGCATCAAGTATAAAAACAACAGCAACAACAACAAAACCCAACAAAAACAATAGTAAATGAATGAATAAATTAAGGGGAAAAAAATCTTCCACGGAAAGTAAATGTTGGAAAATTCCTTAACCCAGACACAACAATTAATTAATTCCTTACTTGGTGCTGAACTGGTTTATGGTCGGGTTATAAACCACTACTAGGTATTTTTCGTGAAACGAAAATTCTTAGTGTTTGTCTTTCTATTGATTCAAAATATGCATGATCTGGTGGTGCTGGCCTAGCGATGTAAATAGAGTCATTAAATAAAGCCATTTTTCTAGAAATGCACCATAGACTTACCAAAATTAATAAGACGCTTTCATCTGTTGGCCACGACATCACCCGAACTGAGAAGAAGTTGACTGTGGTGGCCCATTAGCTCAGATGGTTAGAGCGCCGTGCTGATAACGCGGAGGTCGTGGGTTCGACCCCCATGTGGGCCAACCTATATTTTTATGTTTTATTTTTGAAATTTTAATTAATTTATTCTTTTTTTTAAAGTGGACACAGTTCATGTGTTCCAGGAACGTCTGCAGAAAAGCTACCGAGTGGGTCATTAAAGAGCACAAACGCAATTCTTCAAACTGTACTTTGAAAATAGCATCATCTTTAATCAAATCCGCTGAAGGGTTAATGACAACTGGGGGCCTGTGGATTCGATCCTCTCAGCATCCTCTTGGAGGGATCGCTATTTCTGCCCTCATCCTATCAAGAGTCAGCACCATGGGTTCAAATGATGTCAGTAGAGACTAGTGCCAAATAACTTCGAGCGTTATCCTCTGTAGGTTCCGTCTGACTGCAAGAATTTCCGCCCCGGACACTTCGTGTGTTTCTGTCCCGTCCTGCCTCGATCCAGGTTGACATCAGCATGATAAACGTACAATATAGTTTTTGTGTGGTCTCCTATTAACAGGGATCTTCAAGCATCAAGTATAAAAACAACAACAACAACAACAACAACAAAACCCAACAAAACAATAGTAAATGAATGAACAAATTAAGGAAAAAAAATCTTCCACGGAAAGTAAATGTTGGAAAATTCCTTAACCCAGACACAACAATTAATTCCTTACTTGGTGCTGAACTGGTTTACGATCGGGTTATAAACCACTACTAGGTATTTTTCGTGAAACGAAAATTCTTAGTGTTTGTCTTTCTATTGATTCAAAATATGCATGATCTGCTGGAGCTGACCTAGCAATGTAAATAGAGTCATTAAATAAAGCCATTTTTCTAGAAACACACCATAGACTTACCAAAATTAATAAGACGCTTTCATCTGTTGGCCACGACATCACCCGAACTGAGAAGAAGTTGACTGTGATGGCCCATTAGCTCAGTTGGTTAGAGCGCCGTGCTGATAACGCGGAGGTCGTGGGTTCGACCCCCATGTGGGCCAACCTATATTTTTATGTTTTATTTTTGAAATTTTAATTAATTTATTCTTTTTTTAAAGTGGACACAGTTCATGTGTTCCAGGAACGTCTGCAGAAAAGCTACCGAGTGGGTCATTAAAGAGCACAAACGCAGTTCTTCAAACTGTACTGTACTTTGAAAATAGCATCATCTTTAATCAAATCCGCTGAAGGGTTAATGACAACTGGGGGCCTGTGGATTCGATCCTCTCAGCATCCTCTTGGAGGGATCGCTATTTCTGCCCTCATCCTATCAAGAGTCAGCACCATGGGTTCAAATGATGTCAGTAGAGACTAGTGCCAAATAACTTCGAGCGTTATCCTCTGTAGGTTCCGTCTGACTGCAAGAATTTCCACCCCGGACACTTCGTGTGTTTCTGTCCCGTCCTGCCTCGATCCAGGTTGACATCAGCATGATAAACGTACAATATAGTTTTAGTGTGGTCTCCTATTAACAGGGATCTTCAAGCATCAAGTATAAAAACAACAACAACAACAACAAAACCCAACAAAAACAATAGTAAATGAATGAACAAATTAAGGAAAAAAAATCTTCCACGGAAAGTAAATGTTGGAAAATTCCTTAACTCAGACACAACAATTAATTCCTTACTTGTTGCTGAACTGGTTAAGATCGGGTTATAATCACTACTAGGTATTTTTCGTGAAACGAAAATTCTTAGTGTTTGTCTTTCTATTGATTCAAAATATGCATGTTCTAGTGGTGCTAGCCTAGCAATGTAAATAGAGTCATTAAATACAGCCTTTTTTCTAGAAACGCACCACGGACATACCAAAGTTAATAAGACGCTTTTATCTGTTGGCCATGACATCACACGAACTGAGAAGAAGTTGACTGTGGTGGCCCATTAGCTCAGTTGGTTAGAGCGCCGTGCTGATAACGCGGAGGTCGTGGGTTCAACCCCCATGTGGGCCAACCTATATTTTTATGTTTTATTTTTGAAATTTTAATTAATTTATTCTTTTTTTTTAAGTGGACACAGTTCATGTGTTCCAGGAACGTCTGCAGAAAAGCTACCGAGTGGGTCATTAAAGAGCACAAACGCAGTTCTTCAAACTGAGGTTTAATCAAATCCGCTGAAGGGTTAATGACAACTGTGCGCCTGTGGATTCAATCTTCTCAGCATCCTCTTGGAGGGATCGCTATTTCTGCCCTCATCCTATCAAGAGTCAGTACCATAGGTTCAAATGATGTCAGTAGAGACTAGTGCCAAATAACTTCGAGCGTTATCCTCTGTAGGTTCCGTCTGACTGCAAGAATTTCCGCACCGGACATTTCGTGTGTTTCTGTCCCGTCCTGCCTCGATCCAGGTTGACATCAGCATGATAAACGTACAATATAGTTTTTGTGTGGTCTCCCATTAACAGGGATCTTCAAGCATCAAGTATAAAAACAACAACAACAACAACAAAACCCAACAAAAACAATAGTAAATGAATAAATGAATTAAGGAAAAAAAAATCTTCCACGGAAAGTAAATGTTGGAAAATTCCTTAACTCAGACACAACAATTAATTCCTTACTTGGTGCTGAACTGGTTATGATCGGGTTATAAACCACTACTAGGTATTTTTCGTGAAACGAAAATTCTTAGTGTTTGTCTTTCTATTGATTCAAAATATGCATGATCTGCTGGTACTGACCTAGCAATGTAAATAGAGTCATTAAATACAGCCATTTTTCTAGAAACGCACCATAGACTTACCAAAATTAATAAGACGCTTTCATCTGTTGGCCACGACATCACACGAACTGAGAAGAAGTTGACTGTGGTGGCCCATTAGCTCAGTTGGTTAGAGCGCCGTGCTGATAACGCGGAGGTCGTGGGTTCGACCCCCATGTGGGCCAACCTATATTTTTATGTTTTATTTTTGAAATTTTAATTAATTTATTCTTTTTTTTAAGTGGACACAGTTCATGTGTTCCAGAAACGTGTGCAGAAAAGCTACCGAGTGGGTCATTAAAGAGCAGAAACGCAATTCTTCAAACTGTACTTTGAAAATAGCATCATCTTTAATCAACCCCGCTGAAGGGTTAATGACAACTGGGGGCCTGTGGATTCGATCCTCTCAGCATCCTCTTGGAGGGATCGCTATTTCTGCCCCCATCCTATCAAGAGTCAGCACCATGGGTTCAAATGATGTCAGTAGAGACTAGTGCCAAATAACTTCGAGCGTTATCCTCTGTAGGTTCCGTCTGACTGCAAGAATTTCCGCCCCGGACACTTCGTGTGTTTCTGTCCCGTCCTGCCTTGATCCAGTTTGACATCAGCATGATAAACGTACAATATAGTTTTTGTGTGGTCTCCCATTAACAGGGATCTTCAAGCATCAAGTATAAAAACGACAACAACAACAACAACAAGAACAACAACAAAACCCAACAAAAACAATAGTAAATGAATGAACAAATTAAGGGAAAAAAAAATCTTCCACGGAAAGTAAGTGTTGGGAAATTCCTTAACCCAGGCACAACAATTAATTCCTTACTTGGTGCTGAACTGGTTTACGATCGGGTTATAAACCACTACTAGGTATTTTTCGTGAAACGAAAATTCTTAGTGTTTGTCTTTCTATTGATTCAAAATATGCATGTTCTAGTGGTGCTAGCCTAGCAATGTAAATAGAGTCATTAAATACAGCCATTTTTCTAGAAACGCACCACGGACTTACCAAAGTTAATAAGATGCTTTTATCTGTTGGCCGCGACATCACCCGAACTGAGAAGAAGTTGACTGTGGTGGCCCATTAGCTCAGTTGGTTAGAGCGCCGTGCTGATAACGCGGAGGTCGTGGGTTCGACCCCCATGTGGGCCAACCTATATTTTTATATTTTATTTTTGAAATTTTAATTAATTTATTCTTTTTTTAAAGTGGACACAGTTCATGTGTTCCAGGAACGTCTGCAGAAAAGCTACCGAGTGGGTCATTAAAGAGCACAAACGCAGTTCTTCAAACTGTACTTTGAAAATAGCATCATCTTTAATCAAATCCGCTGAAGGGTTAATGACAACTGGGGGCCTGTGGATTCGATCCTCTCAGCATCCTCTTGGAGGGATCCCTATTTCTGTCCTCATCCTATCAAGAGTCAGCACCATGGGTTCAAATGATGTCAGTAGAGACTATTGCCAAATAACATTGAGCGTTATCCTCTGTAGGTTCCGTCTGACTGCAAAAATTTCTGCCCCAGACACTTCGTGTGTTTCTGTCCCGTCCTGCCTCGATCCAGGTTGACATCAGCATGATAAACGTACAATATACTTTTTTGTGTGGTCTCCTATTAACAGGGATCTTCAAGCATCAAGTATAAAAACAACAACAACAACAAGAACAACAACAAAACCCAACAAAAACAATAGTAAATGAATGAATAAATTAAGGGGAAAAAATCTTCCACGGAAAGTAAATGTTGGAAAATTCCTTAACCCAGACACAACAATTAATTAATTCCTTACTTGGTGCTGAACTGGTTTATGGTCGGGTTATAAACCACTACTAGGTATTTTTCGTGAAACGAAAATTCTTTGTCTTTCTATTGATTCAAAATATGCATTTCTAGTGGTGCTGGCCTAGCGATATAAATAGAGTCATTAAATGAAGTCATTTTTCTAGAAACGCACCACAGACTTACCAAAGTTAATAAGACGCTTTTATCTGTTGGCCGCGACATCACCCGAACTGAGAAGAAGTTGACTGTGGTGGCCCATTAGCTCAGTTGGTTAGAGCGCCGTGCTGATAACGCGGAGGTCGTGGGTTCGACCCCCATGTGGGCCAACCTATATTTTTATGTTTTATTTTTGAAATTTTAATTAATTTATTCTTTTTTTAAAGTGGACACAGTTCATGTGTTCCAGGAACGTCTGCAGAAAAGCTACCGAGTTGGTCATTAAAGAGCACAAACGCAATTCTCCAAACTGTACTTTGAAAATAGCATAATCTTTAATCAAATCTCCTGAAGGGTTAATGACAACTGGGGGCCTGTGGATTCGATCCTCTCAGCATCCTCTTGGAGGGATCGCTATTTCTGCCCTCATCCTATCAAGAGTCAGCACCATGGGTTCAAATGATGTCAGTAGAGACTAGTGCCAAATAACTTCGAGCATTATCCTCTGTTGGTTCGGTCTGACTGCAAGAATTTCCGCCCCAGACACTTCGTGTGTTTCTGTCCCGTCCTGCCTCGATCCAGGTTGACATCAGCATGATAAACGTACAATATAGTTTTTGTGTGGTCTCCTATTAACAGGGATCTTCAAGCATCAAGTATAAAAACAACAACAACAACAACAACAAAACCCAACAAAAACAATAGTAAATGAATGAACAAATTAAGGAAAAAAAATCTTCCACGGAAAGTAAATGTTGGGAAATTCCTTAACCCAGTCATTAAATAAAGCCATTTTTCTAGAAACGCACCACGGACTTACCAAAGTTAATAAGATGCTTTTATCTGTTGGCCGCGACATCACCCGAACTGAGAAGAAGTTGACTGTGGTGGCCCATTAGCTCAGTTGGTTAGAGCGCCGTGCTGATAACGCGGAGGTCGTGGGTTCGACCCCCATGTGGGCCAACCTATATTTTTATGTTTTATTTTTGAAATTTTAATTAATTTATTGTTTTTTTAAAGTGGACACAGTTCATGTGTTCCAGGAACGTCTGCAGAAAAGCTACCGAGTGGGTCATTAAAGAGCACAAACGCAATTCTTCAAACTGTACTTTGAAAATAGCATCATCTTTAATCAAATCCGCTGAAGGGTTAATGACAACTGGGGGCCTGTGGATTCGATCTTCTCAGCATCCTCTTGGAGGGATCGCTATTTCTGCCCTCATCCTATCAAGAGTCAGCACCATGGGTTCAAATGATGTCAGTAGAGACTAGTGCCAAATAACTTCGAGCGTTATCCTCTGTAGGTTCCGTCTGACTGCAAGAATTTCTGCCCCGGACACTTCGTGTGTTTCTGTCCCGTCCTGCCTCGATCCAGGTTGACATCAGCATGATAAACGTACAATATAGTTTTTGTGTGGTCTCCTATTAACAGGGATCTTCATGCAACAAGTATAAAAACAACAACAACAACAACAACAACAACAAAACCCAACAAAAACAATAGTAAATGAATGTACAAATTAAGGGGAAAAAAATCTTCCACGGAAAGTAAATGTTGGGAAATTCTTTAACCCAGGCACAACAATTAATTCCTTACTTGGTGCTGAACTGGTTTACGATCGGGTTATAAACCACTACTAGGTATTTTTCGTGAAACGAAAATTCTTAGTGTTTGTCTTTCTACTGATTCAAAGTATGCATGTTCTAGTGGTGCTAGCCTAGCAATGTAAATAGAGTCATCAAATAAAGCCATTTTTCTAGAAACGCACCACGGACTTACCAAGTTAATAAGACGCTTTTATCTGTTGGCCGCGACATCACCCGAACTGAGAAGAAGTTGACTGTGGTGGCCCATTAGCTCAGTTGGTTAGAGCGCCGTGCTGATAACGCGGAGGTCGTGGGTTCGACCCCCATGTGGGCCAACCTATATTTTTATGTTTTATTTTTGAAATTTTAATTAATTTATTCTTTTTTTTAAAGTGGACACAGTTCATGTGTTCCAGGAACGTCTGCAGAAAAGCTACCGAGTCGGTCATTAAAGAGCACAAACGCAGTTCTTCAAACTGTACTTTGAAAATAGCATCATCTTTAATCAAATCCGCTGAAGGGTTAATGACAACTGGGGGCCTGTGGATTCGATCCTCTCAGCATCCTCTTGGAAGGATCCCTATTTCTGCCCTCATCCTATCAAGAGTCAGCACCATGGGTTCAAATGATGTCAGTAGAGACTAGTGCCAAATAACTTCGAGCGTTATCCTCTGTAGGTTCCGTCTGACTGCAAGAATTTCCGCCCCGGACACTTCGTGTGTTTCTGTCCCGTCCTGCCTCGATCCAGTTTGACATCAGCATGATAAACGTACAATATAGTTTTTGGGTGGTCTCCTATTAACAGGGATCTTCAAGCATCAAGTATAAAAACAACAACAAAACCCAACAAAAACAATAGTAAATGAATGAACAAATTAAGGAAAAAAAATCTTCCACGGAAAGTAAATGTTGGAAAATTCCTTAACCCAGACACAACAATTAATTCCTTACTTGGTGCTGAACTGGTTTACGATCGGCTTATAAACCACTACTAGGTATTTTTCGTGAAACGAAAATTCTTAGTGTTTGTCTTTCTATTGATTCAAAATATGCATGATCTCGTGGTGTTGGCCTAACGATGTAAATAGAGTCATTAAATAAAGCCATTTATCTAGAAATGCACCATAGACTTACCAAAATTAATAAGACGCTTTCATCTGTTGGCCACGACATCACCCGAACTGAGAAGAAGTTGACTGTGGTGGCCCATTAGCTCAGTTGGTTAGAGCGCCGTGCTGATAACGCGGAGGTCGTGGGTTCGACCCCCATGTGGGCCAACCTATATTTTTATGTTTTATTTTTGAAATTTTAATTAATTTATTCTGTTTTTTAAAGTGGACACAGTTCATGTGTTCCAGGAACGTCTGCAGAAAAGCTACCGAGTGGGTCATTAAAGAGCACAAACGCAATTCTTCAAACTGTACTTTGAAAATAGCATCATCTTTAATCAAATCCGCTGAAGGGTTAATGACAACTGGGGGCCTGTGGTTTCGATCATCTCAGCATCCTCTTGGAGGGATCCGTATTTCTGCCCTCATCCTATCAAGAGTCAGCACCATGGGTTCAAATGATGTCAGTAGAGACTAGTGCCAAATAACTTCGAGCGTTATCCTCTGTAGGTTCCGTCTGACTGCAAGAATTTCTGCCCCAGACACTTCGTGTGTTTCTGTCCCGTCCTGCCTCAATCCAGGTTGACATCAGCATGATAAACGTACAATATAGTTTTTGTGTGGTCTCCTATTAACAGGGATCTTCAAGCATCAAGTATAAAAATAACAACAACAACAACAACAAAACCCAACAAAAACGAATAAATAAACGAATAAAGAAACAAATGAATAAATCAATAGACAAATATATAAAGGAATAGATGAATAAATAGATAAATGAATGTTAAAAGAAAAAAATGTTATGAAGATTTAGCTATTCGATGGAGGGTAAATAATATGAGATAGATGAGACTAGAAGAAGAAGAACAAAAAACAAAAAAAGAGAGAGAGAGAGAGCGAAATGGGTGAGAAGGAGGCGAAAGAGGGAAGGGACAAGGATGTGGGAAAAGGAGACCACACAAAAACAGGGCTATATCGTATGGTTATCATGCTGACGTCAACCCGGTTCGAGGCAGAACTAGATAGAAACACACGATGCGTCCGGGACGGAAATTATTGCAATCAGACGGAACCTAAAGTGGATAACGCTCGATTATGTGGCGCTAGTCTCTACCTTTGAGCCTGGCCATTGTGCTGTTGACTCTGCCGGGTGAGGGCAGAAACAGCGACCCCCCCCCCCACACACACACACACACACACACACACCCACCCCCACCCCCACCCCCACCCCACCCCAGAGGTTGCTTAGAGGATCGATTCCACAGGCCCCTTGTTGTCATTTATCTTTCAGCGGTAGTAAAAGATTGTGCGGTTTTCAAAGTATACTTCGAATAATTGCGTTTGTTCTCTTTATTTACCTATTCGATAGCTCAGTTTTGTTGATTTTCTTCAGACTTTCCTGGAACGAGGTGAGTTGTGTCCACTTGGAAAAAAAGAAGATTAATTAAAATTATAATAGGAAAATATAGGTTGGCCCACATGGGGGTCGAACCCACGACCTCCGCGTTATCAGCACGGCGCTCTAACCAGCTGAGCTAATGGGCCACCACAGCCAACTTCTTCTGAGTTGGGGTGGCGTATTCAGTCAGTCCACCTCTTGAGATTAATGTTGGCCAATAGATATGAGCAAGCATCTTATCAAGAAAGTCAATGTGCATTCCTGTCGATATAATTATTGACTAATTTGATAACAGTTCTCAGTTGCTCGTTTCGTTTATTTATTTATAGTCTGTTCATATATGATGATGTTATTAGACTGAACAGTTCTTGCTGTCCTTACATATTATGATGGTTGTGAACTTTGCGGTTTTGATATATCCAACACTGCCGGTGGAAAATTGCCATTAAAATTTAACAAAATTGTTCTAAATTTAAAACAGTCCACCCCATCTATTATGGTATTTGGCTGAGAAACTGCTAAATTTTCTGTGTCTGCCTATGTAAGAACCAGAATGCTAGCTTTTTGGTTTAGGCTCGTTACAATCCAAAGAATGTTAAAGCTGTCTTCTGTTATTTATAGACGTCTCTTCAGTTTATACACTAACATACATCGGAACGAATACCTGAAAAGTATTCAGACTGTCATGAAGGAAATTGGATTAAGTAGTTTCTGGTCAGTTGAACCATCACAGTTTTTATGTACATCCCACATGTTTCAAAGAGAAAGTAAAGCGCTGTTTAAAAGATAAGTTTTTGCAAGAATGGTAAAGACATGTAGATAACGATACTGTCATATCAATTACAGGATGTTGAAACCAAACTTTGGCCAAACTGCTTATATTACAGAGTTATCAAATAATTGTGTAATTGAGTTAGTAAAGTTTAGAACTACATATCCTCTGCCTTTTAATAGACAGCGTTTAGACAATTTACCTAGAAATGAAAATTCATAATCTGTGATAAATGTTCCACAAACGACATTGCTGATGAGTTTCACTTTTCTTTTTTTTCTTTTTTTTAACCCGCCCAAACTCCATTAGATGTAGGATACATTCTGTTTTTTGGGAAGATAAAAAAAAAAAGAAGAAGAATACTGTTAAAACTTAAATCTTTTCTGTTTTTTCTACATGCATAACATTTTGTCTATTCATGGAGAAAATATTTTTGTCTATTATTGATATCAATTTTTCTTTTTTTCTTTTTTTTTTTTTTTTTTTTTTTCATTACTCTTTGTGTGTAGGGTGTGTGTAAATGATGAATGCATGTATTGTTTCAATGCCCCCAGGGGGCACACGACATACACTTCTTGCCTTGCCTTGCCTGCTGCCTTGTTCATGACTTTAGTCATCGCTAGACCAGTACCAAAGGAACAAGCGTATTTTAATCAATATGAAGACAAACACGAAGAATTTCAGTTTCACGAAAAATTCACTGGGTTTCTCGATCAAATGCAGCAGTGTTCCACCTAGTAAGGGAATTAACTTTTGTGTCTGACTTGGATAAATTCATGAGCATTTACTTCCCCTAGATGAGTTTTTGAAAGACAGTCTACGTTTCAACGACACAAATACGTACAATGATTCTTGTAAGAAAGAAAGAAAGAAAAACAAACAACAAAAACAGTTTATGGTGATGTTTGAACATAGCATGTGGTTGAGTATTATTAACTTCTTAAACTGTTTTCAGATATCACGAATATGAAAGGTGGCATTTTGAAAAAAGTTCATCGTTGTACAGGGAATCACATCGGTCTGACAGTTTCACCTCTAGTCTTGAGTAAGATATATTCGGGTTTTGCTCCAGTACCACCCACCTCAGATGATATGAACTACGGGTTTAACCATGTGGGGGAGGGGAGGGTGGGTGGGCGGGGACCTATTTAACAACTGACACCACCAGGAAGACTCGCGGGGTTGTGTAGCGAACTGAATTGCGATATTTTATACTGGGTGTCTATGATTCGAAGTCAGCTTACGTCTGCAAGCTCGGCGATCAACCGGTAGTTGTGCCAATAATGAATAAACATTATCTTTATTCCACTGATGTCTACCAATCCGTCACTGTAGATATAAAAGTAATATATCAGTAGCAACATCGGTACTACCAGTAACAATATCATGCCGATTTTCCCCTCAGTATGTCCGAGTATGCAAAAGCATGATCGATAGTGGGTTAAAATACTTGGTGGGGAAAGAAAGCAAAAACAAACACTACTTAGCGAACGTGTTCGAGGACACTAGTTATGTTTATTAACCAACGGTTTGCAACGGAACAATATTAACAGTGGAACTGGATTAAATTTTATTCATTTTATTTATCTATCTAATCTATCTCTCCATTAATTCATGGAGTGAGAAAAGTGGGCTAAACGACCAGAGCGACGGCTCGTTACAGTCTGGATACTAAGTAAAAATTATGAATAACGGTGAAAGAAAAAGAACGAAGGAGATGAGGAGCGAAAAAAAACAACAAAAACAAACAATAAAAAAAAATAAAAATAAAAAAAACCACCCAAAGATGAAGAAGAAAAAGAAGAGAGAGGTTCAAGAACAACCTTGTTTTGTACTCGCAAACCACACAAATCTGAAAGTTCGGCGAAACTCGCGTGTGCTGTCAATTCGAATGCACAAGGGCTCCCTATCTTCAGAAACAATTCATGCTTTTTTTCCCCCTAGACTGACGCTTGACAGACGTTTGCCTCTTCAGGCTAATATGTGGGATATAAGGCTTATGATTACATAATAATGTGTGATAATAGCAACAAGAACAACCATAACAATAATCATTTACATCATCATCGTCGTCATCAACTGAACGGGGAAAACAGTACAGATGGTGATGAGGAAGAGAAGTGATAGAGACGGAGAATGGACAGGGGTCGGAATACAAAGGGGGAAAAAATACCGAAGACAGAATGTAAAAGAGGCCCGGGGGGCGGGGAACCCGCACCAATGTCGATTTTCTGGTATTCTTGATTTTTATTGTGTTGTTATATTTTTTTCTACTGGGAGTCCAGAAATGGCGTACGCCGAAAAGGAGGTTTAAAAGATGATAATTATTTTTCTTTGGAGAGAGAGGGAGAGAGAGAGAACTCGCAACTTTCCTGCGTCACCACAGAAATAGCTCGCTTCAGTCAAAAGTAAAAATGACAAATAATGAAAAGGAAGGAGATAAAGAAAGAGGGAATAATCATTGTTTTGTACTCATTGACCATTCAAATCAGAAAGTTCAAGCAAAACTTGCATGTGTGTGGCGTCGAAATCAACTATGGTAACTAATCGATGCCTCCCTGATTTCATCACGAATCAAGCTTACTTCCCCTGGACTGTCCCTTAAAAGCTGTCAGTGTCTGTGCGATGCGACAAGTCATACCTTAGACGGCTTTTTGACTCACTTGTGTAAACAAAGTGAGTCTATGTTTTAACCCGGTGTTCGGTTGTCTGTGTGTGTGTGTGTGTGGGGGGGGGGGGGTGTCTGTGTGTTCGTGTGTCCGTGGTAAACTTTAACATTGACATTTTCTCTGCAAATACTTTGTCAGTTGACACCAAATTAGGCATAAAAATAGTAAAAATTCAGTTCTTTCCAGTCATCTTGTTTAAAACAATATTGCACCTCTGGGATGGGCACCAAAAAAAAAAAATGAAGCCTAATTATATGCAAACTGCATTTACTGTTATATTTATATTTTTTGTATTCTCTAAACTTGGCACTTTGACCTCTTATTCTGACACAACAACAAGAGCAGTCATTATTATCATTTTTTGTTCAAACAGGAACTTCTTTTGCTAAGCATGGAAGTTTTATTTATTTTGCTAACATTTTGGTGCAGATAGTAAAAAAAAAGGGAAATTACTCTGTAATTAATGCTAGGGGACTTAATTTGCTTTAAACTGATCTTTCTCAACTTAAACATTACGTTTTGAAATTATACTCAATACATAAAAAGCTTGGATTTTTTTAAAAAGTCTATCAAAAGTGAGTCTTGAAGGCCTTGCCTCTCTTGTTCTTTTTGCTTCTGTTGAACCAGTGCAGTGGTATGATGTACTATGAACATCACTGGCATCTCAGTATTTGCACATGAGCACAGGAAAATAAAAACTTTTTCTAGAAATGGCCACGTGTGTGCAAGTGAACTCTGATCATGTGTGTGTGTGTGTGTGTGTGTGTGTGTGTGTGTGTGTGTGTGTGACTCAAGGCTCAGTCGGTGAAAACTGTATTTGTCGTCACGGTAAAACTCAAAAGAGGAATCAGTTATGGACACTAAAACATAGCACAAGAACCGAGCTGTTAAAAGCAACTAAATTGTGTGCATATGCACCGCCGTTAGTGCAGGATCTTGCACAAGAAATAGATATGAACTGCGAAACTTGGTTAAAACACTGATTCTCCCTCAGTTGTCCTTGATTCCCATACTGACGTTGGCAAGTCTTTTCAATTTTTTTCTTCTTCTTTAACGTAACTGCATAACTATAGATTTTTACCTGCATACATCCATAACAAAGATATGTTGTTCGAGAAAACTATCACTTAAATATGCCTTTGAGTCGTCAGTTTCAATGTTTGTGTTCTTGACCTGCGACCTTTGCTGTAGTTCATTTTGTTCGGAGCACAATTTTCTATCGATGGGTATATCAAGATCGAGAGACACAAAAATTATAGAAAGAAGAAGAAAAAAAAAAAAAAAAAAAAAATGCGTGGCCCACATGGGGGTCGAACCCACGACCTCCGCGTTATCAGCACGGCGCTCTAACCAACTGAGCTAATGGGCCCACGAGAAACTAAGGGAAACAAACTGTTTTGAAGAATTTTAAGACAAGGGAAGCAATCCTTTTTTGTGTCTGCTTTAATTCTAAAAATTACTTCCCTTAAAACCAAGTTGCTTTTGACAGCAATGCGGCCACAATTTTCCTTCTTTTTTTTTTTTTCTTGAAATTCTGTTTTCCCAGAACCTTTTCAAGTTGTTGCCCAGAGTATTGTAAACTCACTAGCGTATGTTTGCAAAGACTATAGTTATATATCAATGTGTCAAAAATTAGAAGCATAAAATATAACATTAGAAGGAATTTTTTTTGTTTAATGTCCCGTCACACATATCGGTGATTGAAGAATAAATTCAGTCTATTTCATCATTAGTAAAATGTTGTTGACCACCCGGCCCACTCCCCTTCCGCACGTGCACGGAAAAAAAAAATGTTGTTGTTGATTTTTTTCTTACACAGTCCATCTTTTCTGAACTTTATCG
>NC_134876.1:28438751-28588751 GCF_041734735.1 Babylonia areolata
ATAAGCCAGAAATTGGGTGCTCTCTCTCTCTCTTTCCGTCTCTCACACACACACACACACACACACACACACACACACACACACACACACACACACACACACACACCCTCCCTGACGTCTCAACGTTCACAATTTTAGGCGGCCTGCATAATCTAGTCGTTTCACTGAGTCCGACAGTTTAAAGGGCGTGTCGCCTGATCGTGTTCTGTGATTTCGCCAGATAATGAGGTACGTCAGCGGGCCTGCAACCAGACGATTAGCACGTATCATCAGTTCAGTCGTGCTGGGCTGTGAAGCTGGGACCTGTGTGTCAGTTCAGTCAGTCAGCAGCAGCAGCAGCAGCAGCAGCAACCACCGTATCATGATAACTGAAGCGACATCAAATTGAGTCAACTGTTATTTGTATAGTTACTTGAAACTGACTGCAACGATACTACAGTCATGATGACTCGACGTACGTTTGACGCAAACGACCGGGTTCGACGGGGGAAAGAAAAGTAGAGCCCGGGGAAAAAAAAGAAAGAAAAGAGAGAGAGAGAGAGCCAGAGGGCGGGAGGGGGGACGGGGCGGGGGCGGGGGGTGCCAGTGGAAGAGAGAGAAGAAACAATTAATAATAGTAACACCAACCGGCACTGTCACCGTGTCAGAGCTGCATCAGCAATGACAGACGCGACTTTATGAGGATAATAATAATAATGACGATGATAACTATAATAATAATAATAAAGGCACATTCAGGCCTGTGTACATCAGTGCTGACATTTCTGACTGAGCCTGAACCAGTTAAAAATAATGCCAGTGGACTGTGGCAGTGTGTGTGTGTGTGTGTGTGTGTGTGTGTGTGTGTGTGTGTGTGTGTGTGTGTGTGTGTGTGTGTGTGTGTGTGTGTGTGTGTGTGTGTGTGTGTGTGTGTGTGTGAGAGAGAGAGAGAGAGAGAGAGAGAGAGAGAGAGACTGAGTGTGTGTGTCAGTGTGTGTGTGTGAGACGGAGATTGAAAGAGTCTGTGTGTGTGTGTGTGTGTGTGTGTGTGTGTGTGTCGTGCGAGCGCGCGTCCGTCAGTACGTGCTTGCGTGCGTCGGTGGCAATCCGACAGCGGTGCTTGTACCCTTTCGATGGCATCGTGTTTCTCAGTGATATACCCAGGTCATTCTCGAGTCTTTCAGCCGACGGAACCGTGACCCATGAGTCAGTGTATGCCGGTGTCTGTGACTGAAGTGTGTGTGTGTGTGTGTGTGTGTGTGTGTGTGTGTGTGTCAGTGTGTGTGTGTGTGTGCGTGTACGTGCGTGTGAGTATGTGCGTGTGCCAGTGTGTGTATAGTGTATGTGCGGGCGCGCACTTGCGACGGCGTTTGTTTCTATAGTCAGTTTTGCCAGGCGCACGCACCCAGCCGGCGCGCGTGTACACCCACCGCGCACACACACACATTGACCGGCACACACACACACACGGACACACACACCGTGACACTGTCACACACACCGTCAGTGGCACGCACACACACACACTTACCCCACCCCCACCCCACAGACACATCACACACACGTACACACTCACACTCACACACACCCCGGCGGTGCACACATCTCACGTCAGTGGCACACGAACACACAGACACGTTGCCTAGGCGTGCGCACCTGCACCTCAGTTCAAGTTCCTCCGTCCCCCTCCCAGAGCGGCCTCCTCATACACATCGACACACACATCATTTTATCATGCAGGCTAGCATTTACTGCTACCGCTGGTTACTGACAACTGATGATGATCATTGATGCGGTGATGGTGATGATGATGATGCAGTGCATGACGACCGTAACAGCAGCAACAACGTCTGAACCACATCAGTCTCACTGAAAAGGCTGTGACGATCAAGGCTTGAATATATATATATATATATATATATATATATGGGATCAGTCAGGTTTTCGTTGCTTCGTATTTTCCCACTTGTTCTATTTCTTATGCATGTTTTTTTTTTTTTTTTTTAATGTTTTTGTTGATTGTTGCCTGTTTTATTTTATTTTTGTTTTTGTTGATTGTTTTTATTCTATTTTATTTCATTTGTTATTTGGTTTTGTGAGTTCGGTTGCATTGAAACAACTGAATCGATCCGAGAGCGAATTACACTGTGAATGATTTTAGGTTTCCCGCGGAACTCAAAAAATTTCAGCTATATATAGACTGCAGGAGTCTTGTGTCACAGAACCCGACTTGAAACGAGTTGTTTGAGTTGGTGAAATATCATTCACGACTGCGTGACACTGACGACCTGACTGCAAGTCTTTTCCCACGACCCCAACGTTCACAGCAAAATGACGTCAGCCCGCCGTCTGCTTTTCCCGGACGTGACGACATGTCTTCATTTACATGGAGAAAATGCTCACAGGCAGATCGCAGTCGACACATTGTTTTGTGACGTTTGAGGATGTTTGAATTAATGTATTCCTCTCAGAATGGCTAGCGAAGGAGCAAGGAGAAATGGACCCATGAAAATTCGGCTTACAGGTGAGTGGGATAGTCTTTTAATAGAACACAATCTTGACGTGGAAAGACGAACATTTTCAAACAAGCACTTGCACAGTTGCATCTCAACATGGCTGCCAAATAGTCGATCGATGGGCCAAGGCTTTTCATAGTGACACACAGATCTGTTTCTTAGAGTCGTTTTCTTAATTGTCGTGTGGTAGACTGCTTTACATGTTGAATTGTTTCGCTACTTTGTCTGAAGAGGACGGAACTTACCGACTAGATCGCGTGTAATCAATCATGTCAGTGAGAAAGTTGAGCGTGTTCGTTCACACGTCTGCTAGAATTGCCAGAATCTGAGAAAGCAAGTTAGCAACACCAAGGAATGTTTGAGGAGAACAGATAGCATATCCGTCTGGTATAGTATAACTTGTACAGAAACAAAGTAACTACTTTTCCTGCCCACCACCCAGGGCGGAGTGCTGATGAATGCCTTCAGCTTGACACCCCCTTCCTGACAAAACTAAAAATACATGCACACTCACAAACACACACACACACGCGCGCGCGCGCGCACGCACACACACACACACACACACACACACACACACACACACACACACACACACACACACACACATGCCCTTTTATTCACGTATACACACACACATACACACTCAAAGATAAGGTGTCATACACTCTTTCATAAGTATATTGTGTACTCATGTAGATGCGCACACACACACACACACACACACACACACACACACATTCACACACAGACTGACAGAGATATGGTGTCAAACAATGTACACTATCTCTTTCATGCATATTGTGTACTCGTGTACACACACACACACACACACACACACACACACTGACAGAGATATGGTGTCAAACAGTGTACCCTGTCTCTTTCATGCTTCTTGTGTACTTGTGTAGATGCGTGCGCGCGTGCACACACACACACACACACATACACACACACACACACACACACACACATACACATGGTGTCATACTATGTAGACCGTCTCTTTTATACACTTATTGTGTACTCCTGTAGATCTATAAATACACACACACACACACACACACACACACACACACACACACATACACATGTGTGTGCAGATTTGAAAGATATATATGTGTGTGTGTGTGTGTGTGTTGCTAAAAACATGTAAATAATGTACTTATGTAGACTCATGAATTTGACACATGAATGAATGACACACAAAGAGATGTCAAACATAAAAGTATGTATTGATGCATGCAATATATTCGTGGTGAAACATGCATGAACTCTCTTTTTGCTGGAGCTTTAGTATGTCCACAGTTTTTGTCTGCTTACACAGTCTCATTTTTGTCTGAATTTAAATGGGGAAACCTCTGATGAAGCTGAAAAGGATATTTGCAGCTGTATGTGAATCACAAGATCCTGAATTTTTCAAGCAGAATTATAGCTGGAGTGCCAGTTCTGAAGTCTCCCCTTTGTTGGTTATTCAGCTTTGACCATGCTCCTTGTTGTTAAACATGTTATACTTATATATTAATACAATAATAGTGCAAGTAATAGTTAATTCTGTCAGGGAATTCAGTATACCCGCGCATCAGTTCCCATATTGTTTCAGAATATGTTCTCACTGTTCCATCAAACATAATTATTTGAATTTGGAATAACTGATATATAATAGTGATCATAACAAATGAATTTTAGAATAATAGAAACAATTTAAAGTTTATGTGTTATTTTTTATTTGAATGATATATTCATGCTGAATATTTATTTTATTGAGATAGATTAGCAGAATGGAATTGTGTATTTAACTATTTTGTAGTAAAAGAGTAAATTCAGTGACACACACATGCACCCGACAAGCAAATACACCTCACACACTCTCTCTCTCTCACACACACACACACACACACACACACACACACACACACACATACACACACACAAACACACACAAACACACGGAGTGATGCACAGTCTTATCGCAGTACATTTGTCCGCATGTGCATTTATAGAAAATGTTACTTTTTTTCCTATGCTCTTGTGCAAATGCTGAGATAGCCAGTGATTTGTACACCCATGTATACCCATGTATACATGTACACATCTTTGTATATTATTTTTTATTTCAATCATATTCATGAAGCAGTCTGTTAGACCAAGCTGACAAATTTATCATTTTATGCATTCAGTAAAATAATGACATTAACAGTCCAAAGAAGGTGAAAAGATTAAATAAAGGAAACCAAAAATTGGTCTTCCATACTCATACAGTCATAATCATAACCAGTTGTTTGTATGCACATGCTGTCACATACTCAACACACATGTGTATAGAAACACATTGTGACTCAAACAAATTACATATATTTGCATATACTTTATGGAAAATGACTACAGAAGTCTAGTATTGGAAGTCTATATCAGAACATGTGTATGATTTGGTAATACATGTATATCATGTGTGTGTGTAAGTGTGTGTGTGTGTGATCACACTTTTGTTTAGAATAAGATGTGGCAGTCTGATCTGTTGGGAAAAGGGAAGAGAATAGAAGAAAATATTTTGAAAATATGTCAGAGTGAAGACTTGGAATGAGAGACTTGGAGAGAGAGAGAGAGAGAGGGGGGGGGGGGGGGGGGGAGAGAGAGAGAGTACTGTCTACAAAATTTATCATGTGGAACCAGTTTTGGGTCCACAATGGCTGGTCTTTTCACAAACAAGTCATTACCTCCTGGTTGATAAATCAAACGGGTACATAACCACCTAGCCAGTCTGCTTGAACATGATCAAAGGAGCAGTCACAGTTTGCAAGGCTTTTTGTTTGGAGGGGAAAGCCAGCTAATACCTGAGAGGGATCTGTGTATGTCTGTGCTCTGTCTGACCCTGTTTGAGTGTATGTTGAAGGGTTTCCCATAATCTGGTGACCGGCAGCCTGCAGAACTTTATGTTCACTGTGTATTACTGGAAAGGTCAGGATAGATACCACACATAGACTGGCTGTTGTTCTGTTTGCTACTTGGTTAGTACTGCATATGTTTGAGTTTTTGTGGGAACAGCATAGGATAGATCAGACAGTATAATCATTATGAAGCTAAAGGTATGTGACTGCACGCATGTACATGTGCTTGATGAGCAGTCTTGAAATGCTACACATATGTTGATACATTTGCACCAGTGCATGTGTGAGCGCATCCACACATCAGTTTGGTTTTCTGAAATCTTCAAGTTGATCAGTATCCTTAGTCAAGTTTAAAGTCTGTTTTTTGTTGTTGTTGCTGTTGTTTTTCTTCTTTTGTTTTTATTATGTTATTTTAGGGATGGTTGAAGCATGAGGGGTGGTGGTGGAAGCACCGATTCATTGACAATGACAAATATATGCATGTAGTGTCAACTGATCAAGTGTCCCGAAACTTTCACACATAAATCATTCAGTGTCAGATGAGATTGAAGACCAAGTAGACCCTGTGTCCAAGTACCAGTACAAAAGACTCTGGTCTGTCTCAAAGCCAGGTGGAAGTTTGTTACAGGTTTCCTTTTATGCTAGGATTTGCTGGGTCACTGGGAGGCTTGTTGAAGTGTTGTGTAGGGATTCAATATGAGAGTCCCTTGGAATGAGGAGATGGCAAACAAGTGTCTGCAGTACTTCAACTTGTTGTAGGAGTGTGGTGGACTTGCATAAGCAAACACTGTCCAAGGCACTTGTAATAAAATATTGTCATGTTGACCTCCACCCTTTCATTTTGTAGAGCACTTGGTTTTGTCAGGTAAAATGTCAGTTTTGATGTTCTGTCACATTGTTAAAAAAAAAAAAAAAAAGAAAGAAAGAAAGAAAAAAAGTTACGTCTTGATTAATCACAAGAATTATCAAATATGATCAGAATTGGACTGCATTGTCAGCGTATTTTGGGACACAAGTTGTGTGGTTTACTGTTATCAGCCACTTGTACTCCAGAAGCCTTTTCTGGAGGTCTTAGTAATGTGAAGCTATGATTAAAGCATTATCTTAAAGTGCATTATTGCCACTAAATACCAGTGAGTAGAAATATAGAACATGTCCATTGACTAAATCAATGTAGGATCAGAAAATGATTATGCTGAACAATGCTTTTAACTAAATTAGTGTAAGAAAAAATTAACTTGCGAATAATGTTGTCTGAACAGTCTTGAAAACAGTGTTCTCTAAAGAGTCTTTCGTCAATCTCACATTTTCCCAAAGCATAAGAATAAAAAAAAAAAAAAAACATAATCAGAAACAATGTGTAATATTTTTCCTGTAATTTACTAATTATCTGTAGGACAACTGACAAATTTTAAGGGATTTCCATTAATTTTGTTCCAGCCTTTTGCATAATATACTGTGTATAAAGTTACATGCACAGATTTGTGCAATTACAAAGTTCTAATACAGTCCTAGACTCTCTCTCTCTCTCTCTCTCTCTCTCTCTCTCTCTCTCTCGTTGTGTCACACATAGGCACATTCTCTCTCTCTCTCTCTCTCTCTCTCTCTCTCTCTCTCTCTCTCTCTCTCTCTCTCACACACACACACACACACATACACACCTCTGATATATTTTAAAAAAATTTAATTTGTTCATGTTGTCAAACTTGTCTTATGGCTGTGCCATGTATTGATGTAATTTATTTTTTAAACAAGACTGTTTAAATCAAATCATTACATGCTACGCATTAAGATTTTCTGCTGAAATACCATGTGTTATGTATTTATGAAAATTATATGAGAACTACTCAACTAGAAAGATTTGCATGTCAAAAGCTTAGGCTTATTTTTTTAGTGTTGCCAGTGTATTGTAACAGACAATCACCAAAATTTGTGTTCAGGTTAGCACTTCTAATAATAGCCATAATAAAGGTAATGTTCGCAATTTTCTGTCTTGATATCAATTTGAACCCAAATTGTTTCATGCCCTTTGAATTTTGAATTGTGTGTTGCATTGTGAAATCTGTGTATGAGGCAGACTGGAAAGTTTTGAACAACAGTGAGAAACACAATGAGTTCTACCTGCAACCTGAGACAAACACAGGAACTATGATACAGAGTCTGTCATTCTATGATGTTGTTGTATGAGGACAGATGTATTGTACTTGCACAGACTGACAGAGGCATTTGTAAACATGTGCATCTGCTCAAACATACACACATACTGATACAGAGAACATGATAGGAAAACAAATGTTTGTTCGTTCTTTAGTTTAACGTCTTTTCACTGTAAGTGATATTAGAGGAGGGTAGGAAAAAAATCGAGTGGGTGGAGGGGGTGGGGAAATTACTGTGTACGAAAGTGTGTGTTACATATAGAAAATGATTGATTTAAGTTTTGTTAAAAAAAAAGCAAAAAAAAAGCATAACAGTATAACATATTTCTAATGAAAACTAACAACTATATAACAGTGAACCAACTGAAAACAGAAATGTCAAATTTATCAGATCACATAGAAAAGATTGATATATTTGTCAGAAAGTTGCATAACAAGAGACATGTTCAAATGACCAAGAATGAAATTAATCATGAGGGCAGGTCAGGCATGCTCAGGGTTTTTCCAGGGCTTTAGACAGACAGTCTCTTCCTCTGTTCCCAGCAGAAGCAAGCTGATTGACACAGGAATGCAGACAGGTAGCTCCACATTGTCTGGACTGTTGTGGCTTATCAGCCACAGGGCCCAGGGTGGGTGATCAATTTTGATCAGTGGGATAGCTGACTACAGTAAAGTCGATGGAAAGTCGCTGTCTCAGTATCTATCACTATCGTATCAGCATGTCATCTTCACATTTATTCAAGCTCTTGTTTCTGTGTGTTTGTGTGTTATAGTGTGAGAATATGTGTGTGTGTATGTGTGTGTTTGCATATGCATGCTTGAGCACAAGAATGTGTGAGACGATGTAGTTGGCAAGTGCATTTGAATGCATGACTCTGTGTGTGTGTGTGTGTGTGTGTGTGTGTGTGTGTATGGGTGCTCATGCATTTCCTGTAGCATGGTGCATTTATAGTTACAAGTGTTCATGTGTGCTTTAGTGTGTGTATACATGTCCAAATTATAAGAAATGGGAGATGGAGATCATCTAGTAGAAGCCAGTAGAACTAGAATTCTGACTTTATTTCAGTGTTTATGCATTGGTCAGGCATCTGCTTTCAAATGCACTCATTTTATAAAGAAAGATTTTTAAAAGAAAGTATGGTGTAGCTTATATTTGGATCAGTGTGCACTTGGATGCCTCCTTGAATTGAAACTGAAACTGACGTTGAATTGTACAAAGTGAATGTACTTCCACCCACCAGATACTAGCTTATTGAATGCCAGTGCATCAAAGGTTTTGGCTGCATTGCTGTCCAGTGTTGGCTTTATTATAGCCTGGAGGAAAATATTCAGTCACATTGATCTCCACATTCCACAGCTGTGACTGAGACCCAGACTGTTGGTGGAGTTGACATGCAGTGGGTTGTCTTGCAATTGACAGCCTACACTAGTTACAGGCACATGATATATTTTTTATCACATATACATCATATGTAATATATATCATGATTTTTTTTTTGTAATTTTAATCAATGTTGAAATCATGACCTGCCAGTTTTCAGTGAAGGTGCAGGCCTTGATTTATTGTAGAGTGGGAAAGAAAGGGGGAAAAAATGGGTGTGCTTGTAAAATGTCAGTGTACTCACGCATGTACACAAGCACCCCGACAATTCCCCTGCTTCGCACGCGTGCGCGCGCGCGCACACACACACACACACACACACACACACACACACACATTTCCATTTCCATTTCCATGGTACTAATTATTTTCTTAATTTCTTTTTCTTTTTTTTTCTTTTTGTTCCTCTCACTTAACCATGCATGTGAATGCAAGGTGTCATGCTTGTTCGCCGCTTTACCTTGTGAGCACAGGGGATTGGCATTCGAAGCATGGAGCGGAGGAGGTCTATGTAAATTAATTCTATCCAATGATGTGTGAGCTGGATTTGAAAAGGCATTGCTAAGTAGACCCCACTAGTACTTCAAAAGGATCAGTTGAAATTGTTTAAACATGCAAGAGACATGTTGGTGGGGGTAATTTAATTTTTTTAAGAGGGAGTTGGTAGAGTTACTTGGTTTTCATGTCAGTAAAAGATGAACAGTTTCCAGATTCAAGAATGGTTCTTTGGTTTTATATATATATATATATATATATATATATATATATATATATATTCCCCCCCACCCCCACCCCCCCAGTGTTCTCTGTCCCATCCTTGTTTGCTCATCTGTGTGGGTGTGAATGTCACTGGATATTTGATTACTTGTAACCTTTGACAAAGCTTGACTGTTGCCATGTTGGCAGAATATGCTCTGAATTATAGAGTGATAATGCCATTTTGTGGACATTTCTCCCTGAGTATGACTGTGACTATGGCTATGACTCATAATGAGAACTCTTTAAAGGCATTCCATGATGCTGGCTGTCAATGACTGAATGAGTGTGGTTTTTATGACTGTATTGGCTATAATCTATTACCAATAAAACCTGTCTTATCTTCAGATTACCTCTTTAAGTCTTTATTTCAAGGGGGTAAAAAGAGAAGAGAAATTGTCAGCACTTCATTCACTTGGAATTTCAAAAGAAAACAGAGTAAATATCAAAAGAAACATGGAGGTTTAATATTTATGGTTAAGACATGACAACATGAGTGTTTAAATGTACTTGTTGCCAATGTTGTGGCAGTGGTTGCAAAATTTCCCTGTGTTTAAAAAAAAAGATATCATAGACCATCATAGACCATGTTTCAGTGTACTTGTCGCCAAAGTTGCGGCAGTGGTTACAAATTTCGCTGTGTTCAGTTTGACAGATCTGATTAATTGGTGTGGGCAGGAAACGAAGAAAGTGGGAGATGAGTTCAGGATGAGGAAGGGTAGGGGGAGGAGTGACTCTGTTTGTGTTCAGTCATAAAACAAAGTTGGGGACAGGATTAGCATTGAAGAGGGGAAGAAAGGTGGAGAAAATAGTGTACAGTGAAAGACACTGACTTCTTTTAACACATGAGTCCAAAAAGATCTGCATAATGACAGTAAGAGACAGTTTGAAGTTTTGAGTTTCCAGACTTGAATATTATGCAAAGTTAACGGAAGTTATTTAAACAATTTTTTTTTCTATTTTAACTGCTGCTTAAGTTGAGGACCACTGACGAATTTCCAGAGTTGTTTTTGTTTTTGTTTTTTTCTTGGGAGCATGGTGAAATAATGCTGAATTTCCAGCAAACAGTGGTGTTGTGCAATGTAATGACCACAAATCAAAACCAGAAGTGCATTCTTGCATGTGCAGAACTTTGCAGTGAAAAAACAGTTACTGTTTATAAGCCACTTCGAATAACTGTCAGTTTTTGTATAAAACATAGGGTTTTTTTTCAGACACATTTTTGAAGCTGTTTCAGTGTTTGTGGTGCACTCATACCTTGAACAGTCGTTTGTGTATTCGATGAGAGGACACTGATACAGCATGTCCAGCCTGCATTATTTCAATTATATCTCAATGTTTTAACATCTTTTGGCAACAGAGTTTACATACTTTTATGAAGTGATCCTTTATTTTTTGTGAAGTCTGTATTTTTATGTTCAGAATTTAGTATTCACTGTAAACTACCTTGTAAGCGCTCACCCTTTCTTTGCACAAATCTCACCCTGATGTAAGGGGTGGGTGGGTGCAGGGAACGTTACCCTTTGTGTGAGCCCTTACTTTAGTTCAGGTGTCCTATTTTTTATTTCTATATCATATGATCAATGATATTTACCTCTGCACCCCTATGTAAAGCAACGTAATAGCAGCAAACTGAATTATCATTAGTTCATGATTTGTTTTGGGAGGAGGGGATCTTTTTTTTTTTTCTTTTCTCTTTTAAATGGTGGGTGGGCATTTACAAGGTATTTGCCACATAGGTTTTAGCCCAAAATAGGGTGTGGGCTTTTACCTTATACTGGGAGTTTACAAGGTGCTAGATAGATTGCAGTACTTTCAAATTCAACCCTTTCTGCAATGAGAGAACTGAGTACACACACCCACACACACACACCCACACACACACACACACACACACACACACACACACACACACACACACACACACACACATTTTGATGAACAAATATGTTGCCAAATCCACTGAAATGAAAAATATCACAAACACATGCAAAGGTATTTATAACTAAAGCTGAAGTTCAAGTTGAAGCTGAGGACCCCATTTAATCTGACTTATTAGAACAATGATTAGTTATGGCCAGATCATGTTGATAATTATATATTTTAAACTTCCTGTGTTGGATTTAAATGGACATCACACATGATATACAATGGGCTTGTCTCCACTTTTTTTCTTCGTCTGTATGCTTTTTATTGTAAATATGGTTTGATATTGATGTTTTTTGTTATTTTTGTTATAAATACGTTGATATATATATATATATATATATGCTTTTGTATTTTGCAGTTTTGTGTGCCAAGAACATTGCCAAGAAGGACTTTTTTCGTAAGTATTTTTGTATCCTGTATTTCAAATTTTAGTTGGGTGTATCTAGTGTTATATGATGGCTCTGTTGAGAATGATCAGTTTAACAGAAAATAGTCTGAATGGCAGTGGTGTGTGTGTGTGTGTGTGTGTCTGTATCCATGCATGGCTCTACATCCCATACTTGTGTTTTCAGTGGCAGCATCTTAGATACCAGTCAGTGCATATTATCTCCTGTCTGGACTGCATTCCTTTCTCAGTGCTGCCTGCTTTTCATTACCACATGAAGGGCGAGGAATGTTAACTGCTTTTGCTGTGTCTCTCTGCAGTGCCCATACAAGAAATAAACAGTGGTCACTGTGTGTATGGGAGGTGTGTGTGTGTAATGTGTGTGTGTGTGTGTGTGTGTGTTCACATGCACATTTATGTGGGTGGGTGTGGTTTGACTGAGGAGGGAGGAGGAGGTGGGAATGTTAGTTTGCATTTGCTGCATATAAATGTTTACATCATTAATTGCATCTTTATCTTGTCTACCAAATTAAATTCATGGTGGTATTTTAAATTTTATTTGCTGTTCTGCCACTTCAGTATAAAAATTCTCTGTGTTTGTGTGTGTGTGTGTGTGTGTGTGTGTTTTGCTTTCTGTATAGGTTTGCCTGATCCATTTGCCAAGATCAGTGTTGATGGTTCTGGTCAGTGCCATTCCACAGAAACCTGCAAGAATACCCTTGATCCAAAATGGAATCAGCATTACGATCTGTAAGTAATACCACTTTACTGAAAACACAGTGCAGCTTAGAATGACCTCGTATTGAGCTGTTGCAAGATAGAACCTTATTTTGAATGTGGTCAGAATGATTAAGTTAATATTTTATTTGTGTTTCTACCTAACTTAGAAATGACAAAATTTGTTATAGGCACAATATGACTATAACATATGAATGCTTGTTTGTTTTTAATGTATGTTAAATATATGGTTGAAAACCACTCTGCAAAATCTTATGCTATAATACATGTTTATATATACATTACAGTTTCCATGCTCAGTTGATATCAAAAGGCTACAGCAATAACATATTGTTTTAAACATTTTATTGATTTGGAATGAAATATTTGGTATTAAACTTAAGTGGACTGCTTTCAGTGAGTATATTCTTGAACAGTCAATACATATAATTTTTATTTATAACTCTTCTTGAAATTCACACTAATCGTTTGTCACCAAGAAGTATTTCTGAGAAATTGTCATGCATACACACACAGTGCTACATGCACATACTTGCACACTTGCTCATACACACACACAATGCTGTGCAATGCAACACATTGCATTGAGACACAGAGAGACCCAAACATGAAAAGGAATGCAGACTCAGACCACCAAAGGAAAGGAAAAACAGGGAAGAGGGGTGGGGGGTACCTGGGTATATGCAGAGCAGGAAAAAGAGACAGGAAAAGCTATCCAGTATAGAGAGGCTGTAGGGATTGGTTTGCTTTCGGGGTTGTTTTTTCTTTTTTTTTTTCATGCATACCAGAGCAATGTTATCTGAAACTGATGCGTCTTTCATGAAAGAAGAGGTGTTCTGTTTTTCTGTTGTTCTTGTCTGAAGCTACTTGTCAGCAGAGCATGCTTGTTTTGTCTGCTGTGTGTCTGCAGTGCCCTTCCAGTTTTGTCCAGGACTGGGAAGAGGGGTTGCTTGTTTTGAGCCTTATGTGAATGTGTGTGTGTGTGTGTTTGGTGTTTTTTGTTGTCATTGTTTGTTTTTGTTTTCAGACTGTTATATCATTTGTTGCATTTCATTTGATGATTACTGTGAATTTGATTAATCAAGGATAGATTGATTTTGATTGATATCGTTAACGGTATGGCACTGAATCATTCATCATTATTAAGAATTTAACTGTTTGCAGCTGCAGTATTGGCATGATTATCACAGAGGCCCCTCTGCAAATTTAAAAAAAAAATTTTTTTTAAGTCGAAATAATTTAGGCATGGTACAGTTGCAGACACGCAGACAGATACAGGTACATTGGAAGTACCGGCATTCATAGCGTTCATTGACAGACAGATGGATAGATAAACAGACAGAATGAATGCTGTTGACCCCTTTTATGAACAGAGCATGCTTTAAACATTTGAGGAAGGACCACTGCCATCACCAAAGATAGGCTGAAGTGTTTTGGTTAAGAAGTAGACATGTAACTTGACAGGACAGCTCATAGCAGTGTCTTTTGTGTTAGACAGGCTGATGGTGATGCGTTTCATCAACATATCCAGTTACAGGGTGTGACTGTAGATAAACAGTTTCGAGAACCAGTGGTGTGTTGTCAGCGGTAGAGTAATAAATATGTGGGGGGTTGTAAGGAGCATGGATACAAGTTTATAGAAGGACTAATGTGCCCACACACGTAACTTGTCATACATGCACATGTACATTTTGCTCACCCACGCACACACATGCATGCATGTGTGCACATGCATACCTGCACACATCATTGTGTAAAATGGGCATTTTTTCACTGTTTGGATTCTCCCTCTGCCGCCATCCACTTGCACACTTACAAAGCAAACTGACGAAGCATGTGCATTAGTGTACTCTCTGTGACCTGTCCACCAATAAGTATGTAATATGTTTTCTTGAAGGAAAGTAAATGGAGAATATAATTATCATTAGTTCAATGTTGACAGGATGAGAAAACATCCAATCAGGGGAAGATAACTCAGATTTTAATACAACAACAACAATCAAACAAAACAAAACTTTTTTGAAAAAAAAAATCAAAGTTTGTTTATTTTATGGGTGGAAATGGTGCTAAAACATTAGCAAATGTATTAGACAAAACAACCAAGTGCAATTATGTTGTTTTCCTCCATCATGTTGTTTTAAACATAAACACTATACATAAACTCTAACATACATACACCCTCCCACCCAAACACTCACAAACGCTATCACACAATATTACTACACAAAAGCTCACTGTAAAGTGTAAGCAATATTTCTGTTTGAAGTTTTCATCTGGAGGGTTTCATAGTAAATGAAAACCCTAAAATGAAGGTTTCAAGCTAAAATATTTGTTTTTTATATACCCAGTTCTAATACGACCCTGCCTCCTTCATGTTGAAGTACCATATAGCATGTTATCATCATCAGGATAACCAGAATCACTTCTGTTGACCAAGAACAACATTACTTTCATTTTCTTTCACATTTTTGGTGTTGCTGTTGTCGATGTTGTGAGGAAAATCAACTACCTTTTCTGTACCATATGTCTTGGAATCCTACTCAACAGCTCTTCACTTTACAAGACACAATTTTTTGACAATAAAACCCACGAACAAACAAAAAACGCAACAAAATTGAGCCAAATTGAGCCAAAACTTGCTGAGATAATGCTTTTAACATATATCAAGGCAGGTAGCCACAATTTCAAGGAAGTAAGCATATTCAAATGACCGACTGGATTGTTGATAATGCAGTTACCCTTAAACCATATTATATCTGCAGTCAGAAGTGAAAGGCTTAAATGGCATGAATAGATTCATTGCTCTGAAAGTTTTGAGGAAAGGTTGGGAGGTTAGAGACATTATTTCGTGTCCATGTTGGGGCTTGCCCAGTAATGATAATCCTGGTGTTGGAAGGGTTTTCGTTTTTGGTTGTGTCAAATCTTAGCTGGCAGATAATATAATGATATTGTTGCATGCAGTGAGTGGACTGCATGGATTTGCAGAGTAATTTCAGAATCCTGTAGTGATGTACCACAGTTTCTCTAATATTGTCTCTATACATCAGTGACTCAACAGTAAAACTATTGGATATCTTCAGATCTGGGTATAAATACCAAGAGAGTAAAGCATATGAATATAAGGTCACACCAGAGATCTCCTCCATGTAAACGGACAAGACAATCCAATCTGGAAAGAGATATTGTTCTGCCCGATTAGACTCTCCCAAAAGACTCAGTATCATGGAGGAAAAGAATATTTAACATGATGAAGGAAAAGAATATTGAACAGTTCATCTGTACAGTGCCCCAGTGACACAGATTTGAGGGAGAAGAAGAAAGCACTTCAAAATGAAAGTTAATTTCTAGAATAGTGAAGATATGCTGTGATTGTGCAGTTGTGTAATTAAGCATTTTGTCATGGACTGTGAATGGTTTGAAATCTTGTCCTTGCACTGTGATTTTCCATGCTCATGTGTCTAGAATTTTGTTGTGTGTTTCAGTACTGAAATATATATATAATATAGGCTTCAGTTATTGGTTTCACAGAAATGTTGAGAGATAAGAGTTACACATGTATTGCAACAATTCTTTACCCAGCCATGTTAGGTTGTGGGTGGCAGTTCAGTTTGTAGTGGAAGGGAAACAACCCCATCAGAGCAAGTTTTTTGACCTGGAGAGACTTGCTTGTCTGTGAAAGGAAGGACAACTCATCAAGGAATATTGCTTCATGGTACTGTGCTTATTCCCCTTACTGGCCTAAGCATAAACAGTATTGATCCATTCTGCATTCCAGAATCACATTTGAAAAAGGTTAAAGAAGTATTTGAACACTGATATATTTTTCTTTTTTGAAGAGCCTTTTACACACACACACACACACATACACATACACATACACACACACACACACACACACACACACACACACACACACACACACACAGAGTTAACACTTTCAGAGATAAACAATTTTTTTTTTTACATAATGTGACCCAAATTCTCATACATACACATTATTTCCACAGCATATGCACACACACCTCAGATGCAGATTCACAGCATATGCACACACACACACACACATACACACACACACACACACACACACACACACACTGAGTAACATGTATTTATGATTCATTATAAAATCATTCTCTTGGACTCATGTTGCAGAGAGTCAAACAACACCAGCTTAGAAAAGCAAGAGCATTGTCACCCCTTCCCGCCACACATATGTGCGAAACTTCCATAGTCTGCATGTTATTCATTTCCACACCCACACGAATTGAGTAATTCACCGTTATACTTTTAGAAACTACCGCATGATAACAGCTAGATGCCATCTGTAAATAGCGTTCGATATTTTTACAGCTTGATCACTGTCTGCACAAAATCCTGTATTGTACTTTAGGTCAGTAGGTTTATAAAGTGTACAGAAAATGAAAAGAGTTGAAAGCAAGACATTATTACCATTGATCATGTTGATGTGTTAGTATTGTACCAGAAAATGAGGCAGTGCCATATTCTGAACTTTGTGGTATTGCTGAATGGTTATAGGTGTTCCTGTGTTGTATTGTAATTTGATAGATATGTGTATTGTATATTTTTTGTATTTAGAAAGAGTGCCTGAAAGTTTTTTGTTACATGTTTTCCCAGTTTAGTTGTTTTGTTGTTGTTGTTTAATTTTCAGCCAAATGTTTAGCCATTATATACTTGAAAACTCTCTTTACAACCAAAAAAGAACAAGATCCTTGTTCTCTCTCTCCCTATTACTCCCGTATTACATATGCACACACATATGTGTTCGCACACACTCACACACACACACGCGCGCATGCGCATGCGTACACATACAACACACACACGCACACACACTCACACACACACACACACACACACACACACACACACACATGCGCATGCGTACACACACAACACGCACACACACACACACACACATATTCATGGGCATAACTGCCATAAGCCTTTTGTCTCTTAATATATTTCACATTTACCTTTAACCCTTTCACCGCCAGTCAGTTTAGAGTGCAAATTAACCTTGTGCAGGAACCACAGAAAAGATGGTGTCTAAGAATAGTTGGGGATTCCCCTGTGATGTGTAGAAAAAAAATGGCCAATCCTACCACTGAAAATTAAGAGCATTAGGTTAATGCACAAAAGGCCCATCATCTGGTTGCATTTCAGTAACATGGGTGGTTTACCTAGCTGGTGCCGAAATGCGACCATGGTGGTGAAAGGAATAAAGTTGTGTATTTTCCTTGCTAATGGTGTCAACATGTATACATGTTATTATTATTATTATTATTATTATTATTATTATTATATTATGTAAAAATGTGTACACAGATAGTGAAATACACAAACAGTTAAGCTTATGCATGCAAACAACTAACTATATGCATGACACACTGACACTCTCACTTTACTGTCTCTTTCACTCAGAAAATAAGTGCACCTGAACCTGTTTTGTAGCTTTTATATTGTCTAGCTAGTCGTGTAATTCTCTAGAGACACTCAAAGCCAATCAAGAAATTGAGACTTTTCTCAGCTTTTTTTTTTCTATTTTCTTTTTTTTTTTCTTTCCTTTTTTTTTTTTTTTTTTTTTTTTTTTTTTGTCACTCCAGCCAGTGTTCCATATTATAATATTTTTGTGGTTGCAGTTATGTTGGGCACAAGGACTCCATCACCATCAGTGTGTGGAACCACAAGAAAATCCACAAGAAGCAAGGGGCTGGCTTTCTGGGATGTGTGCGCATCATGTCCAATGCCATCCAACAGCTGAAAGACACAGGATGTGAGTAGTCACTGTTTTTTCTTCTTTTTTCGAATTTGTAGATCTGTGTTAAAGAAGATGGAGATGATCTAACACCAGCTCTGAGTGAACTCTCGTGTGACTGTGGATATCTGAACTCTGCATTACTTTTGGTTGTCTTTTCAACAGAATTTGTTGCTTGAATCCCATTGAAAGTCTTATTTCGTCAACAACAAAGAAATGAAAATGAAGATAAAACAACAAAAACAAAACAAACAAAAAAACACCATGCAGAGTTCAGACATCCAAAGAAAACAGAAGTCAAATGAGAGTTCACTCAGAGCTGATGGAAGCAGGTAGAGGGGGGAAGTCAACAAGGAAAGGCAGGAACAGTAAAGCTAAACATACACTATGAAAAAAAAAAATTAACATGATGATGACACAAAGCAGACTGCCTGCATGGATGTGGGGCACTTTTTGCTGCTGTTTTGGGTGGTGGTTCTTTTTTTTAAATTCAAACAAAGCAAACAACATGGCATGCTTTGGCATGTTTTGGTTGTAATTAAACATCGTACCACTCTTGTGGAGGATCAAAGGGCATGTTGAGCACTCTTTGGAATTGTTAAGGTTTTGTTCCAGTTCCTCTTTTGTTAGAACTGCTTTTCTTCCTTTTTTTTTTTTGTCATTTCATAGTGGTTTGCTTTTTCAGTTCTATTTTCTGTGTGTGTATTTGACTGTTATTGTTCAGTGGTTGAGGGGACTGTGGTATGTGTCAGTGGCTGGTGGGAGTTGCTGGGGCAGACTCCACAGGAGATAAATTATGTCACCATATCAGCCATATCATTGGATGATTTTTTCTGACTACTTAAAAAAAACTCAGTTGACTTCAAGGGTGTTACTGTTATTGAGGCCATCAGCACAGGACTGCATAAAATTCCACACCTTCCTGTCAGTAGGAATACACTGACTTGTCTGTTTCTATATCACACCTGAGGCACTGATAAAGTGTGAAATAGTCAGTGAGACAAAAGTGTTTGAGATATTATCTAGTTAATGGTGTAGGCACTAGCATTTCACTTATTGTATTTAACAGACAATACAGCGATACTTTTTTCCCCGTCTTCAGCCATGTTTCTTTTATATAGGCATCAAATGTTCAACTAAAATCTGTCAGAATGAAGTTTTGAATCAGATTCACATCACAACGAGGTTGATGTCTGAACTGGAAGTATGCGAGCAAATATCACAGAGTGAGTCGAAGAAGCTGACAGAAGTTTAAACTCAATTCTAGCAATTATCTTCGGTAGAGCAACAAAGTTTCTCCAGTCACTGGATTTAGTATATATCTGTCAACCGATGCTTGCAAGTCACACCTGCAGCATTTGTGGGAGCAGTGAGTATCTGAAGAAGACTATTATTTCACAAAAAAAGGAAGACTTCACTGGGCATCACTGTATGAAGTGGTTAAAGTCTGTCAGGGGTTTTATCAGCCTGTCAACAATTTTTCCTGAAAACAATCAAGAATAGATTCAAGAAGACTGAGATTGACTGAACTGACAAGCCAGTATATGACACAAATGAAGTAAAAGTTATGATGATGATGTCAGAACCTCATTATCAACCATTGTTGAAGACAAAAACTTGGTGGACATAAACATCAACCCATCACTGTAAGAGTTAGGCGTTCGGGAAGCATAAGACTGTGAGGAATTTTTAGCAGCTGATAGTGTCATGTAATATATATATGAGTGTGTGTTCCCAGTAATGGCAAAGTGCTGGTGGCAGTGTTTACATTTACATTACCTTAGGCTATCTGTTGGGTACAGCTGCCATGTACCACTGCCTGGTAAGATCTGAAGGACTACAAAAGTGTTTTTCTTGGTTATACAAAAATAGATATAATTATGGTCTCACTTGGCAGTTGGTAAGAAATGACAGAAAGTAGAAAACGACTGGAAATGACAGTAAGTAGAAACCAGCAACAAAGATAATACGAATTATGAGAACAGAGCAAGCAACAGAAAAGAGGTATTTTTTAGTGCAGGAAAGTGGTTTTTGTTTATAATTGATTTATGCCCCCAGCGTCACCTCATTCAGTGAGCCATGTTGTTTTTGAATAGTCCAGATTGGAGAAAGTGCATTAAAAATTACCATCTCTGAACTAGACTGTGAGACTTATACAGCAATAAAGATCTGTATCCCTAAAGTTGACCTTCCTATTTGACTCCAGAGTCATAAGTGGTACCAGATTTTTATCATATTAACCATTTTTTCAGATTAATTAGCATAACCTGTGAAGAAGTTTCAGGTTGACTGGAGTGATGGCCTAGAGGTAACATGTCTGCCTAGGAAGTCAGAGAATTGAGCACACTGGTTTGAATCCCAGCACAGTCGCCAGTATTTTCTCCCCGTCCACTAGACCTTGAGTGGTGGTCTGGATGCTAGTCATTCAGATGAAATGATAAACCGAGGCCCCATGTGCAGCATGGACTTAGCGCATGTAAAAAGAATCCGTAGCAACAAAAGGGTTGTCCCTGGCAAAATTCTGTAGAAAAATCCACTTTGATAGGAAAACTAATAAAATTGCAGGCAAAAAAAAAAAGTACAAAAAAATGGGTGGCGCTCTGAGTGTAGCGACGTGCTTTCCCTGAGCAGAGCAGCCCAAATTTCACACAGAGAAATCTGTTGTGACAAAAAAGAGTAATACAATACAATAATTGTAGCATATCAATGAGATGCAATTTTTCTGTGACTGTCTTTTTGGCTCACATGTGTAAACAAAGAGTCTGTGATACAACCCTGATTCAGTTCTGTATGTGTGTATTGTATACATGTATGAGTGTGTAGCCGTAGTAAAATTTAACAAATTCATTTCCTTTAGAAATGCTTTGTCAACCCCAAATTTGAATGAATCAGAAAAAAAAGAAAAAGGAAAAAACAAACAAAACCAAAAACAGCAACCAAAAAACACACACATACAAATTAAAGGGATGTGGTTCTTCCAGATTAAACCATTTTTTGGATCATGAAAACTTATTTTGTTCAGCCTGTAGATCTGCAAAATTTTCTGTGGTTGTTTCTAGTTTGTTGCTTGATTAGCGAAAATCTCACTTAGCATGTGAGTTGTTTCTTGTCTACATTAAAAAGAAAAGAAAACAGATTTGTGGATTGACCACACAGAATGACATATGTTTGGACATATATAAAATACAACTATGAATTGTTTGGATATTAGTGAAGTGTTGATCATCGAAGCTAGACATGTTTAAATAATAAATGTGTACTCTTCATAATTTCCAAACGTTTACTGACATGGCATTTGGCAGCAAGGCTTGGACCTGAAGTGTTGAGTCTGGCATCAGGAGTGTTTCTTTGGTAATATACAACAGAGTGGCTATTTATGATACAGGCCTGGAGTACATGGCCAAGCAGCCTTGTATCAAACCCAGGTAAAGGTGGAAGGGAAGAGCAACAAGCTATACTGTTTATACAGTTCTATAACAGTGCATAGCACAGTGGGGCAGTCTTTGCAGCAGTCAGTGGTTGCTGCCTTTTGCTCCCAAGTCATTGACTGGGAAGCATGAAAAGTTCACTGCCTGGGTAACCAGCCTTACTAATGCTCTGGGGTGAGGAGCAGGCTGCTGTCTGAAACAATTTGTTAAGAGTGCTGGTAATGAGTGCAAAGGTGCTGAGCATGCACCTTTTACTATTCCTATATTTTTCACTTCACCACGTTTCACCGACCTATTCCCTTCATCCTTTCTTTGGGCTACCTTTCATTATGCAAGTGTAAACTTTTTGACTTCCTTTATGGGGAGATACAGCTAGCAGCATGTATGTTGTTTTCTTCGTTGCACATGCAGTGAAGGGGAAAATCCTTTTGGTAAGATTTAGTGAGTGTGCACCTGGTTGCTCAGTCAGTAACCTACAACACTACAGGAAAAAAACACAAGTGTATCACAGATGTGCTGACTGTGCATTTACACATTTGCTTTGTGAATGGTAACATTTATGCTGTTCTGTGTGCTTGTGCATGAAAGTAAGTGCACACTCGCACGTTTCCGTGTGCACTGCTTCCACGTGCGCAAACTCATCTGTACAGCTTCTCCTCCCTGATCTGTTTATCTTGTTGATGGCAACATTTTTTTCTTTCACTCCTTCACTCTTGTTCATTCTTTCTTTCTTTTTTTTGCTTGTACTTTTGTTTGTTATTTCATTGTGCACAGCCTCTCTTTCTTTCTTTCTCTCTCTCTCTCTCTCTCTCTCTCTCTCTGTTACTTCTGTTCTTTTCATCTTTTTTTTTTCATCTTCCCCTTCCCTGCCCTTATCCTGTTCTTTGTTTTATTATTCTCACCTAGTCTAGCTCCCTACCTGAGAAGTAGAGTGACATGGAAGTAGTAAGAGCAACACTGAACACTGTCTGGAACATGAAATTGGAGCTTGCAGGAGGGAAAGGATGAGGGGAGTATGGGATGTGTAGGGTGGAGGGAGGACAGAGCTTAATTGTTTCCAGGTCTGGGACTGTTGGCGCCCTCCTGTACGTATATTTTGGCAGCCTCCAGTGTTACCCCCTCACAGGCTTACACACTGGTGGGCTGCTTGTAAGGTTGGGTTTTTTTTTTTCTCCCTCTAGTCCCAGGCTTCCCCACCTTTTCTGCTGTTCACCACCTCCTGCTTCATTCTGATTTGGCCTGCTGTTGTGGAGTCTGCACTTCTCACGCAGTGGGCCACTGCCGTACTACTACTACACCTCCATCAGGAGGTGCCAACAGACAGAGCTGTTTTCAAACCAGTCTGGCTGGCATTCCAGCCTGCTGTGAAAATCTCACAGGGTGATGTTTTTTTTGTTGTTTTTTTCTGTCAGCCATCCAAAGTGTGGGCTTTTGTAACTGCACATGAGTCAATCACGTTTGATTATGGCTCAAAGCACTTCTACATACAGACAGCAGCACACGTGTGAGAGATGTGTGGCATCATACTATTATTGCTGATAGGCAGCTGTGTTTGTGATTGTGGTGTGGGAAAATCTGTAGTCTGAGTTCAAGGTCAGTCAGATAAGTTCAGATGCCTTCCCAATACACACCGGTGATGTTTGAATTTTAAAATTGTGGCAGCCCGGTTTTTTTATTTTATTTTGTGGCAAACAGAGAAACTTGCATTTGTTGAGAGAGACGGTTTTGTTTGAAAGCATGGCATATTGCTGACAAAGCATCTCCCAAGCCAGAGAAACAGAAGATAATTGGACAAGACCAGCCTATCCTGTCAGATGCTCTTTGTGTCTGTTTGGAAACTTGAGTGTTTGTTTTCCTTTTTCTTTTCTTTTTAATTCGTCGAGTGGAGTACTTCTTGCCTTTCCAGAATGTATTGCTTTCTTAAAGTCATTGTGCCAAAGTGGACACAAATCAGCCCATTCTGTTCTTGATTGTATCATGCTGTTATCATAGAGTGGAACAGCCAGTGATGACAGTGAAATTGGACATTGTTTATTGAACTCTGAAAACATTGGGACATTGTTTATTGAACTCTGAAAACATTGAAACCAACAGATTGATTTATGTTAGATTTGGCTGTAAATCTGTATAGATTATATCAGCATTTCAACAGCCCTGTCTCTCCAAACTGAGAAGTTTACATTAAAAGATACATTCCATGACATAGAACTGCAACATGCGGTTTAGTTTGTGTCTTTTCTGAGAACACACATACTTGAGACAGAATGAAACCGCCTTAACCTTCAGTGAAGCCAAGACATGTGACTGAGTAGAGCAGCCAGACGTCAGTTTCAAGGCTTGACTCCCCACCAGTACATTGACTGCAGGAGCTGGCCGTTGGGTGCAGCAGTCCCTGTAAATGAATGGTGCTGGAAATCTCCACCCGCTGTGTCAAAGGAGGACCCAGCATGGCAGTCATCAAGTTTCAGCGTCGCTTGAGTGTGCCGCAACTGTCTGTTTCAGTCCAACGGCTGGACCTGCAGCGTCAAAGCTCCGATGACACAGAGACGGTGCGTGGGCAGATTGTTATCTCCCTCATCTCCAGGGATCGAGGTGGATCTGGCCCAATGGTCACCGATGCAACTGGGATATCTCATGCCATTCCATATGACCCCAATGAGCTACCTGATGGGTAAGTCTTGCTGATCGAACTTCATTTGTTTATATCATCTTTTTCGCCTGTTGTCCATGGACATCTTCCCTGCGTTTATTGCCATCATTTGTGTTATCATTGAGTGTTCCCCTCTGCTGCACAGGAAGGAGTTAGAGAAAACAGATAAAAGATCTTGCAGTCGCCATTAGATGAATAAAGGAAGAAAGAGGTAGAAAAACGCTGTACATACAGTTGAAGGAGCAATTTTATTTTAGCATGTTGCACACAGATGCAGTTAATACTATGCAGACTTCCTATTTCTTATCAATAAACTGACTCACTGTCTGTCAAGTCTGTCTCTTTTTCTTTGCTTACCAACCCTGTTCCCCTTGGACTTCAGCAGTCATTGTGTGTCAGTCAGTCAAAATGTTTCTTTTTCTTTGTTTACCAAGTTTGTCCCCATTGCACTTCAGTTCTCTGTCAGTCCATGTATTTCTTTCACTGTCAGACTCTCTCCCTCTCTGAGTGAATGCACACACACACACACACACACACACACACACACAGATAAAGTATCCCACACCTTGATCCACGTTCACCACTTTGCCTCTACAACTGGTTGTATGAGTGGTTTTTTTTGTGTTTTTATATGTTATGTATGTGGTTGATTTAAATGAAAATCTTACATAAGACACTTCAGTTTTAGCTTATCCTCTACTCCATTTATATTCATCTAAAACATTTGATCTACACAGAAAGATGATGATGGTACTCAGTGTTTCTGCTACCCTCTTTCTTTATGTTCTGTCTGGGATTTGAACATGCATGTCTGTGTGTGTATCTGTTCACATCTCTAAGTGTTATCTTTGAATTTGAGTAATTTTTGTTGTTGTTTTTATTTTTTTATTTTTTTTTAGTTTGTTTTTCAGGAAACTTGGTTTGATGTTGTTTTTTTAATGTCAGTTATGAAATATCAGCACTTCAGATGCTTGTAAATTTTGGATGATATTTTCCACTGTTTAAATTGTATATTAAATTATTATATATTCACAGTCTTCTCTGTTTGTTTGTTTGTTGTTGTTTTTTTGTTGTTTGTTTTTTTTAATTTGATTTTAAAAAGAAATAACAATATAGAACATTATAAATGTGACCATTAACTTTTTTCTTTTTGTTTCATTTCCCTATTATTTATTTATTCATTATCATATTAGATTTCTGACCCAATTTTGCTTCCAGTCTGCTATTAACTGTGATAGGTTCCTAAATCAAAGTGAGATGATAGGTTTAAAAATAGTTCTTTGACTTTAAGGCTTGTGGGGAATAATTAATACCACAAAGGGTGTGGAAGGGGGGGAATGCAGGACCCCCCCAACCCCCTCCACCCACACTAAAAACAGGCATATTAGAGACCACCCTGATAACAAACATCTGATTAAGTGCAGGCACATGCATTGCACATTTACTGGTTCAGAATAAGGTTACCAGAGCAAAGGAGAAAACCGTATGCGGGTGTGAGAATGAATAGAAGTTCAAGATGATTATACTGGATTTTAGGAAAATAACAGAAAACAAAACAAAAAGATCTCTGTCTGTCTCTCTCTCTCTCTCTAAAGGTCTATCCACCCCTCTTATCCTTTCAGCAAAAACTCATGAACCAAGCTCTGCACTGAATTGTTCACCACACACAAGCACCCCCACATCCTCTTAACCTTTCAGCAAAAACACATGAAGCAAGCATTGCACTGAATCAGTTAACCACACACTAACACCACACCACAGGATGTTGTTAGATTATTCAACATACTGTAACCATTTACTACCTTTTTAGTAATTTTGCTTAATGGTAATTCACAGCATTTGGTTAAATCATAGCATGAGGGTGGCATGTCACATTATATATTGATATCCACATACAGCTTTGTCATGTACATAATGCACAGTCACATGCCACATATACGATGCTCTTGCACACACACACACACACACACAGACATACACACAAACATACACACCCACACGCACACACTCACACACACATATGTGCTTGCTCGTGCACTCTCTCTCTCTCTCAGCTAAAATTAAGCACCCCCCTTTTAACTTTTTACCCTATTTCCATCATTGCCTCTCTACCAACCCACCACCACACCTGTACCCCTTTACCTTCCTTCCCTCCACACAAACATACAGGCACACTGTATGTCCTTTGCTAAACATATCCATTTCCTCTACTTTAACCTGAAATCACTCGACCCCCACCTTTTACCTTTATTCCCTCCTTCCACACCCAAACACACACTTTCTCTTTTTCCATATGCTTCCCTCAGATGTTTTTTTTATTTTATTTTTATTTGAAAATCAAAATCAAGTGGAGAAACATGTTGAAGTGTTTTAGCGTGACCAATCATCTAAACAGAGTGTCAAAGCAGCAATCTTACTTGGGTTTCCTATGTGTAGAGCAATTGTCAGGCAAGCAAGATGTGTGAACATGATATGCTAAAAAAAAAGTGAGATTTATTTGGGCTGGAATTGAGTGTTGGCTATGGCTGCTTGTGTTGAGGAAAGTGTTAGAGCAGCAAGCACTCAGGTGCCCCTGATGGTGCAAAAACATCTGAGATGTTGCATGTCAGATAAACCTCGTTCCACAATGCCCGGCATTGTTGATAGGATACACTGGCCTGAAAGCAGTAAATGTCAGAGAAAACAGCCTGCTGATGGCGTCAGGGCGATAGACAAAAACAGTTCCCCCCTTCAGCTGAATGCCTTGCTTTCAGGGGGAAAGTTTGGTATCAACTTTGGTGAAAATTTGTATATGATCTGGGATCAGCGTGGACTAGTGTTGCATGAGACTGCCATTGTCTGAAGCCAGCATTCGCCTCCTCTCATCAAGGCTGGCAGACATGATTTCATCTGACTCCAGTATTTCCTTTCAGAGCCTGGAGAAGGGGTTGCATTCAGTATCACTTGTATAAGATGGGGCGTTTAAGTGTTATGATTTGGGGAACAGGGGATGAATAGGCCTTTCAGAAGTCATACATAAGTTGGATTGATTCTATACCTGTTTCTTAAGTTTCAGGTCATGTATTCTGAAACCTGAAGGTTCCCCTCACTCACACCTCCTTCCATTTTGTTTTGTTATTTTCCCATGTTTTACATTGCAGCCAGTACTCAGTGCGAGAGTGAAACATTTGTATATATAAAAAAAATAAAAAAAAAAAAAGGTTGAATTTGATATGTTTTCGTTTTCTTTTGCAGACACTTTTTCCAGCCAACAATTAAGAACAGTTCAAATTTTGCAATTAACTGTAACTAAGGCTGCCTGCCTGGGTATTCTGCTCATGAAATTCAGAGTGCAACCTTCATCATGTATTATCTACATGCATTTTTGTCATATTTCTAAAGGCAGGTTTGCTAGTGAGCAATAATTGTATACACCAATAATTGATGTCGGTCTGTCTCTCAGAGACAGGTGTGCCCCCTTAGGCTTGTAATACATTATTTATGTGTTACATTTGCTGCATCTGTATGATATTTGCTGAATGTTCTGCACAGAAGCCCATATCAGCTGTGGCATCTCCATCCAGAAAATGTAACTGCATTTTTCTTGACTGTCAGCTTCAAATTGTGTGTGTGTGTGTGTGTGTATTTATGCCTGCATATGTTTGTGTGTGTGTGTGTGTGTGTGTGTGTGTGTGTGTGTGTGTGTGTATGCCTGTATGTGTGTGTGTGTGTGTGTGTACATATGTGTGGATGTGAATGCATGTGTGTGCAAATGGATGTCAATTTTTTTCCAGAATCACACTGATTTACCCCTTGAAATCTTAACATTGGAGGCAGGCTTCCCTTTAAAAAAAAATGGTGTTTAGAATACTCTGAGAACAAATTTTTAAAAGCTTACGTTAGAAGCCCAAATAAAAAGAAACTGAAATATATTAGGCCTTTCACTTCTGACTGCAGATATTCCCGTGCTTTAGAGGTAACTGCGTTATCAACAGTCCAGCCAGTCATTTGAATATGCTTACTTCCTTGTAAATGGTGACTGCCTTGATGCTTGTTTGAAGCAATATCTCAGCAAAGTTCACAGTTATTAAAGAAACAACAGCCGCAGGCTCTTCTTCAGGCAAATGAATAAGTCTTGTCACTAACTCATTTCATTTGCCTGAAGACCTTGTGGCTTGATACATCGCTTCTTTTATCTCATGTAAGTCAACTTGTACCAAGATTCTTTTAGTCTACCTCTTACAATATCTCAGCAAGTTTAGGCTCAGTTTGGATGCAGTTTTTTTGTTTTTTTAAATTAAAAAAAAAAAGAAAAAAAAGAAGAAAAGTTGTTGAGGGTATTAACATGGCTTCCAGGGCATATGGCACAGAAGAGATGGCTAGAATTGTATTTGATTTTCCTTGCTGCTTATGGGAAGGATGAACACTCCTAGGCCACTCATATTAATTCAGTCTTGCAGTAAGCTGTGTGAAGCTGAGCTTTTCCATATGATCAGTTTCCCCATGACCAAGTTTTTGTTGTGCAGGTGGGAAGAGAGGCGCTCAGCTAGTGGCAGGGTACACTATGTGAATCATGTCACAAGGACCACACAGTGGGAAAGGCCCACCAGGTAAGATTCAGCAAAACAAACCCATCTCATGATGGTGGTCAAGGTGTAAAGTGGGTTTTTTTTTTAATTTAAATTTGGTTGGTTGGTTGATGTATATTTTTTTAATCAGCTTTTCTGAGTAAAACATTTAAAAAAAAAAAGTATTACCTCAACGAGAGTCACTCAGAAGGGCCATAATTAACTGCATTGAAATTTTTTTTGTAGATAAGATGCCTAATATGTCTTTGACCTTTGGCAAAAGTGACATGGAATTTTCATGTTTTGAGATTTCTTAGTTGTATATTTATAGTTTTATCAATGTTCAAAGTCAGTCTGACTGTTCAGAGAATGGCAGATTTTCTAGCTGCAATGTGACCTGTAACATTTGATTTCAGGCAGTTAGCACTAAATTGATACTTCTGTGTCAAAAGGGCCAGAGTATTTGTGTGTTAGGAAGTATCTCTGTGTGTTGTATGCATGTGTGGGGGTAGGGGTAAAGTAAATGTTTACTCTGTAAAAGATGTATTATGTTTCCATGATAGATTTTAAGTTGACCACCCTCTGCTGTCCCACTTATTTTTGTGTGTATATGTATGCCTTTGGAATTCTTTGGAGGATATGGTGTTTTTGTTTTTGTCGTTTCTTTTTTCTGGTGGAGATAGAGGTAAAACTGAAAAACTAACATTTTCTTTATTTACATAGTTATATTCAGTCACCCCAGCTTTGATTGTGTCCGTGCAATAACCACCAATCCTGGATTCATTTTCATCAAGCTGTAAGCACCAGCTGTTGCAGCGAGCTGTTAGTATCAATTGACAGTGAGATCATGTAGCAGAGTAGACTTGGCATTTCTGTGGGGCCACTTTGTCACAGATCACTTCGGTTTTTCTACCCTTCTCACAGTTTACTGAAGCACGTTTGCTGTATTTTTTCAAGGTCTGTTTTAATGAAAGCAATTAAGTTGTTCCAGTTTGGAGGTAAGACTGAACTTGATGTTCTTCATACATCTCCATATCTCACCCCAACTCAGTATTTAAAGTGAAGAGCGGTTTTGGTATCTTATCTGTTACATTTAGTAATAGGGATAATTTAATGCAAACAGTTAAAGTTTATCTGTTATGGTTAGTATTATAGATAAGTTAGGTTAGTAAATGTTGACATCTTATTTTCTTGTGTTTTTCTTCTTTTTTTTTTTTTTTGTTTGTTATATTTTGCATGTCTTGCTTCTTTGTTTGTCTTGAAGACAGTGGTTGTTAACCATTTTCAGGCCTGCTTCTGAGTGCCCCCGACCACAGAGCATGGTGAGTCCTCGGTCAGACAGCAGTCTCATGTCCCCCTCCTCCCCCAGCAGTGAGAGCAGCTCTCGTATGCAAGGCAGCAGTAGCAGTAGTCTGGCCAACAGCAGTTCAGCACCTTCCATGGGTAGCACAAGTGGTGGTGGCTCATCCAGCATGGCAGCGCATCAGTTTGTTCGGCGGAGGTCCACGCGACATCGGAACTACCTCAGTCGAGCCCAGTTGCATGACATGATGGAGCTACCTGACGGCTATGGTGAGTGGGGCTTTGTTGCATTTTGGAAATTTGTGATTTGGATGGGTGGCGAAATTTGTGATTTGGATGGACAGTTCTTCATCTTTTGCTTTGTGTGTGCATATATTTGTGCATGTGTGTGTGTTTTCTTCTGTTTTTGAATGTGTGTGTGTGTGTGTGTGTGTTTACATGTGGGCATGTGAGAGACTGATACATTCTGAATTTCATAATTTGAATCTTGTCTCGCATGAAATGGTTTTCATTTGTAAATTTCACAGGACATACCAATTTGTTTGAGGTGCTCTATTATCAAGTTTCGGACTGTAGTGCATGACTTACTTTGATTTATTTTGTTACTTGTTTTTTCATGTATTTATTTATTATTTCTGATATTTGCTTATTGCATCTCATGAATTATGAAATTCTTTCGTGTAATGTATAGAAGGATTTAGTTGAAATGTTCCACTAAAAGCCATTGTGTTTGTTTTCCCAGAGCAACGCACAACACAACAGGGCCAAATTTATTTCCTGCACACGCGAACCGGGGTCAGCACGTGGCATGATCCAAGAGTACCAAGGTCTGTATCACTGATTTGTGTTCTGTGAAAACGCACTTTCTCTCTTCCTTTAGTGCACTCAGAGTTCTGCATTTCTTTATGTGGTTTTGACTGTTCAGTTCTTCCTCTTTATTGGCATTTTCCTTCCAGCAGAACTTCCTGTTTGTGAATCTGCGAGTTCTGCTCAAAGAAAAGCTTGAAATTGAATTGTTAATGTTTTGTTGTTTATTTTCCCTTTTCTACTTGCAGTCATGCTGGTCTTAATTTATTTTGTGGTTGTGATCAATATCTGTCCCCCACCCCTTTCTTTTTCTCTTAAAATTTGGAAAAAAAGATTGTAAAAAGGGATCCCTGACACATGTTTGTGTCTTTGTCTCGGTGTGCTTGTATGCATGCATATATCTGTATGTGACAGCACTTTTGTGCAAGCAAACTGATGGTTTTATTCAGCTGGGACAGAAGGGCATATCTTTTGAACATTACATTGATGAACTTTTGTCATTCAACCTTGACAGTGGTTCAAGGTCAAGAACATGGTTTTTACACTTTCTTATTTCAGAACTGTTTGAAACTTGACAGACAAAGCACTAAAAGGTATGCCCAGACCTTTCCAATCACCTCATTTTTATGTCAGGATCATAGAATGTATATTTTTTATCTTCATATTGTATAATGATCTTTTCCTGCAGTTTTAAACAGTCACTTTCAACTTGGTTCACACTGATGTATCAGAAGTCTCTATTTCTGTCAGAAATGATCCACTGTTTTGACCTTGTTTCAAGGTCACAGATAAATTTCAAACAGAATAGCAAAAATGTGAAGAGTTTTGTTTTTGTATCACTGTGTCATGATTTCCATTAAAAAATTTTTTTTAAATCCCAGCAATCATGCACATAGGTCACAATCTTATTGCCTTGGGGTCTCTCACCCAGTGAGCTATAATCACATTTGTGTTTATAACTGTTTTACACATGGCTCAGTGAAACATCAAGGACATGCATATCCACTTGTCATGTATACCCGCACACCTCTGCACCACACACATACACAGATATACACGTGTGCACACATGTTTTGTGTGCACTTGTATGCACACACAGACATGGAAAAGTGAATCTTGCCCTCTAAACCTAAACTTTGCTGTACACACTTATTCCAAACCTGTTGCCCCTCTTCATTCCAGCCTGTATGCCCTATGCACATGATTTTTTGTTGTTGTTGTTTACAGAGAAAATTAAGACCAAACTCAGTGTTTTGATATGCTTTACCATCTAAACATGGTGACTTAGCATATGTTTGATATAGGCTTCTGATATCACAGTCAATAGGAAAGCAAAATGTGTAAGCATGATGGACGTAAATAAGTGAGATATCATATATTTTGGCTGGAAAAACAGTGTTGGGTTTTGGTTTTCGCATTCAGGTTGTTGGAAACTAGCTCTTGTGTGCTCTTAAAGGTACAAAAACACTCCAGAACGTGAATATTTGATAAACTCTTCAGAACCATTGAAACATAAAGAAATGATTGTTTTAAGCTGTCAGTATTTGCATATTTTCAAATGTCTGTCTCTGTAAAGATAGTGATCCAGACTGTATCAGTGTATGTTTGCATGTTTTAAAATGTCAGTTTTTTTGGGTTTTTTTGTTTTTTTTTTAAAGATTATGATCCAGAGAGTGAAACTTACTTGGGGAAAAGGGTATGATGAAATTGTACTCTCTCTCTCTCTCTCTCTCTCTGTGTGTGTGTGTGTGTGTGTGTGTGTGTGTGTGTGTGTGTGTGTTTTATATGTTGAGATTTCTTTGGCAGACTTATATTTCAAAATGTGAATAACAAATCAGATGGCTGTCTGTCTGAGTAAACAGGAGAATAGCAGTGTACAAACAAAGAAGTAAATGATAAAGATAAGGGGAAGAGAGAGAAAAAGAGAGAGAGAGAATGTAGACAGGTTCATGGTGAATGATTCGGAGTATAGAAGTGGAAAAGTATTTATATGACTTAACTATGTTATATTCCTGCCTGTCCTCATATTCTGCTCTAGGATCTTGAACATAAAATTTTATAATTGAAAGTGCCCTCTTGGTGTTTCAAGATTTTTTTTCTCTGCCTTTTTTGTCACAATTTTCCCTTGTTTATTATTATGCAACACTTTATATGCAAAACTGCAGTACTGATGGACCTGTACTCGTGCACAAGAGAGAGTTCATTGAACATGAAATTGATAGCACAAGGCTCAGCATGATGGCTTAATGGAGGTTGTTGCAGTCATTTTGGTACTCCTGTAACTTTCAGGAGTATGGACTGCACATTCTGTGGAAGTAAAGCTGCACATAGATCCATGGACGTTTTTGTGGGGAGAGGGTCTGGGGGGCTAGTTATAAATAACAGAGAAAGTGATATGGTAGATTAATCCAGTCATACTGTTAGCTGGGATAATAATTCTGTTGTGGTAATTGGGGCTTCATTTGGTCTACTTAATCACAGTGCCATTGCAAGATAACAAATAGCCTGCAGGCCATTATGAGGATAAATGACAGTTGTCTGCGTGTCATGGTAGGGGGTCTGTATGGCCTGTGTGAAGGATGAAAAATACCTTCCTTGTGTTCTTGGCAAGTGTTCTTGGGCAGCACACATAAATCATGTAGACATACATATATATGTCACCAAGATCTGCCAAGTGGAGAACCTTGCCCAGAACAGTTCTGAGAGACTGGAAATTCTGTATCATATGTCAAGGAGAATAGAGCCGTGTATATAGCCCGTCACCTGAGCTTTGTTTGCCAAACAGTGGTTCCTTTGTGTTGCATTGTCTTACTTGTCAACAGAGATTTTGTTGTGCGAAAATTAGCCTGCTCGCCCCAGGGGAGGGCACATCGCCACCAAGCAACACCAGCCTTTTTGTTTTTCCTATCTGCACATGCATTTTTCTAAGGTAAAGAGCGGGTTTTTTGGTTTGTTTTTAATAGAAATTTGCCCTGCACAGCTTTCTTGGTGTGTGGGTCCTTTCTGTGATGACATGCCACACATGGGAGTTCAGTTTCCTGTCTTATCCAAGAAAATAAACTTACATAGGACACATAAGATCAGCACTCAAACTCCGGACCATCATCTCCTCCTCAGGTGCTGCTGTATCCACCAAGACACCATTCCACATGGAGTTGATGGTGTTGATGCTCAGTGGGTAGCCCTGTGTGTTGAATGGGGTGTGGTTCTGGAGAACAAAGGGAAGAGGGGAAGAAAGAGCAGAGTTGTTAGCATTTAGAGAGTTTGTCAGACCTTATGGTGCAGAACTGGTGGTGAGTCTGCTGGGGCCATCTGGTGTTTGCCCTGCCACCTCCTGTGAGCAGGAAAATGTCAATCCACCCATTTATATACCAACACCAGTTTGATTATTTCCAGAAATAGCAAGAGCATTTTCAATGTTTATGTAATGAACTGTGTGTGTGTGTGTGTGTGTTTGTGCGTGTGTGTGTGTAAGTAAGACTAGTAGATGTGAAGTGTGGAAGAGAGCAGGATGAGGGTGTGAAAGGGACATTAGACAATTGTGTGTTATCAGTGTGGCATAATTTATTGACAGATAGGTCTAGTTGAATATATTTTGGCAATCTCACTATATATCAAGGGTTTGTATGATTTTCAGGGGCAAAGGAAATTGTTCATTAATCAGTTATATCATGCTCACAAAATTGTCTGCAGCTGTGCTTTGGTAAAAAGTTAGGAATGGTGTTACAGGTTTTGGTCACAGGACATTTTATTTGTCAGGAGTTTTTCTGCAGAGAAAGTTAGTGTTACAATGAAATTAATGAATATGATTTTTGACATCAAAATAAAATGGTGTTAGATAGGAATGAATAATTAGCTTGCATTGATTTGATTACCATGGTATCCAGACTTGTATTAGTTGGACCCACCATATGTAAAAAAAACAAGACTTCACACGCATGAGAGATGATGATAGAGATGGGGAGCAGCAGTGTTTCTTTTAATTGGAACATTCATGCAGCAGCTCAGCAGGTCTGTGCTTATATGTTATTTCTGTGAAACTTGTCACTCATGGTCTTGTGCTGTGGATGTCTGAGCACAAAACTTTGCTGCACACATAGTGACAGGCAGATAAAATAATTTCCAGACTAAGGTGTCCATTATGACTTACACACCAGTTCTGCTTTCTGACCAAGATGTTGGATGATGGGGGAAATGCACTTCCGCTTTCAGTGAAAGGATGGCTCATTGCTGCTCTGATAAGCAGCTGGAAACCAAATACAGTTGCAGATTACCTCCAGTTGTGCTGCCTGACTTGAAAAATGCAGCAGGAGTAATGTGGCTGGTGATAGGAAAGATAATAAACAATGATCAGACTGTGTGTTTGAAATGGTGGTCTGTTGTGTTTTTGATAGTTTGAGTCTCTCAAATGATTTCATGCTGAGATTTTTTTTTCATTTTGTTGTATGACTGAAAAGAGCATCACTGAAGATAGTTAAGCTCTTAGAAAATATATGTACATTACTGCATGTCATGTTATATTATGCCACACATCAGACATGTTTGGTAGTTGAATATCAGAGAGTACAGATCCATAAGTGTATGGAGGATTTGCTAAGAAGTGTTTCATGCACAGCCTGTAATTTATAAACTAAACAGATTCTGTGGAAGAAAAAAAGAAAAAGGAAAGAATATCCAAGAGCTTAAACTTTTATTTCATAACATTAAAAGTTATAAAGGAAATCTCAGCAAAGCAGCTATGATGCATGTTTGATTTTTGTCAAAATAGGCAGGATTTCATATTCTTTTATTTACATTTAGTGTTTCTATAGACATTATAGTGCTTGTTCTCTTCATTGTGTGTCAAAAAGATTGTGAAGAAGTTGCTTCACATTCATGTATCTATTGTGTGATTACATATGCCACAACAGAGTCAGAAAGAGAAAAAAAACAGACAACTTTCTTCAGAAAGAGAAAAATACAAACAACTTTCTCTTCCATTCATCAACCACACCCGCCCTGTCACTGATTGATCAATCAGACTTCAGTTGAAGACAAAAGAGAAAGACGGCAGGGAGGAAGGCTGCCAACAGACACAGAGATTGTTTCGGAGGCAGACAAACGGAAAACCAGAGCTGAGATGCTAATCCAGAGGATAAAAGAGAGAAAGAACAAACAAGCAAAAAAAGAAGAAGAAAAAAAACCCCAAACAACTAAGAACAAACAAGCAAAAAAAGAAGAAGAAAAAAACAACAACTAAGAACAAACAAGTAAAAAAAGAAGAAAAAACTAAGAACCTCCCCACCCTAAAAAAACACAAAAACACATGCTAAAAACTACACTAGGAATTGATAGCTTCAAGCTGATGCGTGTGAAAAGAACACAAGACGTAAGAACAGATGTTTCAGGTGGGGATGTGGGGCGTGGAGCAAAGCAAAAAATGTTTTTTTTTTTTTTTGTTTTTTTTTTTTTTTGTGACTGCCTCTCAGATGGATGACTCACAGACTTTTAAAACCAAACATGCACATTGGTGCATATGCGCGTGCACACACACACACATGCACATTGCTTGACATTTGTAAGCGTATATATGCATTTTTATGCAAGCACACACACACAAATACAACACACACAAACACGCACACGCACACACACGCATGCATGCACTCACATGCATATGCACATGCACATATGTACTTACTAACACATGCGTACATGTGTGTGCACATACATACACACATGCACATTACATGTACACACACATGCACATGTGCACAGACAAGCATGCTTGCATACAGACATGCAAATACACATGCATGCATCCACACGCATGCGTGTGTGCACACACACACACACACACACACACACACACACACACACACACCATTGCAAAAGAAAACACACATTGTAATCAGCAGTTGTGAAATATTAATTTCAGATGAATAATAAACTCCCCATACCTGTGGAAGGGGAGGAAGTTTGCTTCCTGACACTACAGCAGAAAGAAGGAACATGTCTATCTGTAGTGGAACAAGGGGTTGAAAACTGAACCTGGCAAATTTCTCATGGACAGATATGCCCTCTCTGTTGATCTTCAGGACCTACATCACCTCTTCCCCTCTCCCCAACCCTCACCCCTGGTTCTAAGATTGAGTTTTTCTTTGCAAGCATCAGCTTGTAGCATGGCAGGCGGCATGCTGTCAACAGACATACACTATCAGGCCTATCAGAGGCTCCAGTCTATGCATTGTTTCCAGTGCAGTGTTCTTAAAATAGCTTGCACCAAATGCCAAGAGGGGAGATGGGTAGTTACCAGGCTCTGGCTGCTTTTATTTTTGTGTTATTCACTTTCTTCTTCATGGGGTTTTTTCCCCCTCTCTCCTTCTTGCCCTTGGTGTGTGTGTGTGTGTGTGTGTGTGTGTGTTTGTGTGTGTGTTTGTGCTGTTACCTGGGGGAGAGGTAGGGAGGGGATTGTACTTGTCTGTCCGTGAGCTGTTTCAAGGTTATGATGAAGTGTTAACCTGTGGCATAGGTGAAAAAATAAAATGATAATCTTGAAATAAACATGTTTTTGGAACAGTTGTTTTCTTTTCTGATGGTCAGCTAAAAGTGTTTGTGCTCAGTGCAGTTATTGTTTACATAATGGTTTACTTAAAGGGACAGTCTAGCCCAGGAAACAAAGAAAATATGGATGGAGGGGACAGAGGAAGGTCGAGCATGATTGTTTCTTTTTCCTACTTGTGTTTTTGATGTGTATACACCTTCATGCCAAAGGAAAGGTTCATAAACAGATTGGAGACTTTTCTTTCATTCTTTTGTTTGATTGAAGTTTCTTAGATTTTTACTATATACATTTTATTTTCCTTTTTGAGCGAGCTGAGCTATGCTGGCATACAACTGTGTCATTTATTCAAATAAAGGGGGGGTGGGGAGGGGGGGGGGGTGCGAAGCTGATGGTATATTGGCAGGTCTGCTGATATTTATGTACATAGGGTATTACAGGGTATTGTTTTCTTTCTTTTCCAACAAACATGCATGAAAATAAGTACAGAGAGAGCAAAGGGGAATCAGAGTTTTCCAGATTTTACACTAGTCTGTTGTCCAATAATTTGCAGTACTAATAACAAGTACTATTGTGTTGAATTCCTATGTCTGTGACAAAGGCAGTCAGTCTGAGTAAAACATATAAATGAAAGACATGTTTTAGCTCCTATGCCTTAAATCTCCAAGCAGTGGTTTTAGACCCATAATAGACTATAAAATGTTTTAAAAGTTAGCCTAACACCCAAACTGTTGATGATTATTTAATGTTTAGTAGTTTTGTGTGTAAACATTTTTCTCCTTTTTTGAGTGAGAAAAAGGAGAAAAAAAAAAGAATTGAACCTTTTATCGGTTCTGAGTGTTTGAAAGTGAACAGATGACATGTGTGTAAACATTTTTCTCCATTTTTGAGTGAGAAAAAGAAAAGAAAAAGAAAAAGAAACAGAATTGAACCTTTTATTGGTTCTGAGTGTTTGAGAGTGAACAGATGACATGTCCTTAATTATGAAACATTGTTGTAACATTCTTGGAGATAAGGCTGCAAGTTGCCAGCCAGCTTTGAGAAACTATTCTGTTTGAAACCGGATAGCTAGCTCACTCCCCAACTCCCATCCTCTCATCATCGCCTTCCTCTCTCCCTCCCAGCCCCTCACCCACAAACCCCTTCCATTCATATCCGATGCATCTTTTTTTCTTTTCTTTTTTTTTTTTTAAACAGATAATGTGATCTTCATCTGTGTCTTGCCTGATGGCTTTTCCTCCAGGCAGACAGACACATATGCATGAAGAGCTGGGCAAGTGAAATTGTATGGGGACCAGACAGGTTTTATCTGATGGCAGCTGCTCTTGGGCCAGTGCCAGATTGATTGTAACACCTGCGCAGGCTGTTAGTAAACTTCCCCCTATGCATGCATGGTCTTGTCTACTTGGGATTTTAAACAAAGAAAAAATCTGATGGGTAGGGGGATGGGACAAAGGTGGGAGGGGGTAGAATGAGGGTTGAGTGGGGGTTGTGGGCAGGTGGTGGTGGCTACATTAGGGACTAATCTTTTTTTCTTTCTTTCTTTTTTTCAATGAACTGGTGACAAACAAGTAGGTGAATGGGTTGATCAGTGGGTTGGTGACTTGTGTGTGGATGGGTCTTTAAAGCTGTAAGCAGCATTGCTTTATTTCCTTTTTATATGAAATAAATACTGTGTTTAAAGAGATGTATCTTCCTTAGCCATTTTAAACCTATAAGTTTGTGTTTTATAAAAAGCAGGAGTTGACTTTTAACAAGCATTGTAAATGTTAAAATTCTAGCCTTTTACTATCCGATTACAGGATAATCATGTTATAAATGATTTCTTTTTATTTTGTAGTAACATGAAGAACTTAAGAAAGACCTAAATTAGCACAAATTTGTACCAGGATAACAAATTGCATCATCTCTCCGTCTCTGTCTCTGTCTCTCGGTCTGTCTTGATCTCAGTCTCTCTCTCTCTCCCTTTCTCTCTCAAAAATTAAAGAAGAAATTAAGAATGTTCAGTTGAATGCCAGCCGACAGAAGATTAATGCAGGTTTTGTGTCACATGTACATCTGAAGCTTGTGCGTCTGTGTGTCTGTGAAAATAATCATTTTTCTTTTTCCTTTTTTCAATTTGAAAAATAACAGACCATCATTATGTGGCAAGGAAAATGAAAAAAATATTAAGTGTTGGGTTATAAATAGCAGAAACCAGAGATACAACAAATGACTGTGATGACCACTCTCGCCAGGTGTAGACACATTCTGGGGAATCTCTCAAGAACTGTTATTTCAAAGTGAGATGTCAGCATTGGAAAACTTAATCTCTCTCTCTCTCTCTCTCTCTCTCTCTCTCTCTCTCTCTCTCTCTCTCTCTCAAAGGAGCATTATTGAATTAGCACATCAAATTGTAAATAAGTACAAAGTAGTGTTGTTGTCAGTAGCAGTGGCAAGGTCAGAAGGCAGCAGTTTCTTTTCTTCAAGGACAGTAAGTCTGATGGAAGGATTTTAATGGACATGCTCTTATCTTTATCTTGTTAGATCGCATGTTATATGTATCTTGTTAGTTCCTATGCTACTCTAATTTGCAAACCGGTCGGACATGCTGTTTTAATGAAAATACTGAAGTATTTTAAAAGTCTACATTTACATGAGCTACGATGCAGTTAATAAAACATTGCACTGCATTGCATGATTAGATTGATCATTAAGCAGAGAAGATACTATTAAAACCAGTAAAATGAAAGTAACTGCTGAATACAGACACATGATCCACTCCACACACACAGGAACTGGCTAGGTAAAGAAATATGACCTACCAAAGAATGAGTAACATGGTCTACCATGCTAGTTAGAGTCCATTGAACCTGAAATGCTTAAAGTCTCTCACTTCAATGTCCGAAAAAGGCACTGACAGAATTATTCAGTGAACAATTCAGTTCTCTGTGATGTCATCAATATTGGTCTTGGAATAGTCTGTGTTGTTTGCAGCAGCAGCTTCATTTTTTATACCCTAACAGCATCTTCATTGATCTTGTTGCTGATTGCTCAGTGGTATATATGGTGGTTACAACACATTGCTTGCTTACAGTCCAGCCACACATGAAGTGACTTATTGCAGAACTTTAAAAATGTAAATCATCACTTCTTAGGTTGTTTCAGGTTAGCCAAACACATTCAAAATGCTGCTTGCTTCAGTCTCCTAAAAAACAAAAAAAACAAAAAGTCAGCTTGTAGGCTGTAAGTTACAGCCGATTTTTTTGATAGCAACCAGTAGAAAAGGTTTTTCATGTCTGTATCTCCTGTGTTGTGTACTAAAAAAGCAGCGGATGGGCAAGTCAGCCAGTTTGTTTATACTTCCACCTTTTGAAAATAAATGTATATTCCTTTTATTTGTTTATTCATTTACTCATTCTCTTTACCTATATGTTTTTCAACAGAGAGGCTTCCAACTTAGAACTGCGGGACGAAGACTTGGGGCCCATGCCAGAAGGCTGGGAGACGCGACGCACGAGCAGTGGCCGTGTGTACTATGTGGACCACAACAACCGCACCACGCAGTTCACTGACCCCAGATTGTCCCACAACTTACACGTCATACAGGAGAAGCTGTAAGTTGTTTTTTTCCTAGTTGTTCTTCTTATTCTTCTTCGTTTGTGGGATGCAACTCCCACGTTCACTCGTATGTATATGAGTGGACTTTTATGTGTATGACTGTTTTTACCCTGCCATGTAGGCAGCCATACTCTTTTTTCAGGGGGTATTTTCTAGTTGTTCATTTTTGAAAGAAAAAAAATTTGAGTGCCTTTACGTCAGTACCAGGACTCCTGCCCCTACTTTTGTGTGTTCAGGTTGATTTAAAGTAAGTTCCATGTATTCCTCTGCTGTAGTTCATGTATATGTTTCACCTATTTTGAAATTAGTTTATATATAAAGGATTATTAAAATGGTTTGATTATTGTACTATTTTGTGTAATGTTCACATTTCATGGCTGAAAAATAAGATTTAAATACATCCATGAAACATGAAAATTCCGGATTACAGTATGTTAAATATATCAATCAGAAAAGAGCAGATCACCACTGGAAAGATTGATAAAAGATAGATTTATTTGATTGACTGATTTGATTGGTTTTTCTGTTGCTACCACTTTAGCAGTAGACTTTGATTACATTTTTCATTACTGCTGTTTGTCCACAGGCGCACAGGTAACAAAGAAAATGAGATTCCCCTTCACCAGAAACACAAACGAGACCTTGTGCAGAAGATGAAAGTACTCAGACATGAGTTCCAGTCCTTGCAGCCTCAAACTGGTCACTGTCGACTGGAGGTCTCCAGGGAAGAAATATTTGAAGTGAGTTCCTATGATATGACAAAGGGTGCAGATTTGTGTGGTGTGGTGAATATGTGTTTGTGCATGGGTATGCATTTATTGCACATAAGGGACTATGCATGTGTGTGATTTACACTTGTTGGTATGCAGATTGATATGTCTGTCTGTCTGTCTGTCTCTCTCTCTCTCTCTCTCTCTCTCTCTCTCTCTCTCTCTCTCTCTATATATATATATATATATATATATATATATATATGAATGTATCATTTTTTTCTGCGAATTTATATATCCTTGATTTCTGCTCTTTTTTTTCCTTCTTTTTAAAAAAATTCAAAACTGTTTTGTTTGTGTGTTGATACTCCTGTTTTTATCATTTTTCTTCCTACCACTCATTGTTTTTGTCCTTGGCAGTTAGCATTTAGTTCAAAAGTCCCACATTATTTTTTTATTGTTTAAATAAGATGGGTCAGTTTTTGTATTCCTCTTTTTCTTTTCAGGATTCCTATCGACAAGTGATGAAGATGCGTTCCAAGGAACTGAGAAAACGTTTGATGGTGAAGTTTCATGGAGAGGAGGGGCTGGACTATGGGGGTGTAGCAAGGTTTGTAATAAGAAATGCTGACAAATGCTATCAATTATTAGTGATACTTTGAATTAATGGTCACAGTTTAACCACAGGCTTTGTTTTTTTTTCTTCGTTCTTTTAGCCTGGTATCACTTGATCACAGCTAAAAAATTGTGCGTCGTGGAAAATGTTCACCTGCATTTTTTAAAACATATTTGCAGTATTAAAAAAAAGAACAAAAAAAGGTTTTCTTTGTTGAGAAAAGAAAGTTGCCAACTAGATAAACAAAGAGGTAAACTAATGTTGTGCCATTGATCTAGTCGTGCAGTATCATTTAAAATCAGTAAATGTAACGGATGGATTGGCAAGGTTCATGGACTTAATTTTTATTCTGTTTGTCTAATTTGAAATTTAGGAAGTGCGGAGATGAGGGCGGGGCAGATGAGGATTTATGATGAAAGAATTGTTTATTGTGCTTGATAAGGAAGCCAGATGCTTATGATTTATATGAATTTCAAAACTACATGACCTGTAATTTTTTTTTTCAGAGAGTGGTTCTATTTGCTGTCTCATGAGATGCTGAATCCATACTATGGATTGTTCCAATACTCCAGAGAGGACATATACACACTCCAGATCAACCCAGACTCTGGTGTGAATCCTGTAAGTGGTTTGAAGTATATTGTTTGCTGTACTGTTTCCACAGACTGTCATTTCTGTTGTCAACTGGTCATGTCCAGTAAAGTTTTTTTTCTTCTCATTTGTTGTAACTGGAAGCTTAATGGAAATATACAGAGTTCATAACTGATTAAAAATTGAAGTATTAGTATGTTTGGGAATAATTTCCGTTTTGTTATGTAGGCATTGGTAATCCTGGAAAACGGATCAGAATCTTCATAAAAATATGGATAGCAGTGTGAGAATTTCACAAATCTGCCTAACAAATGTGCAGTTTAGGTGGATGTTGACATAAGATTCCTCAGATGCATAGGCTGCATCTGCTTTGACCGCGCCATAGGCCATGCTCTGGGAGCCCTCAAGGAGCCACCGATATCGGGGTTACAAGACAATTGATGATGAATGATACTGGGAGTGGTTATGGTGCTGTTGTGGAGGTCTGTTTTGGTTTAGGACTATGTGACATGGCTGTATTCAGTGCTTCATCTCATATGTTCCAAATTCAGCAAGACCCAAAAGATAAGACAAATGAAGGAACAGTCCCAAAGTGGATGACCCTGAACTGTGTTGTCCCAGTATTCCTGTTTGAGTCCATATAACATTTAACACTTTGTAGTAGCTAGCCATGGACCAAAAAATCCCTCCTTTTATGGGGCTCAAACGCTTGTCCTCCTATTTGTCAGTCCACAACTGATAACTATTTCTTCAAGGCGGCTGGTATTTATTCCTCTATTTCAAAGTTAGTATTGCAGGAGGGAGATGTTTTATGAAGAATGTTTTTTTGGGTTTTTTCTCTCATATGACATCTAGTCTCTAGTAATTACTTAAGTCTTTGTGTTGCTGTTGCAGGAGCATTTATCATACTTCCATTTTGTGGGCCGTGTGATTGGGATGGCAATATTTCACGGTCACTATCTGGATGGAGGTTTCACCATGCCTTTCTACAAACAGCTGTTGGGAAAACCAGTCACACTGGAAGATCTGGAAAGTGTTGACCCTGAACTTCACCGCAGTCTGTGCTGGATGTTGTAAGTTATTTTGTTTTGGGTACTGTGTCTTGATTGTGCAGTAAAAAATTGGTTATATTGAATAACTTGAAAAATTGGTGATGTGTCAAGTTATAAATATTTTGCTTTTGGGTTTAAGACATGACTTGAATTCAGCTGAAGTAAATTTTTGCAGGATCAGTTTTGGATTTGGCTTTTGAAAATGGTGTTGACTTATTTGTATAATTGTGAATGCAATTTAGAAAATGAGGGTAAAATACATGTTGGGGCAGGAATGGGACATTTGAGGATTGGGTTTGTTAAAAGAAAAGGTAGTGGGATAATTTCTTTTGTTTCTGTGACAAGTAGGTAGTTTTATATACAATCACTGAGAGAGGCTGAAGGAAGACAATGGTTGTAAGAAAAAGAAAAAAGACTAAACATTTATGATATTTTTGGTGTACCCTGATTTATAGAATGCAAACAACAACAACAACAACAAAAAAAAGCAGCACAGAAGCTTCATACTGCTCGTTAATTATATAGCAAAAAATCCAAGAGAAGCATGTTTCTTTGTAAGGACACTGTCTTGTTAAAAGTTACGTTTTTTGTACAACTATAGTTCTTGCCATTTTTAATTTTGATTCTAGTTGACCACACAGTTTTTGTTTTTGTTTTCCTGGTTGCAGGGAAAATAATATTGAGAATGTGTTGGAACATACGTTTTCTGTTGAGCACAACTCCTTTGGCAAGCTGCGTGAGTATGAGCTCAAACCTGGTGGCAATGACATCAAAGTCACTGAAGACAACAAGCGGGAATATGTCAAGTGAGTCTTATTTGGGCATTGCCAATCAAAGTCTTTGTGTCTTGTTGGTGATTGTTTCTTTAGACTTTTTCTGAAGTCTTTTTTTATATGAAAAATGTACTTGTATGTTTTGTCAAGTGAGTCTTATTTGGGCATTGCAAATCAAAGTCTTTGTGTCTTGTTGGTGATTGTTTCTTTAGACTTTTTCTGAAGTCTTTTTTTATATGAAAAATGTACAAAATGTACTTATATGTTTTGTATTAACCAGTCAAAAAGCTTCACCATATTCTGCATGACATACTTGTTAAATGGAATTTTCGGTATGTGCTAGCACTCGTGCCTTTTCAGAACTCACATTATAGTTGATATTGTTTCCCATGAAGCTTTTTGCCGAAGATGTATACTGAAAGTTGGCTGTATTTTTATTCAGTGAGGTCAGATTAGTGTAATTGCAGTGTACCCTTGAAATTTTTCCATGCAGATGCTCAAGACATGGATATGAGTATATGCATACACATTAATGTGTTCCTTCACTCTTTCAACACACAATAACATTTTCCCATTTTTTCCAGGTTGTATGTTCAGTGGCGTTTCATGAGAGGTATTGAAGCTCAGTTCCTTGCCTTGCAAAAAGGGTTCAATGAAATCATTCCACAACATCTCCTTCGCACCTTTGATGAAAGGGAGTTGGAGGTAAGTTCTGCTGTTGGGTGGCCGTGCATGAGAGAAATGAGGTGATGATGTGCATATTTTGTCACTCTTTTTGAAAAAAAAAGACAGCATTTGTCATCTCTGTTTTGTGAGTGCACCATGTTTGTTGATTCACATAACAATATGTATCCAGTGCCATTAATCAGCATCTAAAATCAAGGTAGTCTTTCCCAAAGGTGAGGGTTACCTAATTTCTGTTTGATGATTTGTTTTCTGTACATTATTGACTGTAGAGTTCACAGACACCATCTAATGTATCACACAAAATGTCTTTATCAGTTAGTGGTTTCTTGTTCTGGCAGCTGATGATTGGAGGACTGGGCAAGATCGACCTTGATGACTGGAAGAAACACACTCGTCTCAAGCACTGTACATGGGAGACCAACATTGTACGCTGGTTCTGGCGCGCTGTTGACAGCTTTGATGACGAGATGAGAGCTCGCTTGTTACAGTTTGTGACAGGCAGTTCTCGAGTCCCGTTACAGGGCTTCAAAGCATTGCAAGGTATGGGGATGTTGTTCAAGCAGTTGACGACTTCACAGCATTTATTTTTGTGGAGGTGGAAGGAGGGAGGTATATAATATGAATATTATTTTGTTTGTGTGCTTGGTGAGCTGACTAACTGATGTTGCAAGACTGGCATCAGAACTTTGCAAGGTACACGATGTTACAATTTAAATGGGCCCAATATGGATCATATGGCAGTTTGCAGGTTCTGTAGAACTCTAATACACACAGCATGCCTGTGTAATTTGTCTAATTCACATGGTACTGTCACATTGTTAACATTTGCTATGGCACTGTGCAGGTTCCACAGGTGCTGCAGGTCCCAGGCTGTTCACCATCCATCAGGTGGACATCAGCACGAACAATCTCCCCAAGGCTCACACATGGTAACTTGTTCTGGATACCATCTGTTTCATACATCTGTTTAGAAATTCCCATTTTCTTCGTCATGCTTCTACATGCTTTTTCTCAGTTTCTTTTATTCTTCAGGTAACATTTTTCATTAAATCGTTTTAAACGCATTATTTGTGAAAGATGAAAATGTGAAAGTGAATATGTGTGTATGAATCTGCGTATTCATTCCTTTTTATCTAAAGTTACGAAAGGAAAAAAATGTTTTGTTTTTTGTAAGTAGATTGCCACTTCTGCTGTTTGTAATTATTGTTCTTCGTCTGCTGTTGTTTGAATTTTTAAAAGTGCTACAGCTTTGAAATATAATCTTTTTTCTCTGTGTTGAACAGTTTTAACCGTCTGGACATCCCCCCATACGAGTCCTACGAAAAGTTCCTGTCCAAGCTGACGTGTGCGGTAGAAGAGACATGTGGGTTTGCTGTGGAGTGACCTCAGAACTGTGGCTTTTATGGCACATCACTGCTGTTGACATTCCCAAAACCAAGACCACGAACTACACTTAGACAGACAGGCAGACCTTGTGGGTGTTGCTGAGAAGTCAGTCAGTCTGTTTGAACATGCTCATGGAGCTCAGGTGTTTGGACACTGAAGATAGACGGGAATATTCTGGTGGTGTCATTTGAGGTGCTGAAGGCATTGTTATCCTTTCTCTCTGTCTTACCTCTCTGTCTTTCCTGTGCCTCCGTATTCTGTGGCAAGATGTATTCCATGGAGCGACCACTTTTCTGAGGGGAGGCGGGCTGCGTCCTTCGTTGACTTCATGAGAGACGGAATATGTGATGACCGTGTTGCAAGTGAATCAACGAAACGCAAAAGTATCACCAGACTGACAATACTTACCAGCAGTGAGGGCATCAGGGATTTTGGACTTGCAGCATGTGTGGCAAGGGAGATAATGTACTCTTCGCTTCAGGAACAAGAAAATGCATGTGAGAGGTGAATGTGGTACAACTCCTAAGAACAACAGTTCCAACACAAGTTTTAAATCTGTGCTCACTACACCAAATCACATTGTAACACAGGTGTGAAATTAATGACTGGACTTTCACATTGGTACACTGTCAGCAGCTCAAAACAGCTGATCCAGTTAATGGAGCTGTTCACAAGTGGGCCCAGGTTCTGATTGTGTGGGAATTCTGTGGCACAATGACAGTATGTTTTCACGCACAAAAATCCTGTTCAGACCAAGGGAACTGGCGCTTGTCTGACTTGAATGTAAATCCATGGTTCCACTTCAAGTGCCCCTTGTCCCGCTGCTTTTGTGAGCAGCAGGTTTTGCATGAATGGAGACTGATGTTGTGAACATGAATAGCTGCAGTTCATTTTAGTTTGCAGATTCCTGCTTTTCTTGACTTATGTAATTGATTTATATTGTGCCAAGACTTGTTTTGATTCCTACCCCTTCTCCCACCCATCCCCAGTGTAAATGAAACATTTTAGTGTGTGTGTGTGTTTTGGTTATGTGCATATTTTAATGCAGGGTTTTAAACTTGTATTTCCTAAATTTGAAGATGGGGAGTAAGGGCACAAAAAATAACAACAAAAACAACAAAAAACCAAACACAACCAAACAAAAAACACACCAAAAAACTAACAAACAAAAGAAACAGAGTGATTGGATGGCAGCATCAACATTAGGGCTTGTCAGAAGGCACTGATGTGTACCGTTATCACTGTTGGTCACTGCATTGCTGATGTAGGATAAAAATGTTTGTCAAAATATTGCACAGGCAGACAAAATAAGAGAATCTTATCTCCCTTCTTACCAAGTAAGAAATGGCAGAAAAAGCCTTGTTGTGTGTATGTTTTCTTTCCTTCTGAAAAAACCCCCCATGATATCCAGGAAAATGCTGGACTGACTTTGGTGCAGCTTAGTTCACTGGAGGCATAATTTGAGAAAGCCTTTATACGTTCATACACATTCTAGTTAGCCATTGAACTAAGTCAGTGGAGTTAGCTTGCTTCACCAGCTTAGTGTGTGGAAAGTTTACATGTATTCTGTTAGGCCCCAAAACACACTGTCGAAGAGTGTCAAGATCTGCTTCTGTATCTTTGCTAATGAATCGAAAACATTCACAGAGTCTGACCATACTGTTCAGTCTGTTGCATTTATACAGTCAGTGGGTTGGGAATCCTAGTCTAAACCCCTTCATGCTGAAATATTTGTTTAGGTCATAAATATTTAATCTGCATCCTTGGATCTTAGGGGAAAATGTGAAAAGAAGAGAGTGGCACGTTCTAGTTTATTATTGAAAGTGAATACTGAGAATGAGATATTGATAGTGAAAGTAGGTAATGGCACTCCTTACAATATTCACAAAGGAAAGTGTCATGCAGTTAATGTGGAATTTGAAGGGTGGTGGTGAATAATAAGATATTGACCTTGAAAGTAGATAATGACACTCCTTAAAAAAGGAAAGTATGTTGCAGTAAAAGTGGAATTTGAAGGGGGTTGGGGGCTTTCCCCAAATTTTAATGATTGGAAATATTTATTGCTGGGAAGTATACTAAATATTGTCAGACAATTTCATGGAGATTTACTTAATGATCAGTATCTCAGACATAAACAGGAGTTACATAGTTTCTTGTTGTTTTTTTCAGTCAGTGATGCTCATTAAAACACATTTTTTAGATGAGCTGGTAGGAGAAAACTAGACCCAGGACATATAAGCATGTTCCAGCCATTTGTTTAATGAAGGGGGCAGATAAAAAAAACACAACAACAACAACAGTGGACATAATTTCTTCCCTCTTCTCTTTCAGCAATTGTGAGTGATATAATGGAATCTTATTTGAACCATCATGTGCTTACAGGCATGAATGTCTGCACACTTTTCTTTTCACAGGTTGCTGGAGCATTGGCTCCCAAGTGTGTGCCTTGCTTTTTTAAATGTCACAAGTGAAATAACTGCACCATAGTTGTTGTTTTTCTGATTTCTTCTTTTTTCTATTCTACTCTCACATATCTCATCTGCTGTTGCCTATGCAAACCTATTTGATACTATTTTGTGATGATTTTTTCTTTATACTTCTAGTTCTAACATCTGCCTTTAATCCACTTGGATAAAAAGAGCATGTTTGGGTACATATGCTTAATTTGCCATATTAGAAAATTACATGCACATTTTGAATGTCAACATACATAATTGAAATCAGAAATGTCATAGCCTTGCGATTTGAAAAGGAAGAAATCATCCCCCATTGTATGTTGGGGAGTCCTCCTCGCAAGGTATCAACTCTCAGCTTGTCTTTTCACCCAACTCAAATTAAGAAGTGAAAATGGATAGCCAGAGCATGTGAAAACAGTCTGCTTTGGAAGAAAGCTGAAGTGTAATAAAATGCAGGCAAATTATTTTTATTCATATTCTCTTTTGACTTTCCACTCCACTCTTGAATTTCAGCTGGCTGGAAAGTCTTAGATACACTGAAAAATTCTGTAACAAATGTAGGTCTTGTTTTTTGGTGTGTTTTTTTTTGTTTGTTTTGTTTGTGTAAACTTAGATTGGAACTTTTTTTTTCCTTTTTAATAATGAAGGTCTAGTCTTTTACAGTCAAATGAACATTACGTGGGTCAGTGTTCAAATCCCTTGCCAGTCAAGCTTTTGGGTTTTCTAGAGTTCAGCTGAAAACTGAAATGTTTTTGTAACTATTCCAAACACTTAAGGATGCAGACATTTTTTTCTCTTCCATTATTTTGTTTAATGGCTCAGTTCTTAACGTCTTTTGAAAAAAGACAAACAAAAAACCAGACTGATATGATTTTCTCCAGAAACCAAGAAAAAAAAAGAAGAAGAAGAAAAGAAAAGATATATATATGATCACCTGTGTGGATCTTTGGGAAATTATTTAAGTTGATAAAAACAAGAGAAGTGGTGTTTCCACTACCAGCTCAATTCCGTGTTCCTTTGCCTTATTGATGATGATTCTCAATGTTTTTCTTCACAATTGACAAGTAAAGCTGGAATGGAGAGAGTGGAAGGCAAACATGTTTTCGCATAGTCTGAGAATTTGTTCCTGTTGTTGACATTTCGTGTAAGTTTCTGCCATGGTCGTAGTTGTCATAGTTGTATCACCATTATGTAGTATTGTGCGTGTGCGTTTGGAATGAAGAGTTCTCTGAAAACAACAGATACCTTGTGAATACTGTACAGAACAGCAGACTTGTATGCATTGATTTGGTTAGTGTGACTAACACAGTAATTTGTACTTCTGTACAGTGTCTTTTGGGACATAGATCTCTGCCTTTTCTATAGTTCTGTGTGTGCAGTAAACACAGTGTTTGTCTGTTTCAAGTACCTGTTCCAAGTATAATTGGGCAGATTTGTGAGAGAGGCTGTGAACATGTGATATTAGTCGATGCATACCTCTTAATGCACAGATGAATAATATTGATTGTTAAGTAAGAAGTAATAATTCTGTTTACACAAAAATTCTAGACAAGACCATGACAGACTTTTGGTGCATTTGCCAAACAACCTGTTGTTAAATCTTGATACGTTTCATACACTTTTATGGTTCTAGTTCCATGTCCTTTTCTTGTAGTATGCGGGTATCCTTCAGATCTTGCCTATTCATCTATTATATGATAAGTATGCATTCCTTATTTGGCAAGAAAACAAAATTCAGATTGGTTTATGGCTTCCTGACAAATTATGTTATCCCCCCAAACATCTGCATTCAGCCCCTCCTTTCTTTAATGCCCCTTGTCCCTGACAGACGCTTGAGTGCACAAAACATAGCCCGAGCTAGATGGCAAAAGGGATACACTATTTTCGTCCAGCTGTGTCAGGGGTATCTCCTCCACAAGTTTGATACACTTTGATATTTTTGCTTCTTCAAAAGGCATTGAGTTGGATATTATTCTTGGATATTGCTTGCATTTGCTTCTGATCTTTGTTTGCATGAGAGCAAGACACATGCTTACTTACATATAGCTGAGTTGGGTAGAGGCAAGTTTCGACCCATCTTCCCCTTTTTATTATTTTTCAAAATGAAACCGTAAACCACCTTTTTTTTTTCTTTGGCCATTTATGTATGCCAGCATATTATTGTATGATAGTGTATATGAAGTGTTTGACTGTGTGAGGGTTTTTCTTTTCTTCCACTCTTGTCGCTTCATTTTAATGTATGATTGTGTATTCTCACCATTAGTGTGTTTGTGTATTCATGTATATGCTAATTTATGATTTTCAAAATTGAAGGTAACTTCTGCTTAGATAAAAAAAAAAAATTAAAAAAAAAAATCTGCTCCAAAGATTACCAAGCTGAAGTTGATAATTTATTTGGGGAAAAAAATTATTGTAGTATTGTTGGTAGGAGTCCGTGGTTTCTTTTCAATTCATGGATTAGAAATGTCAGTCTAAAAAAAAACCACCAAAAAACATTATGATGTGCTCCCGTTTCTGTACCTACTAATGTCGTTTGAAAAGAAATTTGCAGTTGTTGCTGTACATTATCAAACCAGACGTAGCATTCTTACATTATCTACAATCCAAGCTGCTTGAATAATGTAACTGAAATATAAATATATATATGATCACTTTATCAGAACAAAGTATTTCAGAAAGAGAAAAAGAAAGTGGATTTAAGAAGTATAATATATGGGGATTGGAAATGGATTATTTTTATTCCGTCCTTTGGAAACATTCTGTATCGGAGAGAATATATTATTGGATGCATAGAAATCCCAAGGTGCTACTGCTAATTGTCAGGATTATTATGTATTGTGTATTTTAAATCAGTGATTGATTGAAGGTCTGATTTTCTTGTAATTCTGGAACTAGCGGAAGCGACTAAGTTTGGCCTTTTTCTTTTGCCTCACTTTTAGTTTGACCATGCTTGTGTCAATTTGTAAACTTAGTTTCAGATAATGTACAAAACTAAATTATTTCTCCTGTGATATTCAGCTTCTAACATTTGTGCCTTCACAGCTTTAACAAATGTTCAGAAGAGTTCCTTGTATGCATCATGAAATTCTGTAAACTGTTATAAGGAAATCTCTAGTAATTCCACTTAAACCGTTATGTTTCACCCATCCAAAAAAAAAAAAAATTTTTTTTTTTTTAAAGAAAGAAACAAAGTAGAATAGTGAATAATTGGTATGTATTGAAAATTATACATAATGAAAAGAGAAATAACATGGCATGTGTCTAGTAACAGAAAACCTCAGTGTTTTAGAAAATCCAACTGATATGCCTAGTTCATCGATTACTTTGTTGTTGGATAACATATTTCTTGCCAACTGATGTTTTAGCTCAGAAGCACTCTGTCCAAATATCCTTGTTAAAAAGGTGTATCTGCTAATTGCATACCCATTTTGAAATGGATGGTATTCAGCCATGAACTCCATCCTGTTTTGGATCCCATTTTCTTGTTCCCATAGCACTTGAATCGATTGCAATTTTTCTTGAATTGTTGCATACTTTTATGTTGTGTCTGCATTTCCTAAAAAAAATTCTGTTGTCCCCACCATACACAAATTTCACGGAGGATCTTGTGATGTTTAGTGCAACATTGATATCACAGGGACAGTTACCTCACTTCATTAAGGGTCTGATTCAACTGCTGTCATGTTTGGGTGCCAAACCCAGCTCCATTTACTTCTGGAAGTACACTTTAACTGAAATTGCATGGAGAAGTAAAGGCCCGTGTTGTCACGTCAGTTCAGATGAAGAAATGAAATCAGATGGGCAGTGGTTCTTGAACAGGGTGGTTGGGGGTTAAAGATAGTCATCTCTTCCTCAACCTGCTGTTGTTTTTTTCTTTGTTTCCCACCCCACCCCTTTGCTGTAAGCTTATATGGCAATAATTTTAACCTCATTTCCTGTCCAGTATGTGCTCAGTTTTTCCCAATCCACCTCATTGTCTCACTGAGCTGAGCTGGGTAGTTCAGCCCAAAAGGTATTGTGTGCATGATGACAGATGATATGAACAAGGGCACTTCCTTAGAGTTGTCTGCAGCTGAGTATGGTTGCATTTGTATTTGTACTTGAGGTTGAATGTGAGAATGCAGTATTTTGTACGGATCAATAAATATGCCAATATCCAATACAATGCAATGAGTATTTCATTTTGAAGGTTTCAATTCTCACCTTCCAGTAAAACCAAGGGCCCCATAAATGATATACAACTGAAACAGTAAAGACGAATAAATCTGCACAGAAAAGGAAAATGGCATTCCAAACGAAGTGTGCTGTCATCTGAAACAGCTTTCTCACAGTTCCAGTTTTGTAATATAATTAAGTTTTGTATGTGTTTTTAAATACCTAAATAAATTATACAATCTTTAACACCTGAGACTCTACACAAAACTGTCACTCCAAAGACCAACAGAAACATGTGACAAACTAAAAATTCATCTTATATCATGTTAGCATATTGAATACCAAAGCACAAATGCAAGAAATACAGTCATCAACAGTGCATGCCCAAAGCATTAGTACGTGCACAAGACTTAACTAGCACCAGTCAAGAATTTTGCAGGGAAGGAGAAGAAAAAAAAAAAAGCTGTTATGTTCATGCATACAATTGGGGGAATGTAAGTGCTGGAAGTTTCAAAGAGCCATTCAATCACCAGTTCAGTTGAAAGTTGTTACCTGGAACTATGTTTTAACAGTCAAAAAACAAACACACACACACACACAAAAATGCACTGCAACAAGGACTGCTTGCCCACACTGTCACTGTCAGAGCAAGGTCAAGCTTGAAAAAAACCCTTTTCAGCAGCACTGACTAACATTTTATAAATTACCCCCATTTTATCAGTGTTTTGGTGTTTAATTCAATAAACCTAAACAATTTATATAATTTTGAACTAAGAAAATAACATGTCTAGGTTTTGGTGTGTGGCCATTCTGAGAGTCCAAACACTTAGTTAAAAACAACGAACATGGTAATATTTTTGTTTCTGTAATTTTTGGTGTGTGGCCATTCTGAGAGTCCAAACACTTAGTTAAAAACAACAAACATGGTAATATTTTTGTTTCTGTAATTTTGTCTCGGGTTTGGTTTGAGTCCATTCAATGAGTCTTTACACTGTTAAAAGCATGACAATATTCTTGTTTCAAGTCTCAAATTTACCTTGAAGGCACAAGCAAATACAAGTGAAACAAACAAGAGTGAACATAATACAGCATTCAGTAAATCAAAGAACCCACTATACCACCTTTCCTACCCAAGCAGAAACCTTTTTCTAACATAGTGCTCTGAATATGAAAAGATAAAAATTCAGTATTTTTTTTCCAAATACACATTAACTCAAAAATGCCTTTTTACCACTGCTTCTGTTAAACTTACCTTTGATGGGAACTATGCAAAAAGAAATTCACCCATTTAATTCTTTATATTTATACATAGTTATTAAGTCTTACAGATTAAACATGAAAAGACAAAGCTATACTGAATTCTCTACATAATCCACTATCACATCATGGCACAATTTTGTGTCAAGGAGGAGGCTGGATCTCATTAACTGAACCCAGTCAGCATGCAGCCAAAACCACAGATAGGTCTGTGCATCACACACACACTGCTATTCATACTTCCACAAACAAAGGAAACATGCTGGAACACAAGCCATCCTGCACCATATAAAAAAAAAAAGTTATCACACTGCTTCAGTAGCAACATACCTGCCATGCTGAAATAGCATGTATGAACAGATTAAATAAATTTTCAGTAAAGGTTAAGAATTAATAGATTAAAAAACAAAAACAAAAACCCAAAAAACATAAAGCCATACACACCCTTCTGCTCCTGACTTTTAGGTCTTGAAGAAATAAGAGGATGAAAAGGTAAAGACCACTCAGGTATCTGTCAGTTTGGCATGGTCTTTACTCTTCATCTTTTCTTTCATTTCTAGATATGAACTGATTGAAAAGAATTTCTTTTTTTTTTTTTTTCTAGTTTTACCCTTCATCCTCTTTTCCATCATTTCTAGATATGAGCTGGCTGAACAGAATTTTTTTTTTTTAATTTCTAGTTTGTAAACTCCTTATCATTATGTCATTCCCTCCAAAATCATTCCCTGTCCATTTTTGTGGTCATTAGAACACGGTAAATGTTTATCTTCATATATAAGGTGAACAAAGGAAAAGACATGCACACAAGTACATTAAAACAACTACTGACCAACAAATGACAACTAAAATACTCAAGCAGGTACACAAAACTGATTTTAAGTTACAGAAGTGTAAGTTTATCCCCATTAGCTGTAACTTTGAAAAAAAAAATCTTATTCTATGCATAAAGCATAGTCAACCCACTCGTAATATTTTCAAGCCAAATTTGGAAAGAATCGCAATTTTCATCTTAATAAAACATGACCGAAACATAATCGTTACATCTAATATACTACCATTAATTCGTTCCATCCTTAATTTCAACATGCCAATACATTCATCCATTTTGGGTACTGCAGTGATTTCAGAGCATTTCAAAATATTTCTGGTTAGAAGAAGAGAATACACCTGACCAAAATTCTGAGGACACAGTTTGTCAGAATTACATACATTTCAAAGTTTATGATACTGAAGCCAGCAATCTAAATCTGCCACGTAAAGATTATTGAAAGAAGTGACAAAGTAGAGGCATATTTTTCACTATTCATTAACACTTTTACCACCAAGTTTCTGTGTGAAAAACACTCCGCAGCACCAAATATTTTGGAAACAATGCTCTCAGTCACAGACTTCATGTCAAAACAACACAGTGGACTTGTTCACTTCAAACTTGGTCAGGGGGCAAAGGTTAGTCATTGTTCTATTAGCGGTAAAAATGGTCTTATCAACATGACCCCTGGATGTCAACAAAAGTCACCCATGGCGGTGCACTGTCTAGTAAACTTCTTCTTCTTCTGCGTTCACTCGTATGCACATGAGTGGGCTTTTACATGTATGACCATTTTTACCCCGCCATGTAGGCAGCCATACTCCATTTTCGGGGGTGTGCATGCTGGGTATGTTCTTGTTTCCATAACCCACCGAACGCTGACATGGATTACAGGATCTTTAACGTGCGTATTTGATCTTCTGCTTGCATATACACACGAAGGGGGTTCAGGCACTAGCAGGTCTGCACATATGCTGACCTGGGAGATCGTAAAAATCTCCACCCTTTACCCACCAGGCGCCGTCACCGTGATTCGAACCCGGGACCCTCAGATTGACAGTCCAACGCTTTAACCACTCGGCTATTGTACAGTGGCGGTGCACTGTCTAGTAAACAAAAGTTGCCAGTGGTGGTGAAAGAGTTAAGCAGCACTTGTTCTTACTGTGGAACTTGAACAGTTTCTGTGATGGCTGAACAGTCCAATCCTGAAGCAATAGTCTGTTGGAAACCTATGTCCGAAAACTGAGTGGATATGGACTGGCAGCAGCCTTGTCACTGATTCACTCTGGTGATAAATTAGACTGTATGCTGTGTTGCATTTATGATATGCCATACTTCTCTGCTAATCAACATAGGCAAATTATACCACCTGGCTGGCATGACATACCTAAAATATAACTAACTGACAAACCACAAAATTAATATGTGCAAAATTCAATCTCCACTGAACTAAGAAAAAAAGAATCATCCTACTTTACTTCTTCTTCTTCTTCTTCTGCGTTCGTGGGCTGCAACTCCCACGTTCACTCGTATGCACACGAGTGGGCTTTTACATGTATGACCGTTTTTACCCCGCCATGTAGGCAGCCATACTCTGTTTTCGGGGGTAACTATACTTCCATTTCTAACATTAAACCAAAATGGGTCACCTGCCTATTACTTAATCATGATTATATATATTATATATATATATATATATATATAGCCTACAATGAACACAAAATAATTTTGCTGATGCCACAGCAGAACAAACCCAGGTGTAGCTGCATTTCTCAGGATTCATAACCAATAGTACAGTGGGAATGCCACCAGAATGATGTGCAAGAAAAACTTTTTTTTCCATTACAAAGTCTGTAGAACAATCTGTTTTCATAGGTAAATAAATGATGAACATTTGACATTATTGCTAACAGTCTATCCTAACATACAGTGTCATATCAGGTCTGCCCAAGAAAGTAGAAATTCAATGCATAAACATGGACACAGAAAAATCAAACTGTGTTACCAGATTAAAGTGACCCTCCCCAGCCCACCCACCTCCCCCCCAAAAAGATCAGACTGCATATCACGTAGAAATCTGCTGTGATATTACAATGAAATGCGATGTGTTGAGTTAAAATCATTTTTGTTCAAGTCAAAACACTGAACATGTAAGTATCAAAGCTTTGGAGTTACATTCACAGCTTCCACCGCAGATGTCTTGATTGAAACAAGCAAGCATAAACAACAGAATTTATTATATAGCACAATGTAAACACAGATATGAAAATATATTATTGCTCATTCAAATACCGTGCTATACAACTGCTGATCATGCAAATTATCCAATAAAATGGCAAAATGAAGTACTTGATTGCATTCAATCATTGTTCAAAACAAACCAGTGACACTGTTAAATAAAAACTCAATATACAGTCAAGTGTCTCAAACATTAAAAAAAACAAAAACAAACAAACATATAAATACACATATAAAACAGGAAAAATTGCTGAGACTTACCCCTAAAAAGCAGTGAACCTAATTTTTTCCCAGTGAAAGAGATAATAAGGATGTAAGTGAATATCAAAAGATGAGCCATCACACAAACAGAAAATGGTTTCCAGTTTAGACTTTTGTACAACTAAAAGCACCAATCAGACAACTAAAAGAACCAATCAGTGTTATCCTCTGAAGTACTTTATCACAAGATAATATGAATTCAAATTAAGTCAGTGTCACACAAAATGTGTAACAGGTACCCTTCAATTTCACTAGCTGATGCACCTTTTCTTCAATGCATTCCTATAAACTCTACGCAACCTTCTTACTGCAGTGCAATCTGGCAAAAAATTAAAATATATACAAAGAAATAACAAAACTGAATTATAAAATAATTCTCAAGAATGCTATACAAAACAGTGGAAAAAAAAACTGAATCATATTTCTGGGGATAAGATCAGGCTGAAAGGCAGACACACATATCATTTTTGCAGTAAAGCTTATTCACAAATGCACTCAAATATATGTGTATTCTTACACAAAATACCAAGAATCTTAAGCAAACGTTGTGTTCCACTTTTGAGAACCTCACTGGTCTCCTCCCCCCCCCAACCCCCACCCCCCCACCCCTTCCTTAAAACACAGAACATACATTGTAAAATGGCACAGCCACTAAAAAACAGATTTTGGCAAGACTGTGATCCACAGCATTTAAACTACACAGTGTATGTACAAAGACAAAATCAAGATTAATCCTTTCACTGCTCTACCAACTCAGAGCCAACCACTGCCACTATTCCGTTCCATAAGAATCCCACTGTGACACAAAAACATAAGAATCCCACTGTGACACAATCAAATAAATAAATACATCTATCACCAAATTTGCATAATGTAGGAAAGAGACTGCAGACTGAAAACAAAACAAACAAAACAAGAGAGGCAAGGCCTTCAAGACTCACTTGTGATACACTTAAAAAAAAAAAATCCATGCTTTTTATGTATTAAGTATAATTTCAAAATGTAATGTTTAAGATGAGAAAGATCAGTTTAAAGCAAATTAAGTCCCCTAGCATTAATTACAGAGTAATTTCCCTTTTTTACTATCTGCACCAAAACGTTTGCAAAATAAATATAACTTTCATGCTTAGCAAAAGAAGTTCCTGTTTGAACAAAAAATGATAATAATGACTGCTCTTGTTGTTGGGTCAGAATATCTGATCAAAGTGCCAAGTTTAGAGAATACAAAAAATATAAATATAACAGTAAATGCAGTTTGCATATAATTAGACTTCATTATTTATTTTTTGTTGTGCCCATCCCAGAGGTGCAATATTGTTTTAAACAACATGACTGGAAAGAACTGAATTTTTCCTATTTTTATGCCAAATTTGGTGTCAACTGACAAAGTATTTGCAGAGAAAATGTCAATGTTAAAGTTTACCATGGACACACAGACACACACACACAGACAACCGAACACCGAGTTAAAACATAGACTCACTTTGTTTACACAAGTGAGTAAAAAATGATGGGAAAAGGGAGGAGTAAGACAAAGTACTGGGGAAAAAAAATGGACTGACCAAATCATTCCAACAACCTCCCTCTTCCTGTGATGTCAGACTTTTTCTTCTGTCTAATAATGTATCCGTTCTGCTCAAAACCTTAAATCAACAAAACTTAATATCATATTACTTTGGTTAACATGACTACAAAGCATAACTGATCTAAATAAAGATCAATCCTACACACTTAACCAAGAAAAGAAAAAAAAAATTGACATGGTTCTAGAGATCAGTCTTACACCCTTAATTCATGAAAAAAAGCAAAACAAAAAGCAACCCGAAGTGTTTTTAAATCCAACTTTTATGACTTTTAATGAAACTGTTGTATCTGAAAGCCACAAAAAGAAAATACTGACATGGTTTTTTTTAAAGCTGTAACATAAAAAATAAAATAAGAAAATAAGAAAAAATTTAAAAGAATATGTATGAAACAAAATCAAAATTAAAAAAAAAAAAGAGATACGTGGGCTGGTCAGCTGATTGCTTGAAAATGTTTTCAGTGTACAAGCAGTGTAAAACCAGCGCTGTACTCTGCTGTGTGACTATGAAGGTGGTGACAAAAGGGTGACATTCATTTCTATCAAGCGTACACAAAAAAGAACTCTCACATTCAACAAACATTACTCAATACAAGTAACAATAAATGGATCAATTCAAATAGCAAGATATAACACTAACACCAGGAAGAATTTCTCAATGACAGCAAAATGACTAGTATATATCTATATCAAACAACAGTATACCTGTGTACCTAAAGACTTAGAGATATCAAACTCTACAGTTTACTTCAAAAAAAAAAAAAATTAGTGGAGGCATTAATTTACCAAAGTAACAAAAGATGAGGTGTTAACAGGTAAATAAACTGAGCATACTGTTATAGCACATCTCTCTCTCTCTCTCTCTCCCCATGTACACACATATACACACACACACACAATTATATATATATATATATATATATATATGCTAAAAATATATTCAGTAAAAATACACAAAAAAAGAGTTTCCACTTCTCATCCCTAAAACTGTCTATGTTCTCTCTGTTCTAAATGAAAAAAAAATGTTACATACTTTTAAACTTTCAGCTGCATTTCTTATCATTCAACATTCTGCATTCTGCCTTCACATTCTTAAAACATAAGCTGCAGTGCAATCACCCTTCAAACAGTCAACTCCCCGATATACCTTATCATCCATATCAAAGTTATATATCAAAGATGCAGTCTATTGGTATGTTCTTCTAACATTTCCTGTGTTGTTATGTTTGGATATATGCAACCATAGGACACACCATTTTTGTTCTTCACTCTATAACTTAGAGTGGTGGCCTAGAGGTAACGCGTCCGGCTAGGAAGTGAGAGAATCTGAACGCGATGGTTCGAATCATGGCTCAGCCACCGATATTTTTTCCCCCTCCACTAGACCTTGAGTGGTGGTCTAGACGCTAGTCATTCAGATGAGATGATAAACTGAGGTCCGCTGTGCAGCATGCACTTAGCACACGTAAAAGAACTCACCGCAACAAAAGGGTTGTTCCTGGCAAAATTCTGTAGAAAATTCGACAGGAAAAGCAAATAAAACTGCACGCAGGAAAAAATACCAAAAAAATTGGTGGTGCTGTGGTGTAGCATGCGCTCTCCCTGGGGAGAGCAGCCCGAATTTCACGCAGAGAAATCTGTTGTGACAAAAAGAGAACTACAATACACTACAATAACTTCATTCAAATGTTCAAAATTCACAACAGAAAAGAATACAATACAGGCAAAGAAGGGAAAATGAATTTAAATGGTAAGTCTCTCTGGGTTTTTTCCCCCCATTTACTATGTTGTTTTTTGGTTGTTGAAGTTTTTTGTTAGTTTTTTTTCCAAATGTATTTGTGTATGTAATTCTATCCTTTAACGTTTCTGGTGTGAACATTAAAAAACAACAACAAAAAAACAAAAAAAAAACAACAAAAAAACCCCTTCCTGATGCAGTCACGAGTCTCAATTACATTGTCCTGGTTTACATCAATCTTCAATTTCATTGTGAAAACTTCAGTTAATACCAAAAACTTTTGCCAAAGAAAAAATGTTTTGGTCTTGGAAACGTAAAATGCTTCATTATGTTCTCTTTTAACTGGCCCCTTACTAATGGCTATTGTGCAACATTCTATGACTGACCAGGAATATGTGTGTACCGACAGACTCAACTCAGTGTTTCAGTTTCAGTTTCTCAAGGACGCACCACTGCGTTCAGTCAAATTCATATACGCTACACCACATCTGCTAGCCAGACGCCTGACCAGCAGCATAACCCAACATGCTTAGTCAGCCCTTGAGTGCATGCATATATCTATATTTGTGTACCTATCAGAATGGATTGATTTTGTCTACACAATTTTGCCAGAGGAAAACACTCTTGTTGCCATGGGTTCTTTTTCAGTGTGCCAAGTGCGTGCTGCACATGGGACCTCAGTTTATCGTCTCATCCGAAAGACCAGACGCTCAGTTTGATTCTGCAGTCAAACTGAGGAGAAAGGGCTAGAGTGGGATTTGAAGCCAGACCCTCACGGACTCTGTGCTGGCAGATGAGCATCTTAATCATGCCACCTTCCTCCTAAACTCCTAACTCACATTAAAAAAAAACAAGAGAAGCAAGGCCTTCAAGACTCACTTGTGATACACTTAAAAAAAAAAAATCTAATCGTTAAAATGTGTTCTGTATTTGTTATTATAAAGCTTCGTGTTAAAAAAAAAAGAAGAAAAAAGTCCTAACAAGATTCGAATTAAGTCCCCTAGCATTAATTACAGAGTAATTTCCCTTTTTTTTACTACCTGCACCGAAACGTTTGCAAAATAAATAAAACTTCCATGCTCAGCAAAAGAAGTTCCTGTTTGAACAAAAAATGATAATAATGACTGCTCTTGTTGTTGTATCAGAATATCAGATCAAAGTGCCAAGTTCAGAGAATACAAAAAATATAAATATAACAGTAAATGCAGTTTGCATATAATTAGGCTTCATTATTTTTTTTTTTGTGTGTGCCCATCCCAGAGGTGCAATATTATTTTAAACAAGATGACTGGAAAGAACTGAATTTTTCCTATTTTTATGCCTAATGTGGTGTCAACTGACAAAGTATTTGCAGAGAAAATGCCAATGTTAAAGTTTACCACGGACACACAGACACACAGACACCCGAACACCGGATTAAAACATAGACTCACTTTGTTTACACAAGTGAGTCAAAAATCAGATATTTCACACCAAATTTCACACACACACACACACACACACACAGAGTGATCATCTCCACCATTTCTGACTCGAATATTATTGCAAATGGCTCAAACTGAAAGCATGGCTTTCCCAAGTCAGTCACTCAAATGGAAACAAATAGCAATGTGACATGAAAAAGAAACGTGTCAAGCAGACTCTTTTGTTTATACTATACTTATCATTAGTAATTTATCAGCTAAAGAATCATATAAGAAAATCGTGCAATACTTATCATTATGCTTTCCTTAATGGCATCAGTTCATGCTGCTCAGGGCAATTCTCTCGCCATTCCCACCACAACCACACACACCTAGTCACCCCAAGATTGTTCAACCAAAACTTCAGAACTGTTTTAAGTATAACTGCAATCTGCACCTTGTGGTGCACAAGTATTCACAGCGAATCTAGGTCATAGCTGTCACACACACACACACACACACACACACACACACACCTGTACAAAACTGTACCAAAATGGTTACTTGTATAGTCCACAGAGTTCGCAGCAGGAAAAATAGTAAGGCATCCCATCACACTCTTGAAACCACCAGCACCAATGCCTTCTGTTCCCAGTACAGCATCTTTCATGCATATGTCTCAGCCAGTGAGTGAACAGCAGACTAAAATACTGATGGTGGCCTGTTACAGAGGCTGGATTGTCCATGTCCAGTTCTTGTAGGTTCCTGTGTGAATCACAACTCACTAAAATATCAGTGTAATCAGTACACCATCTATGGAATGCCATCCACCAAATCAGAATCATTATTAACACACACTGTGTTATGAACATAGTTTCCCATAATTCTTGACATACCAATATATATATATATATATTGGTAACTATCCAAAGATAAAAGATTCTATCCAAAGAAAAAGGAGGATTTTTGACTAAAAGCAAAGTCAACACATTTTTATTCTTACCCCAAAGCAGCAAAGCTTGCAAATTCTTTTGCCAAGTCAGTCACCAACATTATGCTACACCAAAACTGCCCAAACTTAACAATCTTGAAAATTTTCCTTTATAAATTTTTCTCATATTCACAATGCTCCTAAAAACTCAAATTTTCTGCTTCAAATTACATTATCAACCAGCCGTTCATAAACCAATGGATTCAACAAGCAAATCTGCTGCAAATTTTCCTCCCCAATACCAAGTTCAATAAATCACAGAATGTATAAATGAATAAATAAAATTCCATGGATGGGCAGCCACATGTTGAAAACTTCCCACAGTCAGCTGTGCGCCCCCCCCCCCCTCTCCATATGACGACCAACTCAACAATGGCGACCACCAGGGCACGTGTTGGTGGCACGGTGACCCAGGGGCACAAAGTTCCTGTCCTTCAGCTGGCACAGGGCACGTAGCACCACGTCCGGAAAGTGGTCCAGCACCATTTTGTGGCTGATCAGGATGGAACCGAAGTCCTCCGGCTTGGCCCACACTGCAGTGTATTGGGGGCCTCCGCCGCACAGCCTGTCATGCACAGTTTTCGTTACACATGATTAATTACGGAGACCTGTACAGAGCACAGAAATCAACCATCACTCAGACGGGCGCAATAGCCGAGTGGTTAAAGCGTTGGACTGTCAATCTGAGGGTCCTGGGTTCGAATCACGGTGATGGCGCCTGGTGGGTAAAGGGTGGAGATTTTTGCGATCTCCCAGGTCAACATATGTGCAGACCTGCTAGTGCCTGAACCCCCTTCGTGTGTATATGCAAGCAGAAGATCAAATACGCACGTTAAAGATCCTGTAATCCATGTCAGCGTTCGGTGGGTTATGGAAACAAGAACATACCCAGCATGCACACCCCCCGAAAACGGAGTATGGCTGCCTACATGGCGGGGTAAAAACGGTCATACACATAAAAGCCCACTCGTGTGCATACGAGTGAACGCAGAAGAAGAAGAACCATCACTTAGTGTCCTCCTGAATTGTTATGTACCACAAAGTAATGAACACAATGATTGCCACATACAGAGCATGGAAAAAAGAAAGAAAGAAAGTTCAGTTCAGTTCAGTTACTCAAGAGGTGTCACTGCATTTGGACAAATCCATATATGCTACACCGCATCTCCTAAGCAGATGCCCGACCAGCAGCATAACCCAACTAAAAAAAAACAACCCAACCCATCATTCGTTCATCTAAGATGATATTAGACTGAAAATAAATGATATTATTATTATTATTGTTTGGATTATTATCATTTCTATCATAATGATGACTGTTATTACTAATTAGAAATCGGCATTTCTGTATACTGGAATGAAACCCAACCCATCATTCAACAAGAAGACAACAGCTGCTGCCTGCCTCACCGGTGTTCCTCCTCCTCCACAATGTGCAGGATCTGTCCTGGGGGGTGCATGGGCCACTCCATCGCCAGCATCTCTCTGGCGTAGTCCTCTGCACTCTTCAACGCATCCTGCAACAACACAATGGTATCCATGTTCCATCTGACCTGAAGAAAAAAAAAATGCTTAAAGTTGGAAGAAAAAAACTAGGTACCATTGCATACGTACAGTCCTCTGTGTGTGTGTGTGGATGGTGAAACACTCTGCCCCTGGGAAAAGCAGTCCGAATTTCACGCAGATCAAGAGAAAACTGGATACCATTACACACACACAATCATACGGGTGGAGTTGCATTCTGGCAATGCACTCTCCCCAGAGAAACGCAGTCAGAATTTCACACAGATCGATAGAAAACTGGGCACTATAGCATACACAGTGATATGGGTGCTGATACACTCTCCCAGGGAAGAGCAGCCCCAATTTCTCACAGAGCAATCTGTCTGTGACAAAAACTACTGCAATACAATATTACAACAACCACACCAACAACAGGCCTCTGGTTACTGACCATTCCACATCATTAAATTTTCTCAACTGAAAATTAGAAAAGAAAAGAAAAAACCTGAAAAAATAAAAATTTAAACATACTACTAAAAAAGTACTATTAATCACAACAACAAAATTTTCATACAATATATACATAGCACCCCCCCTTCCACCCCCCCCCCCACACACACACACACACACAAGCCACTGGGCAATGCACATTTCCTTGACTCAAGAACATACAATAATATTACTGCCCATTTACTAAGTCTATAGAGAGGGAAAAAAAAAAAGTTCTTGAATAAATACAGATGTGTGTGTGTGTGTGTGTGTGTGTGTGTGTGTCTGTGACATGACAGTGAGAGAGAGAGAGGGAGAGAGAGAGAGAGAGAGAGAGAGAGAGAGAGAGGATGGGAATCACGTGTAGTGGTGACGGGCGCAATAGCCGAGTGGTTAAAGCGTTGGACTGTCAATCTGAGGGTCCCGGGTTCGAATCACGGTGACGGCGCCTGGTGGGTAAAGGGTGGAGATTTTTACGATCTCCCAGGTCAACATATGTGCAGACCTGCTAGTGCCTGAACCCCCTTCGTGTGTATATGCAAGCAGAAGATCAAATACGCACGTTAAAGATCCTGTAATCCATGTCAGCGTTCGGTGGGTTATGGAAACAAGAACATACCCAGCATGCACACCCCCGGAAAACGGAGTATGGCTGCCTACATGGCGGGGTAAAAACGGTCATACACGTAAAAGCCCACTCGTGTGCATACGAGTGAACGCAGAAGAAGAAGAAGAAGAAGACGTGTAGTGGTTTCTGTCAGAGCAGAGGGTGTATGCATGTATGAGCCTGAAAGCGTGTGTGTGTGTGTCCGTGTGTGTGTGTGTGTGTGTGTGTGTGTGTGTGTGTGTGCACATGCATGCGTGCATATGTGTTGCCCGTTGTCATGAAGCTGTTATGCATGTACACAAGATATACAGGCAAGTACAGATATTTTTATCAACAGAGGGCTGGAGAGAGACAATAAGCACAACCAGAACACATGCAGAAAACAGGGTTTGACAATCAGATCATATATATACAGCAGAAAGGCTACACATAAGGTCTTTAAACCCATGCATGTTTGCAAGTCCATGGGAAACTTTGCTTTATGTATGAAACATGCCTGGGAATGACAACATCGGTACTCAGGTTTTCAAAGCCAGGTATATTGAATATAAATTCCATTTATACTGAGGGTCAAAGCATGGGTAAAGTGAAGAAATGGCCCCTTCCTGAAAACCTGTTTCCTTCCCACCACGATAATTTGTGTTTGTTTGTTGTTTGGTTGGTTGCTTAGCTGGTTGTTTTTCATTGTTGTTTTGTTTTTTGTTTCCTGACTCTTTCAAACATAAGAAAACGGTAATAACTCTTCTGCATAGTCTGTTTCAATAATCCTCACCAGCTCTTAAGATGATGATGACAATTGATGACAAACACGAGGACAGACAAGGGCTTCTGATAATGCACAAAAATGCACCCTTGACACTTGGAAAAAGGAAAGGGCTCACAGCATGTTCCTACAGTGGGTTCCTGTGACGTTCTAAAAGATTTCTAGATTTTCAGTTTGACATTGGGACCGACTGCTATGAAAAAGAGTTGCTTCCCTTCGCCAATTCTTGGCCCAAATCACAAGATGATATTGTTTTGACGAAAAGAACTGTCTGCTTTTTTATGTTTAACAAAATAAATTTGAGTAGTAATATAAAAATGCTAATTTTCTGTTCTCTTTTCTTTTCTTTCTTTTTTGGGGAGGTTGGGGGGTGTGGGGGGGGAGGGAGGGGGGAGGGAGAGGATGTTTAAGAACATGTATTACTCAGGTCTAAACCTAAGCGCGTTGGGTTACGCTGCTGGTCAGGCATCTGCTTGGCAGATGTGGTGTAGCGTATATGGTTTTGTCCGAACGCAGTGACGCCTCCTTCAGCTACTGAAACTGAAACTAAACTGTGAATCCTGAAGAGACTAAAAAATATCTTCTTTTTTTTTCGATTCCTGAGTGATTCTGCCCATTGGTCAAAGCTGCTTGTGTGAACTTACTCTTTCCCTTCAGAGGGACAAACGTGCATAACCAGAACATCAGGAATGCCCTGCACTAAGCTACATTGTACCAATCTAGACTACAACTGCAACAGATTGTCTCTTCCACCATGTGCCTATAGTTCACATATAAAGATTAGTTTATCTGTCACTGGCTACTTTGGTTTCTTTTTCTCACTGAATGTCCTGAAAAGTTCCAGAAATTGAAGAACAAGAGAAAATGATGAAACAGTAACCAGACAAGAAAGAGTATAAGCTGTCATCAAGTGCAAGCACAGAAGTTAAAAGATTACAACTAAACACTTGAGAAAATGTAAAAAACAAAAAAACCAAAAAAAACACAATCACTGGTACATATCAAAAGATTACAACTAAGCACATAAGCACAATGTGAAAAAACAACAACTTACATCGGTACATATTCAAAGACATAAATAAGAAAGTACATCAATGTTAAAAACTAAACCAAGTAAATGAAAAACACAGATGCAAAAATGTAGTTCTTCATGTATTTTTCAAAGAAATCGAAATACTACCATAATCTGATTTAGCAGATACGCACACTGTTTTCATATAAACCATTCCACATGAGGAAGAAGAAAAAAAACACAACAAAAACCAGCAAGAAAGAATACATAATTTTCATGAAATGTTCAGACCATGAACAAAACTCATCACTTTTACCACACCATCATCAAAGTATATCACGCTTGTCTCTTAACACCTGCAGCACACATATATATCTGCCATGCTCTATGAACAGCCATCTACACATTTTTGTACACCAACATATATCATAAATAAACTGATATTGCTGGGCATACACAGAGAGAGAAAACCAAATCATTGAAAACAACTGTGCTAACACAATTAGCATAATGAATGTTAGGAGCACCAGTGGATTAGTTCATGAGTTTGTCTAGAAAGTGAGTGAAGCACAAAAATTAGGTATTTAATGCGTAAATCTAGGAATCTAGTAGATTAGTTCACAAGTTCTGTGTTGAAACCAAGCACAGCACAAGAATTTTGTATTCTGTGCATAAGTCCTTTTTCTTAACAAAATTAAATTTGGGGTGCAACATGAAATCAAAGTCTTGTTATTCTGCATCTGATGTGCCTCAAAGGTTAATACTTTTTAATCTCATAACAAGGAAAATGTTGTCTGGCAACTTAAAAACCCTTTTCCACTTCCAAATAAAATGTTTCCTCAATGTTATCGGTGACGTACAGGGGCAAAGAAGCAACACATTTTCTTGCCCCTCAAATAAAGATAACACTTCCATACTTCACAAATGACTGCGTAATCAACAAAGAAACAATCCAGGCAAAGCAAGGAAAAGGGTTTTTGATTGTATCAGTAACGTATAAACACACTTCAAGACAATTGTTCACCCCCACAAAAATACAAGGAAAATGCCTCCTGGTTCTACCATTAACATTTATAGACACAAGCAACCTCCCGTAAAAAAAAAAAATGTTTTCCAACTGTATCAGTCACATACATGGACAACTGTACAGGGCAATTTTAACTCCCTTAAAATGGGGAAATGGTTCTGACAAAAACCACAAACATATGGACTAAAAGGCAATCCCCCCATTCCCCCCAAAAAAAAGAGAAAGAAAAAAAATGGGGGGTGGGGGGGAAGGGTGTGTGTGCAAATTCTTCCTTACTGTATCAATCACATTTAAAGGCAAACATGTTACCTTTTTTCCACCTTAAAATAGGAAAACTGTAAAACTGTTCCTGTCTGTAATAGCAACAGATTATCGAATACAATCCTAAATTTGTGCGTTGAAGCAGTGGAATACAATCATGCAGTGGTTACAGTACACATAATTCAGAAAAGGCCCTCAAAGCATGGACAGAGAAACCCAGTGACACACGTGACAACACAGAAAGCATACCTTCAGGTAGCTGTCCACATCGCGCTGAGTAAGTCAGACATACACATCAAAGGTAATCATTAACAAAAAAAAATACTAACTGGTATATGTACAGAACACAATTTCTGTTTTGCACAAAGAATCTATGGTTTCTGCTGTGGCATGATTTCAGTCTCCTCTTCACAACTTCAGTCATGCTACTAGAATTCGGATGTTGCAATACCCAGACGTGCATCCTACGCCACGTGGCGTGATGGGGTGCAACAGTTGAATGGCTTAAAGGCTGGGCTTTCATCGTTTCAATGAGGGTCATGTGAATAATCCCAGTATCAGCCCAGTGGATTAAAAGCAGAGGATTTTCCTTCTCTCAGGTCAACATATGTGTAGACCTGAGAGTGCATTAATCTCATTCATGCAAAAGAGATATGTATGTTAGATATCCCATAATTAATGTCATTATCTGGTTGTTAATGGAAGCACAAAATATATGCAACATGCACACCGCTGAAAACAAGAGTATGGCTACCTATTCAGAAGTACATAAACAGTCTTACATACAACAGCTCACTTATACATACAAGTGAACATGGGAGTTGCTGCCCGCAAGTGCAGGCAGAAAGTCATGTTGTTTAAAGTGCTTACTGGTATGTGACTGGCCATCAAGCAGAAATTACTCTGTTATGTACTGGCAGGATGCAAGTCTCCTTCTAACCCAGAATACTGATTAGTCAAAGTAAAATAACTGGCCAATAACAAAAATTCTAAGCTTGTCAGTCAGTGCCATCACAGTATATGAAGTCAATATGGTAAAAGTGACAGTGTTAACATTGTCAAAGTGCACCACTTCCAAGTTTCTGCAGGCAGACAAATGGGCAGTCCTTCCATTTACCATGGCCTTTTATATATTCTATGAGCATCCCATGCCATAACCTAGAAGCAACACCAACACACATTTGTGAATGCACAAACACACACAAAAACACATGTGCCCACATACACAAATGCACACATACATAAAAAAATTATCACTTCTACTCGACAGAGGGAGAAATTTCAAGGTAGACTGTGTTTGCTTCCACCAGACTATTTCCAGCAATCTCCACATTAAGATACCAACTGATTTCACTATTGTTCATTCAAATCCGTCAGGCCTTCTGATCCAGTTGACCTCCCTTTTGAGTAGGGAAAATATAACTACCACTGTGCCTGCTTATTCTGCAACAATTAGGAAGTGTGGATTGTGATGCATGTCGGCGAGTGTGCATGTGTGAGCACAGGCATATGACACAAGTATGAGTCACATGCATGCATGTGCTCTAAGTGCAAATGTGTGTGTGTGTGTGTGTGAGGGTCTGTACCAACAAGCAAGCATACCATTCTAAAAAGCAAGCATACACTTTGATTATTCATTAAGATGACTATCACGATTACCTTTATATTTCCTAACATCCACCTTTTTCTCTGACACAGGCAACACAATACCTGTGACGTTAACACAAATACCAAAAACATTATATGAATCACAAGGGAAAGCCACACATCCAGGTCATTTTTTTTTTCTGTCTTCAGGTTACCCGAAACCTGAGACTAAAAGCCGACAGAGTTTCTGTTTGAAATGACCAGTTATTAACACATAAAAGCAAGCATGCACGCACACACACACACACACGCACACACACCCCTCCGAATCGTTCTCACCTGCAGAGTGGTGGTAACAGCAGAGTACCTCCTTTGCTGGCTCTCGGAGAGTAGGGCCCCTTCCCCCTTGTCTTCAGCAGAGTCACGTGACAGAACACAGCTGCACAGCATGCGGAAGCAACCTGTCGCCAGAATCTTGTACTGCATGAGAGAAAACATGTTTGATTGTTCTGGCTGCCTGACGTTTGGTGGCTTGGTAACTCTCCATGCAAGTGATAATATTCACAGCTTTAACGTCTATGTGATCAGCTGGGGTATGAAGATCATGACTACTGGATGAGTTGGGTGAGTCTAGGTACACACACACACACACACACGCTCTCTCTCTCTCTCTCTCAGCACTCGCATTCTCACACACATTAAAGCTACTAACATATTCATGTCTTTTCCTGCCTGCTCTCCTGACCTAACTTGCTTACCAACATATCGCTGGTATTCCCACCTGTTTACACAAACAAACACTTACATCCCAACACATATAAACAGGAACATACTACACACACACACTGTCCAAGTGCACAAAATGACCCACACAGATGACACATACATAGACAAAGAACATGCTGAAGATCCCTCAGCAGCAAAGCAATACCTGGTTTAGTTCTGTGTCAAAGTGATCAGCACATAAACACAGAAAGACAAAAGACATGCAAACCGAAAAGGAACAAGAGAGGCAAGGCCTTCAAGACTCACTTGTGATAAATTAAGTCCCCTAGCATTAATTACAGAGTAAATTCCCTTTTTTACTATCTGCACCAAAACGTTTGCAAAATAAATTAAAATTCCATGCTTGGCAAAAGAAGTTCCTGTTTGAACAAAAAATGATAATAATGACTCCTCTTGTTGTTGTGTCAGAATAAGAGGTCAAAGTGCCAAGTTTAGAGAATACAAAAAATATAAATATAACAGTAAATGCAGTTTGCATATAATTAGGCTTCTTTTTTAATTTTTTTGTGCCCATCCCAGAGGTGCAATATTGTTTTAAACAAGATGACTGGAAAGAACTGAATTTTTCCTATTTTTATGCCAAATTTGGTGTCAACTGACAAAGTATTTGCAGAGAAAATGTCAATGTTAAAGTTTACCACGGACACACACACACAGACACACGGACACACACACACACACACACAGACAACCGAACACCAGGTTAAAACATAGACTCACTTTGTTTACACAAGTGAGTCAAAAATCAAATCATCAAATCATGATCCTTAGAGCCTCACTGACCACTAAGGCCATCTCACTGAAAAGGAAGAGGTAAAGACAGACAGATGAGATGTGCATCAATCAACTGTAGCCATGTTCTCTCAATAAAGAGCAGCACCACCGTTAAATTCCAAATGGATAATTTGTAATGATTAAAAATGCAACAAAAACAAAATACCCCCCTTCCCCCACTGCGCCCCCTCCCCCAACCCCCCAAAAACAAAACAACTCACCCCAAGCACACAAGTATGCACAAAGCCATTGTATCACTTCCGGATCAGCTCACCTTGGGTGAGTTAGAATTGCAGAGCGCTCTCAGGACCTTGATCTTGAGTTCACACATGGAAGGCATACCAAGGCGAGGAATGATGTCTTTTCCCACAATCACCGAGCACACAAAGTCCCGCACGTAATGACTGGCACTGGGGCTGTCAAAACAGAATCCATTCATTAAGAAACCCACAAACAATAACCTGACGTAGGAGAATATTGCTGAACACTATGATCATTGGTGATGCTGTGAAAGAGGGGATCAAGTATGTCAGTATTAAAAAAAAAAAAAAAAAAAAAAATTAAAAGAAATTAAAAAAAAAAAAAAAAAAAATTGTCTGTTTCTCTCCATCCTTTATGCCTCCACTCCCCCCCTTCTTTTAATTTTTAAAATGGATGGCCTTTTCCCACACTTTGCATGTAAGTATACATATGTGTCCATGTGTGTGTGCATGCACATGCATGTGCATGAATGCAATGTGTGAATGAACTGCATAAGTTAGGTGTTTCACACTGTTTACCACCTCCTGCCCATGCCCTGTTACAATTTTTATTCTGCAAACTGAAGTTTTATTTAAAACATAACACCCAAAGTTTAATTTCAACATACTGAAGCCAACATGCACAGAAAGAGTAATAGAAAAAAAGTCCATTGTAGCAAAGTTATTAATGTGTAAGGGCAAACCTCGCCACAAATGAAAAAAACAAAAACAAAAAAACATGGTCGACATTGGTTAATTTGCAATCATTTCTTTTCCAAACTGTGGTACAACACTGCTTTGTTGTGGCATGGTAACATTTTTTAAACAGGGAGGAGCAAGACACAGCTAATTAAAACCCAAGTCTGCCTCCACATTTCAGTCTGATCATTGAGTCAAGAAAAGCTTAATGTCAGATTCTAGAGTACAAGGTCTTAAGTAATTAAAAACAACAACAAAAAACCAACAACTGAACTACTGCAATACCACAGAAAATATAATGTACTATACAAAACTTTGGAAAATATGGGAGAATGAAGGGATAAAAAAAAAAAATTAACTGAATTATTGCAATACCAAGGAAAATATAATGGACTATACAAAACTTTCGAAAATATCGGATAAAGGACACGTGTCTTCTTCCCCAAGAATATTACTGTAAATTCTGCATACCTATCGGTTTGCACCTGGAATCAATCACAATGTGCAAGTATCAGCAAATGTATGTGTTTGTATATTCATGTACATGCAAGACAGATATGCACCCTCCATGTGCATGAATGTAAGCATCTATATGGTAACACATATGGAAGTGTACATTAACATAAAGCATCTACACCATGTGTAGTGTTGGCCTATTGGTAACGCGTCCACCCAGGAAGCGAGAGAGTCTGAGCGTGCTGGTTGGAATCCCACAGTTGCCAGTATTTTATCCCTCCTCCACTAGACCTTGAGTGGTGGGTCTGATAAACCGAGGTCCCGGGTGCAGCATGCACTTTGTGCACGTAAAAGAACCCATGGCAACAAAAGGGTTGTTCCTGGACAAAATTCTGTAGAAAAAATCAACTTTGATAGGAAAACAAAAAAATTTGCAGGCAGAAAAAAGTACCAAACAAAAAACAAAACAAAACAAAAAAAAGGGTGGTGCTCTCAGTGTAGCGATGCTCTCTCCCTATGGAGAGCAGCCTGAATTTCACACAGAGAAATCTGTTGTGACAAAAAGAGTAAAATAATACAATACACAACACATCACTACATAACCTCACACGTACCTCATAAGACCACCAGGAGGAGAGAAGGCAAAACAGGCCAGGTTGTCGGGGTACTGAGGCCGGAGCAGCACGGCCAATATGGCCGCCACCCCCGCCCCGAGACTGTGACCCACCACCACCAGCTGACTTCCCTCCTGTCGACAGACACACAGCAGCCTTCACAAAGACTGTCAACTCTCGATTGTTGTGTAGTGTGTGTGTGTGTGTGTGTGTGTGTGTGTGTGTGTGTGTGTGTGTGTGTGTGTGTGTGTGTGTGTGTGTGTGTCCCCCTCCTGTCAACAGACACACAGCAGCCTTAACAAATACTGTCAACACTTGATTGTTGTGTGTTGTGTGTGTGTGTGTGTGCCTGTGTCCCCCTCCTGTCAACAGACACACAGCAGCCTTAACAAAGACTGTCAACACCTGATTGTTGTGTGTTTGTGTGTGTCTGTGTGTGTATGTGTGTCTGTGTGTGTGTGTCCCCCTCCTGTCAACAGACACACAGCAGCCTTAACAAAGACTGTCAACACCTGATTGTTGTGTGTTTGTGTGTGTCTGTGTGTGTGTGTGTGTGTGTGTGTGTCTGTGTGTGTGTGTCCCCCTCCTGTCAACAGACACACAGCAGCCTTAACAAAGACTGTCAACACCCGATTGTTGTGTGTGTGTGTGTGTGTTCCCCTCCTGTCAACAGACACAAAGCAGCCTTCACAAATACTGTCAACACTTGACTGTCGTGTGTTGTGTGTTTCATGTTAATCATGTTATTTCAGGTTAATGTATGTGCTGTTTTAGATCATGTCTTTTGCCATTGAACAATCTATAAAGTTTTTATAGCTGCAAAACCTATTGTGAAAATATGTTTGTTATTATACATGTTACTTTATAAACACTGTGAGTGTGTGTGTGTGTGTGTGTGTGTGTGTGTGTGTGTGTGTGTGTGTGAGAGAGAGAGAGAGAGAGAGAGAGAGAGAGAGAGACAGAGAGAGTGTGTGTGTGTGTGTGAGAGAGTGTGTGTGTGTTTGGAGGGTTGGGTGAATAGGTGTGCATTTGGAAAGGAAGCTGTTGTCGTGTATTGCTTGCTTGTATGTATTTTGCTTTTGATCTGTAGCTTTTCGATTTTTTGGTCCATCCTTTGTCATGTGTGTGTGTGTGTGTGTGTGTGTGTGTGTGTGCATATGTGAGTACTGGACTTGGATATGGACTGAGATATTGTGTTGCATGAGTGACGAGCCTATGGATGCACAATTAATTTCCAAATGGATGAATAAAGATGTATTGTATTGTACTGTATTGTATTGTACTGTATTGTATTGTACTGTATTGTATTTGTCCCTCCTGTCAACAGACAAACAAAGAGCAAACTTCACAAATACTGTCAACACTCAATTGCTGTGTATTGTGTGTGTGTGTCCCCCTCCTGTCAACAGACACACACCTTCCTCCACACATACTGTCAACACTCAATTGTTGTGTGTGTGTGTGTGTGTGTGTGTGTGTGTGTGTGTGTGTGTGTGTGTGTGTGTGTGTGTGTGCTCTCCAATTTTTCTGGCTGTCTTTGCGGCATTACCTCTGTGTCTGCCAAACATGAATAAAGCATGTACTGTCACGCCCAGGCATATTCTATTGTAACTCCTGATAACACCGAGTCAGTGCTTTCTTTTAATCCATCTCAGCATTTCCATGAAGCAATTTTTTTTTCCCAAACTTGATTTGAAAGGCATCTAATAGTTTACCGATTTATTTATTCATTTTTGTTAATTATAGCCTAGTCATCTGCACATGGCCAGTCATTATCTGTATGGTGTTCAGAAGAATATTGTAATAATCAATTATTTAGATGCTGTTTAACCAATCTCTAAATTAACTTAATAATCAACTATTTAGATGCTGTTTAACCAATCTCTAAATTAACTTAATAATCAATTATTTAGATGCTATTTAACCAATCTCTAAATCAACTGAGCACTGACATTTGTCTGGTAAAATCGCCCGATCCTCCAGGACAAATCGCAAAGCTGAAGTCAAAAGTGATAATTATGCCCCATGGACCCGGATGTCACAATGCAAACTGGTCACAGTTAATTTAAGGCGGCATCAAGAGGCACTAAGATCTTGTGACACATACCGCACATGCAACCAATAACACGCTGGGGTCAGGTTTGAGCCGAAAAGACACACCTAAAACGCTGGAAATCATGGTACACACAACAACAAAGACACGGATGACATGAACAGGAGAGAGTGAACTGATGTGAGTGAACTCACCTGTAACATGGCGAAGGCTCGTTCCAACAGGTGTTTGCCTTCCAGCTGGGACTTGATGAACTGAGCACAGTCCAGCATGGCGTCATGACAGGTGGCGTCAGGCACCCCGTCTATCTGCAGCGGGACCCCGCGGGCTGACAGATCCGTCAACGCATCCTGTAAGCCAGGGGGAAATCATCAACTACACCTCAACAAAGACGTTTTGCCTGACCTCCAGAACTGCACTATTTTGTGGGATGTGTGGATCCTGTAAGCTAGAGGGAAAATCTCAACAAAGACATTTTGCCTCACCTCCAAAACTGTCACCGATCTTGTGGCATGTGTGGATCCTGAAAGTCAGAGAGAACGCTTCAACTGTGCCTAAACAAAGACATTTTGCTTTACCTCCAGAACTGCGCCGATCTTATGGGATGTGTGGATCCTGTAAGCCAGAGAGAAATCCTCAGCGACACCTCAACAAAGACAAGACTCACCAACAGAACTGCACTGATCTTGCGGGATGTGTGGATCCTGTAAGCCAGAGAGAAATCCTCAACTGCACCTCAACAAAGGCATCTTGCTTCACCTCCAGAACTGCACTGATCTTGTGGGACGTGTGGAATGAAATCTAATCATGTTGTTTATAGCCCAGCCGACTGCAAAGGGAACTTTGCAGGGCTGAGCACCAGTAAGTTATCAAACAAAGTCGAAGAGAAACCAGTCAATGTTAAAGGGTTGACTGAAATAATGTTGGAAAAAAAAATTCACTCATGTCTTATTCAGTCCACATAAATTCATCTGTGACCCTTACTGCTCTCTTCCATAAAACATAAATTTTGAAGCATCAGATTAGCATTACCCTTACTGCTCTCTTGCATAAAACATAAATTTTGAAGCATCAGATTAGCATTACCCTTACTGCTCTCTTGCATAAAACATAAATTTTGAAGCATCAGATTAACATTACCCTTACCGCTGTCTTCCAGAAAATGTAAATACTGCAGCATCAGATTACTATCAAAGTTGTTTCTTTCCATGCAAATTGTAGTACATGCCACACATGTCAGAGAGTTCCTGACTGACCAGCATCAGACAAAACCTGTGTGCAGTGTGGAAGGGACTGTCACTCCCATACTGGTCTGTCTGGCCATACCCAATGCTGTATAAATCACTACCCAGACTGCAACTCCATTGTTCAGTCACTGCATTCGGACAAATCTACACCACATCCGCTAAGCAGTGGAATTCACTACCCTCACACCTCCGTAACACCCCAACACCCACATTCAAGACAGCACTCAGATATTTTTTCAAACTGTACTTTCCTCACTGAAACTTTTCCATCTGCATTTGCTTGCTGTAATCTTATTGCTGGATGTGCTCTTTGTGTTGATTTGTGTGCATTTGTGATGATTTTAATGCGTACGATGCCTGGTTCTTTGGTGTTTATTTTTGACTGTGGTGAATCTGAATGTGATGTGCTTTGTTTTGCTGTGATTTGTGCCTGTGTGATTTGAGACTGTGATGGTGCCAGTGTTGATTTACACATTTTTATGTCACTTAGTCTTAAATATGTATATTTGATTGATTGATTGATTGATTGATGTGGATACTTATATAGCGCCTATCCTCGGTCAGAGACCAAGCTCTAAGCGCTTTACAAACACGGGGACATTTGCACCACAGGCTGCCTACCTGGGTAGAGCCGACTGACGGCTGCCACTGGGCGCTCATCATTCGTTTCCTGTGTCATTCAATCAGATTTCAGATGCACACGCATACACAATCACAGAGACATGTAACATTTTACGTGTATGACCGGTTTTTTTTTTCTTTAATTTATTTACCCCACCATGTAGGCAACCATACTCTGTTTTCGGGGGTGTGCATGCTGGGTATATTCTTGTTTCCATAACCCACCGAACACTGACATGGATTACAGGATCTTTAACGTGCGTATTTGATCTTCTGCGTGCGCATACACACGAAGGGGGTTCAGGCACTAGCAGGTCTGCACATATGTTGACCTGGGAGATCGGAAAAATCTCCACCCTTTACCCACCAGGTGCACCGAGATTCGAACCCAGGACCCTCAGATTGAAAGTCCAGCGCTTTAACCATTTGGCTATTGCACCCGTCTTTAGCCAATGTCATGTGAGACTGTGTTGACTTTGTACACAGTTTACATCACTTAGTCTTCAATTGGTATATGTCATTGTAAAACACGGTGAGCCCCATCTGAGATGGGGGTACTGCGATTTTTAGGCCTGTATTTTATTATTAGTATTAGTATTATAATTAAGCAGATGCCTGACCAGCAGCACAACCCAAAGCAGTTAGGCAACTCCATAGTCTACTAAGACTGATGCCTGTCTGTCTTGTGTCAACATAATGTGTAACTTTTTGTGTTACTTTTCCCCTCAGCGCTCACGCAAAATGCTGAACACGATATATGTACACACTTTTTAAGATAATCGTAAGAAACTCATGTATGTGCCACTTACCTGGAGGGACAGTGTACCGCGGATGCTGACGACCACATTGTTGTATTTTCGATCCACAGCCACGTAGAAGGGTATTTCACGGTACTGAAAAACACCATTAAAACATACACAATCAGTGACTTGAATGCATTCATGACTGGATGAAGCTTTTTCTCATGGCTTACTATTCCTGCTCCAGTTAACCATTAAAACAAATTATTAACAACTTACTTTGAGCATGATTCACATGCAAGAACACGCAATTAGGACTCATGCATGCACACGCACACACACACACGCGCGCGCGCGCGCAAGAACACGCAATTAGGACTCATGCATGTGCGTGTGTGCGAGCACGCACACGCACACGCACACACACACACACACACACAGAGCAGTAAATCAACTGGAGTCATAATCCATGTGTTAGGGGGTTGCCAGTATGGAGGATGGTAACAATCTGCTCTTTTCATGTGTTGCTCGTTTGTCACTTTCAGTGCATGTATGTCATGTGCTTTGGGGACAGTGACTGTTCAGTCACTGCAGACAATGTTCAAGATATATGGTGTTGACACCAACCAGCGCAATCCACTGCATTAGGAGTTGGATTGGAGACAAAGGCTGACATTTCTGCCATGATCACAACAACTACCTATTAATATCACTATTGTTACCACTACAACAACTACAACATGATCATTACCCTGTTGTGGTAGTCAACATAGATCAGCCATGACATGATCATTACCCTGTTGTGGTAGTCAACATAGATCAGCCACGACATGATCATTACCCTGTTGTGGTAGTCAACATAGATCAGCCACGACATGATCATTACCCTGTTGTGGTAGTCAGCCTAGATCAGCCACGACATGATCATTACCCTGTTGTGGTAGTCAGCCTAGATCAGCCACGACATGATAATTACCCTGTTGTGGTAGTCAGCCTAGATCAGCCACGACATGATCATTACCCTGTTGTGGTAGTCAACATAGATCAGCCACGACATGATCATTACCCTGTTGTGGTAGTCAGCCTAGATCAGCCACGACATGATCATTACCCTGTTGTGGTAGTCAACATAGATCAGCCACGACATGATCATTACCCTGTTGTGGTAGTCAACATAGATCAGCCACGACATGATCATTACCCTGTTGCGGTAGTCAACATAGATCAGCCATGACATGATTATTACCATGTTGTGTAAGTCAATATAGATAAGCCAAAACACGATAATGACCCTGTTGTGGTAGTCAATATAGATAAGCCAAAACATGATAATTACCCTGTTGTGGTAGCTAATACAGGTAAACCACAACATGACCATTACCCTGTTGTGGAAAGCGAATACAGATAAACCAAAACATGACCATCAACCTGTTGTGGAAAGCGAATACACATAAACCACAGCATGACCATTACCCTGTTGTGGAAGCTGACGTGAATGAGATCCTCGCTGCGAATGTCGGTGAGCTGCCTGATGGCGGCAGTGTTGCACTGACAGTTGTTGTCGGAGAACACCTGGTTGACCTCCCGCATGCACCCACAGCACCTGCAGCATCATTATCACCTGTCAGCGCCCTTCACTTCCCACCTGTCTGTCTTCCTCGTCAACTCACCAAGGTCTTCATTTGTGTAAAGAGCCATTTTACTTCTTTTTCTTCTTTTTTTTTAATAATAAATTTGTTAGTTGACTATGAAGGTATTCTTCTCTTGCAAAGTTACTGTACACAAAATTACACTTTGTTCTCCCAACCTGCCTATCCATCCTTTTTTCTTTTCTTTCTTTTTTTTTTTTTAAATTCGCACTAATCGTTTCTGTTATATGCAAATAAAAAAATTAACTAATTCATCAATGAATCATGAATTTTACAATTCATTTATTTCCCGTTTACTTATTCATTACTCTATTAAGTCTTCACTTATTTATCTACTTATTTACTTGTGATGTTTGGTCACAAAACAGTCTCTTTTCTTTTCTTTTTATGACTGAATTCAGGGTTATGTTTAATCTCTGGTTTACTAATTAATTATCATGTTTTAGTTATTTATTTATCTATTTATTTTTTCATTTATCTATTCATAATTCAGTTACATAACAAAGGATAATATTTTTGTTGATTAAATTTCTGATTGTTCTCTTCTGTCTTAACTGGCATTTAGCTACATATAAAAAAAATCTATAAAAAAGAAAAGATAAAAAAAAAAAAGTGAAATAACTGAAAGTTACCTATTTCCCCTTGAATTCATAATAGTAGTTTTGAAAGCATTGTGGTGAAGACAGTGGTAATACCTAATAACATGCTGTAATTTTTTTCTTTTCTTTTTTCTTCTTTTTTTTTTTTTCATGCAACATTTCTCTAGTTAATAATCAAATGGTTAAATGCACGTTAAAAAAAAATCACCCCCAAAAGCAACTGAACACTAAACAACAAGCCAGAAGGATACACAAAATGATGCAGACACTGAACTAACTTAACAGCTCTAAAAGCAAAAGGTCACTTGTGAAACTTAAGTTTCTGACAGGCCAGCTTGCAGAGAGGCTTGCAAAGAAGCAACAAATTGTGAATCATCAGAAAATACTGAGATACAACACACCTTAACCTCTTCAGCATTTATGGCTTACAGATTGTGCAGCCTTCCCAGTCAGGGAGCTATTGGCAGTAAATCTTCGAGGATTTAAAATGTAAAAGAACGAGTTCACATCGACTGCTCACAATTTGCAGAACTTATCAGTATTAACGACGGTTACTCTTAATATCATGGTCAGGATAAAAAAAGATCTCTATACAACTTGGAATAGTTAACTACCTGGCAAGCAGTGAAACACAGCTTTCTAGTTTTGAAACTTTTGAAGAAAATGGTGCTTGAAAATGCTAAAAATGCACTAAAATGTTGTCAGTTCAGTTGCAAAGATGCTTGTCTAACATAGTGTCTGTAACAGTTTACACCTTGCTGAAAAGCTGGAAAACAAGTTTGAGTGATTGGGTTTCAATGGCAATGCAGGGTCTTAATCGCTGGTGCTTGAGCATAGCTGAGAATATAAATATGTGCAAAAGTTCAGTGCTTAGTTGCAGCCCATGTGACCCTGGGCTGTCTGATGTCACACACAGTCTGTATGAATGTGTGCTGTTTGCAGTCATACACTCCCATACACTAAGTTCATGTGACCAGGGTTTTTTTGTTGTTGTTGTTGTTGTTTTTTTTACTGTCACACACTCAACCCATGCGAATGTTGGCTGTTTGCTGTCACACACAGAGCCTGTGTTACCATGGGCTGCACGCTGTCACACACTGAGCCTGTTACCATGGGCTGTTTGCTGTCACACACTGAGCCTTCTACCATGGGCTGCACACTGTCACACAATGAGCCTGTGTTACCATGGGCTGTTTGCTGTTACACCAAGCCCATGTGAACCAGGGCTGTTTGCTGTCACACACTGAGCCCAGTGGCTGTTTGCTGTCACACACTGAGCCTGTATGACCCAGGGCTGTTTGCTGTCACACACACTTAGCCTGTGTGACCCAGGGCTGTTTGCTGTCACACACTGAGCCTGTTTGACCCAGGGCTGTTTGCTGTCACACACTGAGCCCTGTGGCTGTTTGCTGTCACACACTGAGCCCAATGGCTCTTTGTTGTCACACACTCAGCCTGTGTGAAGAAGAAGAAATGCAGAGCTACAGTACAAGTATCATCTGAAAAGTCTACTGTGCATTTTCCCTTCTAAGACCCACAGCACTATGAACATGGCATGTGCATTATCAAAATGACAGAAAAAAAAAAGACAAGAAAGAGAAAGGCAAAGCCTTCAAGACTCACTTGTGATACACACTTAAAGAAAAAAAAAAGAGTAAAAAATGATAAAAATAAAAACATATAAAAATTAGTTTGTTGAAATGTGTTCTCTATTTGTTATTTATAGTTATATCAAGCTTCACGTTAAAAAAAAAAAAAAAGAAAAAAAGAAAAAGAAAAAAAAAGGCTTCCAAGCAGATTTGAACAAACGGGTCCAGAATGATTGGTTTTATACACTCCACTAACACGGGTTCAACAATAAAGTTTAAAAATTATTATTTGAGCAAGTTCTTTAAGCAGAATGCATCGACAATGGTAATCAAACTGAAAACACCACTTAAACCATGCTATTTTGGTATGTCTCAGGCATTTAAGAATTTCTTTCAAGTCCGAGGTAAAGGAGATGTTCCCATCGCCTCAAGCACACTGCAATATGTTTATAGATCTTCAGAGATCTATGCTCAACAACTCTGAGAAACTACAACACCGTCCATTCAATTTCTCTTTTCTGTTCATTCTAGTTCAGTATCCACTTTAAAACATTCATATGCAGTAAACACGTCGATGGTTATTTAAGAAATTCATTCAATTCAATTGTAAAGGAGACATTGCCATAACATCAGGCTTTGCAACATGTCTTGTCAAGATCTGCTCCGTCTAGTGAAGACAAGGCTGACTTTAACTCAGTGAAACGGTCGATTAAAATTTTCGATTATGTTCATTCTAGTTAATTCAGTGTCCACTTTAGAATATTCATATGCAGTAAACACGTCAATAATGTAGTTAGTGTCACTGCATGTTTTTTGTTCAGAATTTGTATTTCTTTGCAAACAAGAAAAACGAGGTCATGGCGTCTTCTTACCAGACACTGTGTCTTCTTTCAGGCAGCTGCAAAGGGGTAATAGTGTTTTCGGAATCTCGAACCAGCATCAACAAAATAAACTGTCAATGATTCAGAAATATGGCTAAATTCGGGAGATGTACAACATTATTATTGGTATGACTGTGAAGATTTTTTTCCCTACTATTTTTAAGACAAATTTGGCATTGGCAGACAAAGTACTTCCAGAGACACACAGAAAACAGAACACTAGGTTAAGTATACACATGTGAGTAAAAAAAAAAAAAAAAAAAGAAAAAAAAAAGAAGAGATATCACAAAAGTATGCAATACCTCATTATTTTTCAGGAATTACATGAGTGATCCTAACTATGAAGAAAGGTGTGTTTCATTTGAATTAAAGCCAAAAATGTGAGCTTCAGTTATAATTATTTCTCGTGTCCATCCATTGTCAAAAAAGAAGGAATGCTTTTAAGTTTATGATTATATAATCCAACTGCATATTGTATAATACCTGCATGTTATATACCACATGTTCATTAACTTGTTTTATGGAAGTGTCTGATGTACTACAGTGCTGCACAATTTCTAGTTTATAGATGTCATGATGGATGCTTTAGCCTAGGTTGTAAATTCATTCTATCTGTTGATGGGTAGAGGCTAAGTTAGTTCAGGACGTCTGTGAAAAACAAAAAAGAAAATAACGAAAAACGGCAAAACAGCCATGCCCATAGTAATGTTAATATACATTAGAAAGAAACAGATGAAGGCTGCAGAAAGCGAAACAGTCACGCTAGTAAGTTTTATTACATTTACAGCATCCACTCCTGAGCACTTACAAAGGAAAATGTCTGCGAAACTCTCGATCTTTTGGGCCTAAAAAATCAGGTGGGAAGGTCGAGGGCTTCAAGACAGCCCTACCTCCTCCTGCATAAGCTAGGTGTTTTGTCAGGCGTTGAAAATATGGTTTCAGTAACCTGGGAGCAAGCTTGCGAGCTGAATGGCTGAAAACAATATGCAAAGACAATGAATGAAATGAATTCACACTGCTATATAAGCATACACATTCTAAATGGTATGGAGCAGGGTTTTTTTTGTTTTTTTTCATCATGTACCTTCTGAATATTATTTTGCAGTTTTTCGTAGGTCCTGAAAAGCTCAACACACTCTCAGGCAGTTGAAAGAACAAAGTAAAAAAAGCAAGATGTACATTTACACATATAATGCGAATCATCAAATTATCTGAAGCATTAACATGTTTTTAACAAAAGCTTCAAGTGCATTTTAGCAACACAGGCAAAACTCAGTGTTGCGGGACTGGTAACATTAGTGATGTGTAAAGTCTCATAAAATATTCATAAATCAAATTTGTTATATCTAGATTTTTAAAATCTGTTTTACTGTCCTTTTCACACATGCACACTGCTTTGAGGGATTTTTTCCCCCCCTTTCAGTCTACATCGTTAAGATTCAATATTTCAACCAGGACTATCATACTGTAGATTTAAGTAAAATTCCACAAAATACCACTAAGAGACTGAACTTTTGAGACACTTTAGACTTTCCTCTGCTTTTGTCAAATTGTCAGCTACCATGATTGCCTCTGTGGGACTGTTCTGGATGAAACCAATGAAAGCAACCAAAACTGAATAGAGTCAAACAGTGGATCTAATCCCATGGTATTTGTTCCAATTAACTCATATGAAAATGTGTAATCTGGGTGAGATTTTAAGAATCACTTTAAGTAGGAAGTTATATTGTAGTCACCAGGCAAAACCAGCAATAGTTACTGAGTGTTACCAGCTACAGTCACTGCACAAATAGTTAAGTCAGTCAGGTATGGCAAGTGTGGCATGACACAAGTAGGTGTCCCACAAAAGTTGCAGGTGAAGTAAGTCGATGAAAAAAATGAAAACACGTGACTCAAAAGAAAAAACGTTTTCCCCTTAAAATCACTGTGAGAGTACTAATTGAAAACAGTAACCAGTCTAAAAGAAAAAGAAAACCTAGAAATTAGAAGTTGCATGTTTGTCCCTGATTTAAACTAAATAAGTTATTAACAGAGAGAAAAAAAAGAGATGAGGGCTCAGGTTTAGAAGAGAAAAACAAACATCCATGCCAAATGATCAATCCATCAGAAATTTCTATTTTTATAAAAAATAAGTTTTGAATACCAAACATATATATGTGTAAGCCTTGGTCTACTCTAAATAACCTTTGTACAACTTTTCACTAAAGAAATAAACATTAGAAAAGGCTAAAAACAAACAAACAAAAACCAACAACACAACAACAAAAAACACATAAACAACTTGAAGCATACATTCTCAGATAAATACACCAAACACATACCTCTCACACACACAACGACCTCCAAGCACTTGCATTTCATATTGGTGTTGTTTAAAAATCACAACTGCTTATATTACTCCTACCACTCAATGTTATGCACTGGAACTGATATATAATCATAAATATCACTGCTGCCACAATAACTGCTACTCAACAGTTTAAGTGTATTCTCTATCGCAATAGGTTCACTACCACAATTACTACTATAACAATTCAAGTACTGTCATGAACATATCAGTTTCACTTTCACAATCACCACTATAACACTTACAGTGCTGCCACTAACTATAATAATTTCACTACCACAATCACTACCGTTTAACAGTTGGAAGTGCAGTCACTACCGTAACAGTTTCATAAATTCCTCTTCGCACTCCCTGCCCCAAAACACAGATTACCTGCATGCAGCACACAGTCGACACAGGCCTGTAAAGAAGTTGGAGTACATGTAGAACGGCCACCCGTAACTGCCCAACGCAAACTTCATGTAGTGCTCCATCATGGGGATGGTCATCCACGCCTTGGGCGTCTGACTGCCTGTCATCAACGACGATGGCCCTTCCCCGCCATTCCAGCTGCCCGAGATGTCGTCAGCTGCCAAGGTGGCTGGCCCCGCTTGGCTGGAGGGCACAGAGTCAATGACAATGGCCGACAGGTTGCCTTCTATACCCTTCTGTTCCTCTTCAACCAACATCAGCCCTGCTGCAATGTCTGTGGGTACCAGATCTATATCCTGCAAAAGATAACAAAAAATCATATTTCATCTCGAAGAATATTTTTGAATCATACAGGTTACACAAGCTACGAAAAAATCAAATCAACTCAAGGAATACTTTTGAGTCATACAGGTATATGGATGCTTGAATATCACCGTCAGACAGGTTTGATAAATCTATGCATCAAGAATGTTAACACTACAGAAAATACAGGTGAAACCTGGAGAACATAAACTGCCACCACCGTAGCCTTATCATCAACAGTCCAAGTTAAGAAATCTTAATAGACCCTATCTGGATTTCAAAAAGCACTCTCCAGAAAATTAGCAGTTTATCTTTCAAGTATAAGGCAGAGTGGCTGTCTCATGTTATGTTGCATAAGCACCCATTGTGTACACATATACAAAACACAGTACTAATTAAGGAGTAATTTAAATCAGTGATGTAAATGAAACTGAAATCCCTCTAAATATACAAAACACAGTACTAGTTAAGGAGTAATTTAAATCAGTGATGTAAATGAAACTGAAATCCCTCTAAACTATTTTATATCCCTGCAAGTTGGCTCTGATACCTGTATCCCCCAAAGTGTGACTTCTAGAACTAATTTCTTATCATCTATCCAGTCTTTTTTTTCTGGTATTATTTACTTTTTTTTCTAGAACCATTTTCAAGTGTTTGTTAAAACATGGTAACTTGTCTAACAGATTTATTGGTGACAATATTAGATTAATATATGATATGATTCATTATTTAAATTCAAAGCAGTTGCCTGGTTTATTGATTTGTATAGATTTTGAAAAAGCGTTTGATACTGTTGACTTCACTTTCATGATGAAAGTGTTAAAAGCATTTGGATTTGGTCCAGTCTTCTGTAGATGGATAAGTACCTTTTATCAAAATATTAAATCAGCAGTAGTAGTAAACGGAACGGCGTCTTCTTGGTTTCCAGTAGAGAGAGGATGTCGTCAAGGTGATCCCATTTCACCCTACTTATTTCTTCTATGTGTTGAAATCCTTGGCATAATGATAAGAGAAAATAAACTGATTAAAGGTATTAATATTAATAATACAGATCATAAAATTGCACAGTTTGCAGATGACACCCAACTGATGACCAAAGGAGATAGAATATCGTTTGAGGAGATCATAAGGACAACTGACTTGTTTAGTAGTTTTTCAGGATTATATATGAATGCAGGTAAAACTCAAGCAATATGGCTGGGTAGCAGAAAACAATGTCAAATTAGATATCTACCTCATTTAAAAATGGTATGGAACCCACCAAAATTTAAAATCTTAGGAGTGTGGTTTACTGTTGATTTAGAAGAATGTGAGGAATTAAACTATAAAGACAAAATGTCTGAAATTAGAATGTTATTTAGAATATGGATAAAAAGACCGATTACCCCTTTAGGAAGGATAGCTGTTCTCAAGTCACTGATTTTATCAAAAATAACCCAGTTATGGATGTTTCTACCAAATCCACCTGATGAATATATTGATGAGCTGCAGAAGGCATGTTTCAAGTTTATTTGGAACAAAAAACAGGATCGAATAAGTAGAAAAACAGTAATTAAAAGTACAATATTAGGAGGATTAGGAATGTTTGACATCAAACAATTTATTAAAGGTCTTAAGCTGAGCTGGATACGTAAATTAAAGTTTTCAAACCATAAATGGACAATAATAATAAAAGAAAGCAATCCAGTTATCAAAGATATTGATAGATATGGACCCTGTCTACCAACACCTAATGATAAGAATAAGTTCTGGATCCATGTTTTCCAAGCCTACAAAGAATTTTGTCAGAAGGTCCCACTATTAAGTAGTAAAGAAGTTTTAGCAGAACCAATCTTTCTGAACCAAAATATTAAAATTGGAAGTAAGATTTTATCATACAGAAATTGGATGGAAAAGGGGGTCTGGAATATTTCTCATCTAGTGCACGGGGACAGTAGTTTCCTTTCCTATGAAGATTTTAGTCAAAAGCATGGAAATATAACAAATTTCCTTACTTTAAATGGTTGCATAAGGTCAGTTAGAAATTATATAAAAAACCTAAACATTAAAATTGATAATAACACTGCTTTGCAGATGAGAAAATCATTACAAATGATATATTCAGTGAAAAAAGGAACAAAAGTTTATTATGATACTCTAGTTAAAAACAATACGACCCCTAAATGCTGTAAGAAATGGAACGATTTGTTGCAACTGAACATTAATTGGAAACAGACATTTCACAAAATACACAAAATAAGTAATGTTAACTTAAAATGGTTTCAAATAAGATTAGTTCATAGGATTATTGCAACAAACAAATCACTGAAACAGATGAATATCTCTCATAATGATAAATGTAGCTTCTGTGGATCACATCCAGAAACCATTGAACACCTTTTTTGGAGATGTGAGATTGTGCAGAGATTTTGGACTGCTTTCCAAACTGATATTAATAACAAATGCAATAATGTATACAATGCCCAATTATGTGAAGAATTAGTTTTATTTGGAAACTCACACACATTTGCTACAGATGACATTTTAGATTTTATTATTTTACTTGCCAAAAACTTTCTGTACAAATGCAAATTCAATAAACAACCACCACAACTCAATGCATTTAAAACACAGTTCAGATACAGATACAAAATCGAAGAACATGCATCTTATATACTAATGAACCATCATGCTTTCCGTACAAAGTGGAACAGTTACCTTCCAATTATGGAAACTGTTACTTAATCATAATTTCACATGTTCCATAGTTACCATTCTATATAACAGTCCTTACTTTGTACTAATATGTCTTTATTTATTTCTCAATATGTATTATTTGTTTTTTGTGTTTTTTTTTTAACTTTTATAGTTCCTGTTGTCTTTACAATGTGACCAATCACAAGTGTTCTTTTCCAATAATGCAGAAGTGGTATACTCATGATCATTATTATTATGACATTATAATGTCACCACTCGCTTTCGCCTTACCCTAGATACCATTACTATAATAGTTGATACATTTGATGCTGTTGCTATGTCACAACTGGTCTAGGCTATTTACTATTAATGTCATCTTAAATCACCATGATTACTACAATCATTAAGATGCAAGTATTGATTGATTGAATGATTGGACAAATCTTCCTTTCTTCTTTTTATTTTTTTTTATTTATTTATTTTTTTGTTTGTTTGTTTTTTTTGTTTCTGTGTGTGTGTGTGTTTGTTTATTTGCTTGTTGTTGTTGTTATTGCTGTTGATGTTGTTGTTACAGATTTGTTTTGCCTTGCTATAGCCTGTTTTGTTTTATTTTGTCTTATCTATCTCTCTGTAGTGGAAGATGCTACTGTTCGTTTTATACGGTTTGGTTCATACTATTCTCTGTATTGTATACATGTTTTTGGAAAATTAAAAAAAAAGTTTAAAAAAAAAAAAAAACATGGTAACTTACCTTAAAATAGTCAGCAACGAGTTTGGAAACGTCAGAAAAAGCTTCATCATTGTCATGGCTGAAGGCAATACAACAGCAGAGACACCGGCACCTGAAAGAGACAGCTTGTTTCTAAAATACATATTTCAGGATAGGCAGAGAGAGACAGAGAGAGAGAGAGAGAGAGGGGCAGGCAGGGGAAGGGAGAACAGACACACATAGAGAGAGTGAGTACAATAAATCAGCCTGCATCCAAATTTACTTTGAAATTGAAATATCATGGTTTTTTGTATGTTTTGTTTGTTTGTTTTTTTGGTGTGTATGTGTGTGTTTTTTTTCCAAACAGACATCAGTATATATATATATATATATATATCTGTGTAACAAAATCCATCTACGTGTTCTTTATTGTTGAAGAGGTGGGTTTGTGGGGTACTGGGTGGTGTGGGTAACTCAGAACATAGAATAACACAGAAGGTACAGGCAGAAAACCATGTATGCGTAAATGGGACACATGGCTCATGAGCATATTCATGACATCTGTGATTGAAGAACAAAAAGGACCGTGTCTGACCCCTAAAAAAAGAAACATAAGAGAGTAATGAGTCAAAAAAGTACATGTGTGTGCAATAGTTGGGAACCCTAATGATTTCCTTTTTTTCTTTTTTTTCTTTTTAAATAATCACCTTGTTTCCCACACACGAACGTTCTTGGACTTGCTGGATTCTATGTGAAAGTCGCTCCCTGACCTGCTCATAACATCTCCCAAATTCACTCGATGCTCTGCCGACCCCAGAGGGTCAAACACCAAGAGGATGCCCACAATCATCCAGAAGCCCACAATCCAGGCACATATCACCGCCCCCCTGGCCGCCCAGTACACCGTCCAGTCACAGGAATAAGAGTAGCCAAACGCCCAGTAAGTGGCAATGACGATCCACACTATCTCTGGGAGGAGAATGACGGCTTTCAGGTAGAGGAGAACGTTGACGTGTCGTCGCGGATGATCATCACGGATGGTGCCACGCATGCTGAACCCCATGATGATGCCTGTGTGTACGATGCCGATGGAGAGAAGCACGATTGCGCCGATGTAGTAATCCTGAAGGAGATAGCCATTTGGGCAACCAAAGCTCCCTCGATGAATGCCGAAGAGAACAGAGATGGTGATCAGCCTGAAACACACAACCCATCTTCAGAACATGCTGATTTACTTTTTTTTTTCCAATACAAATTCATTGTGTCAATTAACTATTTGATAGATTTTAGTGCTGCCTCACTCCAGGACAGAGTTCAGGTTTACATGTCCATAACTGTCTGCTTTACCCCATATTTTGCTCCTCAAGGAACAATTAAGTCATATGAACATTTCTGTCAAGTGTCATAATTTGATATTGTATAATGTATGAAGCAAAAAATGAAATGCTTTATTTCTTAATAATAATAGTGAAGTTCTGATAAAATATGTAAATGTGATGTGTAATGATGTATGGTGTCTTATGTGGAGTGATGGCCTAGAGGTAACGCGTCCGCCTAGGAAGCAAGAGAATCTGAGCGCGCTGGTTCAAATCACGGCTCAGCCGCCAATATTTTCTCCCCCTCCACAAGACTTTGAGTGGTCGTCTGGATGCTAGTCATTCGGATGAGACGATAAACTGAGGTCCCATGTGCAGCATGCACTTAGCGCACATAAAAGAACCCACGGCAACATAAGGGTTGTTCCTGGCAAAATTCTGTAGGAAAATCCACTTTGATAGGAAAAACAAATAAAACTGCACACAGGTAAAATAAAATATAAAAAAAAAAGGTAAAAAGGTTGCACTGTAGTATAGTGATGCGCTCTCCCTGGGGAGAGCAGCCCGAATTTCACACAGAGAAATCTGTTGTGATAAAAAGAAATACAAATACAAAATACAAAATAAATAAGCCAAACGAATGCAAAAACAACCCAAACAAAAACTGCTTCAGTTAATTCACTGATCTTGACTACAGCTACACAGGGAAAACTAACCAACTTTTCATAGTAACGAACTTTTTAAAAAAAATTTTAATTTTTTTTAATTCCCAAATGATTTTAATCTGTGTTCCAGTTTTGAGAAAGTATACATGTGTATCAACAGCTACCCAATCTTTCAATGTCAACTAGTCAAATTTTACTGATCAGAAAAGAAAAAAAAAGATTTAAAACAATCATTTCCTTATAAAATTTACATATATTATGGGACAGTTGTTTTGTTTTGTTTTTTGCTGCTTCTCAGAATTTCTAGAATAAATGAATACATGTGTGGTTTCTCTCTCTTCCTCCCCCTCCTCTCTCTCTCTCTCTCATCCTGGTATTCAGGTGAATCATGAATTCATCACAGACAGAGATCTTGGGTGTATACGTGAACATGCACACACAATACAATATATCTTTATTCATTCATTTGGAAATCAATTGTGCATCCATATGATAGGCTTGTCACTCACCCAACACAATATCTCAGCCCATAGCTGAATCCAGCACACACACACACACACACACACAACATAACAAAGGTTGGACCAAAAGATCAAAAAGCCACATATAAAAGTAAAATACATGTATACAAGCAAGTAATACATGACAGCAGCATCACTTCCACACACACCCCAAATCACCCTCCTCTCAACACACACACACACACACACACACTTACACACACAGTATTTACAAAATAATATGTATGTTAAGAAACACTTTGAGAATAAGTTATGCTTCCATAAAAATATCATAAACTGTCAAATGGCAGATAATTACCGTCATATAAAAAAAGAAAAGAAAAAAAAGATGTTATAAAACAGCATGTACATTAACATAAAATAGCTAAATTATGATACAGAACGAATTATGTAAAACATCCATATTGTAAAATTGTGACATGCAACTGCCAGTAAATATTTTAAAAGGTATCAAAAAGTGAAGTTTGAAATGTGATATGTGACATGTGGTTAACAACGGGATCAGCTGAAGTTTTACAAACAAACTGCGCCAGTTTTCGTTCCTTACTTTGAATGTGTTCATTTTCTTTTTCCTTTCTTCCCCCCTTGAAAATAGGCATGACTCCATTTTGTGCCGTTGGATGATATGACCGTGGTTACCTCACACGAGTACTAAGTATGCTACATGACTATGACATCAAACGCCATCTCAGAATATTTTAGAACACCAGTGCAAAAGTGAAAACAATCTTCATCAAGTTACTGTAGCCAAGCCAGTGAAAAAAATAAGCCAGGATAAAAAGAGATTGCACTATCAGCTTTCAGATTCTTTTCAGGAGGAGGGGGAAGAGGACTCCATTGAAGATAGTGTGGACATTAGTACAGTAATGATGGAGGAATGTATTCCTTCAGTGATGTGATGAAAAAAATGGATTTATCCACAAAGGACAACATAAAACAACTTAAAGCTGACCTTGAAAAGGTGGCATCTAATTTTGATGACAAAAAGGACAAGATAGACACACGCAATGAACTGGACAGAGTATAAAAAAGAGAACTTGAAACTTTTTAAGGAACAGCTCAAAAAACAGGAACAGAAGATGCAAAATTTGCAAAGTGAGCAAAACAATCTCCAGCAGCATGACTGGAGATGGAATGTAAGAGTTTATAATGTCAAAGAAAAATTAGGAGAGACAGCCGTGGACTGCACCCAGAAATGCTGCCAGATCTTCACGGACCTAACTGAGGTGTCAACTACTGAGGATGACCTAGAAATCACTGACAGGATGAAACCCCCTCTCAGGAAAACCACGCCCTATAATTCTCCACTTCAAATCCAGAAGATTAAAGGACAAAGTGTTGGCAGACTGTAGAAAGCTCTGTGTGTGTGTGTGTGTGTGCATGAGTGCACGTCTTTCCTGAAAGGGAGTAACTGATGTTAGATCTCTGGTAAATAAATAATGGTGTCATTGCAAATGCATATGTATGCATGCTTCAGCATAAGCAAACACATGCATGCACAATTACTCACTCTCACATGCACACAGAATTGAAAGAGTGGATCTGACCAAAAAAAAAAAAAAGAAAAAGAAAAGCAATATCCACATTTCTTCCCGTTCACTCCTCTGCGTGACTGATGGAATGGACGTCCATGCCTTGTAAACACTACTTGTTCCATCTTCAGGGGAAAATGTGTGGATATTGCAACAACAACAACAAAAAAGAAAAAGAAAAAAAAAAAAAAAAAAAAATATATATATATATATATATAGATCTATATAATTAAGAAATGTTCATGTGGCAATGAATGGATCATTAGATGATGTACTTTACTGTCCAGCCTCACTTTTTCCATGGTTGCCCGTTCAGCGAACCATAAATAATGTGAATGTGGATGACTGGTATATGATACCCTGTTACCCTTCCTGGATAAATTCTATGTGCTGGCTTTTCCTGGTGATTCACCGACTGCGACCCACAGTCAGTTAGGGGGTGGAATGGGTGGAATGGACCGAGGGTTGGACGAGCATTTAGAGTGTTGGCTATGAACAGCTGTCCGTGGTTCTTCGCTGACTGAATTTTAGTCAACACCGAGAACCAACTGAATGTGAGTGTGACGGCCTATACTGAACGAAAGGAAAGGACTCAGAAGGAAAGGAAATCCGACAAGCACGTTACCAACTTACCAAGCAATCCGCAGACACAGTTCTGCAACGCTCGGGAAGACGAAGTCATCGCTGCCAATTGCCCAGCGACGCTTCAAAAGATAAATACCCGGCATGTCAGAGCCTCTTGACAGCGTCAAACGTCAGTTTCTCGTTCTTTTTCTCTTCTCACGACTGCACCTGACAAGATATCGTGATCGGCAGCTTGGCAGTCATCGCAACAACGCTCTGCTCATATCAAACAGGAAGAAGAGTCGGTGATAATACTTAATGATCCCCTGTAAAGAAAGATCTTTTAAAATGAAATAAATTTACACACGTGTTGTCTCGCAAAATATTTCAATTCATTTTTTTAAATTGCAATCAGTCTTGGCAGCTGAGCTAAAGCAGTTAAACCAAAGTATTTTTAAGCGTAAAATTGTGATTAACAAGTGGAAGTTTGCACGTGCAGCACAAGTAAATTTATATCTCATGTAACTGAAACTGTTCTAAATCGTAAAAAACAACAACTCTATTTTGGTTTTCTGTGACATGTCATGATTCCATAGATTCAGAATGTTGTTTTTATAGAAATTTATCAATTAGCACTCGAAATGAAAACAACAGTTATGTTGGAAAATTATTCCCCTATGGGTCATATTTATAAGGCAACAAAAATTACACATGCCCTTTGGGCAGACAACTCTTAACGAAAGTACAAAAGAACACAGAAAGCACCTGGCTCACGTGGGAAATGTTTAGAGAGTGAAAACTTTCCATGCCGCAGTTTTACGTGATGCTTGTGTGAACACACACACACAAAAAAAACAGGTAGAAACAATGATTAAGAAAATAACAATAGGCAGTTTTAGAGCTGCATTTTCCCAATGTGATACGTGCACTTGATATTATATCGATGCAATAGTAAACCACATGTCGATTCACCTCCCATTCAGTTACATAACAATGTATTTTGTGGGCTCTCAGAGCACACCCGCTTGACATATAACGTATGACAGATTTTGTCTTGCGGATCACGTTGACATTCATATCCCGGCGACCTTCACTTTCTCTGTTTATACTTGCGAGCAGGAGCAGCACACACTCACGCGCGCGCACACACACACACAGAGGCGCACGCACATATACAAAGCACACACACACACACACATTTTACACATTCACTTTACAGTGACGGATATTGTCTTTATAGTTTATTGACAGAGATCCAAAATTGTTGGCGAGTAACAGTCTGGTGTTCTAAGGTCATTTAAAATAATGATTTATGTTCTGATTAAAAACATGCAGGGAAGCACTAACTAAACCCCACACCTGTGGCAATAATCTCTTCATCATGGAGCTAGACCAAGTGACCATTCTCTCTGTAGTGGATCACGTCTAGTGTTTTTGTTTTTTTTGTTTGTTTGTTTTTTGTTGTTGTTTTTTGTTGTTGTTGTTTTTGCTTTATTTTTAAATCTGTAAAATATGTATGTGATAGTGGCAGTAATGGTTGTAGTAATTGTTGTTTTTTGTCTGCCTTTCCATTGAACAAGAATTAAAATTATCTTGAGAAAAATTAATGCACACAACAGTTGAGAGTAAAGGATAGTAAATGCATATGTTTTTTGTATGCCTCTGACTCTTTTTCAGTTTATGCCCATCTGCATATTGCTTTTCTTTCATTTTTGTATTGCTTGTTTCTGCTTTCTTTGTTTTCAGAAGAGACAAGGAATACAATGAGTGATCCACGTGTGCTGAGGTTTATCCAGCTGTTGGTGAATCGTGGTTTTGTGGAAGACAAGTCTGTTACAGTTTCTGGACTGCAGAAAAGACTCTTCCGTTTTGGGCCACTTGGTGCTCTTCTCAGGAAAAACATCTTGAAACAGTGGTATGAAAAATCATTTTTACTGATGACTGCTCTGCATGTTTTGTTTTTGTTGTTGTTGTTTTTACACTGTATCATTTATTCATGGCTGGTAGCGTCAACATGTTTTACTGAAAAACAGTCAACATGTTCTGTTGATCTTCAAAAAGTATTGTATAAATGTGTTTTTATTGTAAGTGTCTGTTCTCTTCTGCTTTTCCCACTTCTCCCAACCACTTGCTGTTTTCTTGTTCTTTTCTCTAATTAATGATTATTACCTACTTTAAAAATGCTTTCTTGTAGTATATTTTTTTAAGCTTCTTCTGTATGTGGGCGAGTGGGTAAGTGGGGGAGGGGGGTATGCGCATGCGTGTGTGTGCAAAATATGTTAAGCTGATATTACAATTTTCAGGTACTTGTTCAGTGTCAAACTGTCTTATATGATAAACAATGCACTTATGCAGGGCATAGGGACCATTGTTGAAAAATAAAACCAATACTGAATTTTTAATATTTCTGTGCATAAAATAACAGAATTAATTTAGTTCAGAAATGATTTATGTTAAAATGTTACTCTGTTTTTTTCTTTCTTTTCTTCTTTTTTTTAATTCATTAATTTCTGTGGATTTCTTTGTTTATTATATTTATTTGTGTATCACCTTTATCAACCTTCGTGTTTCTTTCTGTTCGTATCTTCACCATTTGGGCTTATATTAAACATTACAGTTATTGCATTTATATCAGCATCTTTCTTACACAGTTGCAATTTCTTTTCTTTTTTGATTCAGGTGGGATGCAGTGGTTCTTGAACAGCCAAACACATATTGCGTGGAAAATCCCATTTTTGTCCCTCATTCTGATGCATTGCGGACAGAGGAGAACAAAGAGATTTCAGTGCTGCAGAATTTTTCTCTGAGAAAAAGTTTATCACCTGGTAAGCTTTTATTGCAGCTTTTCTATTTTTCATGGTGTACATATATCTTTTTATTTTCACGTCTTGGTTTTAACTAGCTGAAAAGACTTAGAAGAATTGGTAGTGGGTGTCACTGGTGCTTACAATTATTTCAGATATAAATCCTCTTATTTTGTGTGTGTGTGTAAATATGTGTGCGTGCATACGTGTATGCATGCATGCATACGCATAAGGGTGTGTGTGTGTGCGTTTGTGTATGCTTCATTGAATAGTAACTCAATGGCAAAAATCTCAGTACCTGGTAATTTTACTTAAGTTAACCATCATTTTAATCTGTTGAGTGTTATTTTTTTTTCCTTCATGGTCAAAGTGTCATCAAATGTAATCAACAACTGTAGCTGAATTCTAGGCCATGTAGCCAGTCAAAGCCAGTTTCAACAGAAAAGTTCAGCCATTTGTGTTCAGAGATAAATTGCAAACCATGGCGTTTCACTGAAGAGAAAAGCAGTATTATTGGTCACCTCAGAATTTTTTTTTACAAATTTTGTGACAAGACTTGCATTAACTTGCATTTTTGTATAAAGAATATCATCCAAATATGTGAGGTATATTACATGTAATATTAACTGTCATTATGTGACCATTTATGGAACATTTAATGACTTAACCTGAAAATGTTCAAAATTTGGCAGATAGGTTTCCTGCATTTACAACTGAAGTGCATACTTGCATTATAGAAAAAAAGTGATCCAAGTTTGTGAGGTATATTATATGTGATATTAACTTTCATTTTGTAACCATCTATGGAGCATTTGATTATTTTACCTGACAATTTGTTTAAGTACATTACCGCACCTCTGATTTAAAGATTAATTATACATCCAAAATCAAAATGGGAAAATTATGTTATTGAGAGTATAAAATTATATGTTATATATGGTTCTGCTTTCACATGAAAACACAGTTGTGGCTGCCTATCATCAATGAAATAGTTGCTAACAAATTGACAAAACTTAATGTTCCTTTTGAAGTTCGTTTATTTATTTGTAGTCTGTTCATCAAAGATGATGATATTAGACTGAAAATAAATGATTTTTTTTTTTTTTTTTTTTGATTATTATCATTTCTATCATAATGATGATTGTTATTATTAATAAGAAATCGATATTTCTGTATATTCGAATGAAAATGGGGTCGGTTGAGGTTGGAGGGGAGGGGAGGGGGTGTGTGTGTGGTGAGGGGAGGTGCGGGGGGGGGACTAAGAAAGGAAGAGAGAGAGAGAACAGAATGTGGAAAAGATAAAGTACAGAATCCAAAATGGAAAGGGTGAGTGTCAGTGATTGGAGAAAGAAAAAAAAACGTAATACTGAAAGGGTGTGTTTGAGAGGCGGGACGGGGGAAGCAGGATTAGGACAAAAAAAAAAAAAGATCAATAATCAAATATTGTATGCACTACTTCTGTATATTATTATTTGAAAAGAGGTTCTTGTAGGGACCTACAATAAACGACCAACTGGACTATTTAAAACATAACTAGCTAACTTTAATAAAGAACAGTTTGAAATATATAACTTTTTCCAAAAAATGTTAACATTTGAAACGGGTAACATGTGTTCTGTAATTTCTGGAGGCAAAAAAGGTTTCATTACTAAACAGCGGGTTAAAACGTGCTCTACCGTTAAATGTTCCTTGCAAATGCATTCAATATTTTCACAATATTTTGTGTATGGGGCATTTAGTAATAACCTAAATGCCATGCTCTTAACAGCCCTGCCAGTTCTTTCAGCATTTAATAAGGCAGAAGTGTTAACTTCTAAAGACAGAAAGGAATTTTGCATATTTCTTTCAACAATATTACACATTTCAGATGATGATAAACGATGAGGAAGTTTAATTGCATTTAAATCGTTTTTAGCTCCAAGTTTTGCAAGATGATCTGCACGTTCATTAGAGAAAAGCCCACAGTGTGAGGGATTCCAGCACATTTCAATATTAGTTCCTCTCATTTGAATACAGTGAATCAAAAATCTTATTTAAAAAATGATGTTATAATTAATGTTCGTACAACCTGCTTTGATAGACTGCATAACTGATTTTGAATCGACACAAAATAAAACATTAATCAAGTTTAGGGGCAGATCAGTTAGATATGTTAATGCCATAAGGACGGCAATTAATTCAGCTGTAAAAATTGTGAAGCCCTTTCCAATATGATATGACTTTTCAATTTTCAAAGCAGGAATTGCATATCCTTTTGAAAATTATGGGAAAGGTTTAAGATTCTGACATGCAATAATGAGCACTAATAAATGGATTTGGGTGTTGGCACCTTGATCTGTTGGTGCAAAGTGGATAACTGAATTTTTTCATATACAACACATGCGCGCACATACATTCACACACACACACACACACACACACACACACACACACACACACACACACTTGAGACATATATCTTTCTGATTATGACATGACCGTTTTCAATACTGTCCATGTTGTTTATGTTGTTTCAGACTGTCAGGCTGCCTATCTTTCTGCTCTCAGTCTGAATGGTGGAAATCTACCTGTGTCAGTGGCCAGTTGTGGTCAGTGTTTTCAGTATTCACATGACCTCACTGGACCTCACACTGGCAAGCTGCTATCAAAGTATGTATGCTCACTGAGATTACTGCTAGTAGTATGAATATAATTATTATTGTATACATGTACATTTCATTATTTAATGACCAAGTTAAACCTGCAGAGAAAAAAATATGCTTCACCTATGATCTTCATTGTGATTCATTGCTGTCATACTTAAAAAATTCTTGTATATTGTTCTGTTCTTTGTCTCAATGTTTTATTGGAGTTCGTTTTATGATGACAATCTGTAATCAGTGAAATACTGACCTGGACTACAAACACAACACCGTGATCAATTTGCTCCTTTTGTCAACAGCGGTGTTGATGAAATGCAGCTGTTACTTCAGCACTATAGCCCCCCAGTCAACGTGGCCCAAATCTCTGACTACTGGCTCAGGACTCGTTTACGCTGGTGGAAACATGTAAGGATAGGTAACTTTTGTGAAATTTATGATAACCAGGTATTTATCTGTAGTCAAGTATTTTAAAGAATACACACAAGTATATATTACGTTAACCTTTGTCATGTGTTGTCAGTGAAAAGGAGAGAGGTCTCCTAAGGCTCAGGACATTTTTGCTTATGAGCTACAATTTAAGTTTGAAATTAAATTGAATATCTTTTGGGTTCATCCTTGATAGTATATTGAATGGTCTGAAAGAGTTCATCTTTAGAAACAAAAAAATTAATAAGGCTGCAAAAATTGTTCCTCGTACTTGACATTTTGTCAAATGTATGTATCTGTTTTGATCCACTAAGCACAGGATGGAATAATTATTGTCTCTGAAAGTTATGCATTTCTTTCAGCACTCAAAGTATATAGTAAGGGATACAAGACTGGATTGCCATAATATAAGGTGGGTTATTGTCCACCCACGGAACATGCTGAACAATATGAAATGCAGTGCATTTGGAGATTAATGCACATATATCCATGTGCAGACACATGTATACTTTAACACACATACACATGCATTTATTTCCTGATGTGTTAATCTTCATATGTGCCAGCTCACATTTGCGCACATTCATGATTACTTTTTGTGAAGGGTTTCAAGTTCATTTGAAAAGTGAATGAATGAATGGTTCACAGAGTTCAAGAAGGGTTAGAATTACCTAGATGTCTTGAACATCCTGTCTCTGTGGCTGCCTTCACCTCTACACTCCATCTTGTTCTCTACGATCAGCTTATGATCCACTCTGTTTACGCATACCCAGATTCAAACACTCGACTGTTGGCTGCCATTCTTTCTCTGTCTCTGGACCTTGTAGTTGGAATGAACTTCCTCTTTCGCTTCATCAGGTCTCCACACTCAGCTCTTCAAGTCTGGCCTTAAAACCCACCTCTTCCCAAAATAGCCTCCCTTCCTGCCTCTTCCTTGTCTTCAGTTTTTTTGGGTTTTTTTATTTTATAGAATTATCATTGTGTTTGAATGACTGGTGCGAAAGCGCTTTGGTTTGTCTCTGCACAAGATTCAGTGCTATATAAATATAATAATTATTTATATAACTGAAATATTTATGTCACTGAAATGCATTATTTCTCAGTTTTAGTTTCTCAAGGAGCCGTCACCAGATTTGGACAAATCATTGCACTACTCCGCATCTACTACACAGATGCCTGACCAGCAGCATAAACCAATGCACTTTGGCTTTGGGTGCATGCTTGTTTATTTGTGTACATATCACAATTGATTTCCTCTACAGAATTGTGCCAGAGGATAACACTTACATTGCCATGCACTGGACCTCAGTTTATCATTTTATCCAAATAACTAGACACTCTGTTTGATTTTCCAGTCAAACTTAGGAGAAAGGGCAAGACTGGGATTCCAACCCAGACCCACACGCACACTGTATTGACAGATAAGCACCTTAACCATTCTGCTACCTTCCACATATTTCCCATTATTTCTCATTGATTGGTTGATTGACTGATTTGTTGCTTTTATTTAGTTGTCTTTGACATAGTATTTCTATTTGTTTCAGTTTTGCTCCAAGCCCTCCAAACTGAGTACCTCCAATCCTACCCAGACAGAACAGGTGTCTGAAGAAAACTCAGAGACTGTGATAACGTATGATTTTCCTTGGGGGGCCGAACCTGTCGAAAGAATCAGCAGTTTTGGGGATGCTCCTGTACGGGAAATAGAGGCCAAGTCTGGTGTATCTCATCAGGTTGGTTACTCTCAAGTCCCTTTGTGTGCCACCTTGGTGCTATCCTTATGCTGCCCAACTTATCACCTCATCCAGACTCATTATATCTCAGTTATTGCATCAGTCACCAGTGTTTGTTATCCCTCACTAGACTAAGCATACATGATAATGTAACTTCCCAGTAGTCGTTATTCCAGTTGTTGCAAAAGTGAATGTGCCAATATGGTGGGCATGAAAATATGGAAATGTTATCAAAACTGATATACAACTGATCAGATGGCATATCCACCTCCTGTTCATGCACTGTCTGTTTAGTCCTGAATAATACAGTTTGCCAGAATGCAGTAAATGAAACAGGCATCAAGTGAAAATACAGGAAAACATCTATTTTCATCACAGTATCTGTAAACAGGTGAATATACATAATCTTGACTTGCAGTATGGGTTTTGACAGCACCATGCAGCATGGAATCAGCCAGTCAGACATTTCTCTGCAGTTTATTAATTTTCATCGTATCATTTCATGGAAAACCTAAACACATGAGCTTGATGTTGTAATAATGTCAGTTTACACTTTCTCTTCCATCATTAAGTTTGACAGTGAATCAAAACTATGTTGTCAACAGACATTTCTCTCAAATCTTCCACAATGAAGACATAGAACTTGGATTAACATCTTTCTCTTGTCAGATGGTCATGAGCATTATGAATTTTCACTCAGTAGAGCTTTTGAGAACTGCAACAGTGGGGCAATACCTTAAGCAGCACATGAAAGTCTCATATTTGTTAGTCACTGCAGTTATGGTAGTATATATTTCTCTGCAGCATAAACCAGCTTTGACTGTGGCAGGCCCGTCCCTGTCCTTATTATCTTCTTTTTTATTCTGAATTATTTTCATTTTAGGAGGCTGAAACAAATGTAAGTGATGTTGCTGTTTTGTCTTGCTGTTTTCAGGGAAGGTATCATCGCAAGACATTTCACCCACATGTCATAGAGTGTCAAACCAGTTTGGAGCAGTGCATGTCTGTTTTCCTCACCGATTCATTCAGGGAACGAGAAGTGAAAAGGAAGGGTGTGTCACAGAATCATGGAGAATTTCATTACGTAAGTAGACTGATGACTGTGATTACGATGTTGATGATGGTGACTATTTATCTTTAGTCTTCATTTAAAACCAGAAAGCTAGTGAAATGTGTCTATTCTCTTGATTAATGTTCATCAAGCCAGTTTTATTCATATATCAGTCAGTTTGTCTGCCACGTCCAGGTTGGTCTTCAGTTTCAGAGCTGACAGTCCACAGGGAACTATCAATGTTAGGTCGCTAAGAGGCCACAGGTCAGAGGAGATGCTGCACTGCTGCCGTGTCATTTTGGTGGTTTTAGGTAGAGCCTATTCTGATTCTGATTCTGGGGCAGGGCACAGAGGAGTCACCAGCCATTACCATCAACGACTGCAAGCTTGACGTTGTCCACCAGTTCACCTACCTCGGCTCTACTATCTCTGATAACCTCTCCTTAGACAGTGAAATTGACAAGAAGATCAGGAAGGCAGCTACAGTACTTGCTCACTTCACAACCAGAGTGTGGACAAACCAAAAGCTGACAGTGAAGACAAAGATGGCAGTGTACAAAATTGCATCATCAGCACACTGCTGTATGGCAGCAAGACATAGATCACTTTTGCCAGGCAGGAGAGAAGGCTCAACACTTTCCACTTAAGAAGCATCCACCGTATAATTATTGTGACTTTTGTAGCAATGAAAAGGACAACATTGAGCACATATTTTGGAGATGCCAACATTCAAAACACTTCTGGCAGAATTTTGAAGAGTTACTGAGGGTGAAATGTGTGACATGTACCAATATTAAAATAATTGAAAGCATAGTACTGTTTGGCATTGCTCAAAATGTACGCTTTAATAAAGTTTTCAACCTGTTGATACTTCTTGGAAAAATTTACATTTATAAATGTAAATTTGACAAATACAGGCCCAACTTAGCAGCTTTTGAAAGATACATTTCCTCGCATTATAAAATAGAAGAACACAATGCAAGAATGCAATCTAACATCCAAGACTTTAAAGCAAAGTGGTTGTCGTACAAGACATTGATTACAGACGTTTCGTAAATGTGCAAAGGGGTCGAATGTGTTTGATACATGCCAGTCATTATTATCATTACTTTTTTTTTTGAATGACTGATAATTAGTTGGTTTTGTGGGGTGGGAGTGGGGTGGGGGGGGGTCATGGAGGGGGGGGTTCTTGGTTGTTGTTTTTTTCATTTATTTTTTTATTACATTATTATTTTTTGGCCTTTTGTGTATTATGAAATAGAAATACCCTTGCAATTTAATAATCACAGAAATTCATTGCAATTGCCTAATGTGTTAAGGATGTAATTTTACTATAGTGACATATGTGAACTGTGCAAAATTATGTCAAACATGATGTTTCATTGAAAGAAATATAACCTTCAAGGGGGAAAAAAAAAAAGAAGAAAAAAAATGCATCCACCGTATCCTGGGCATACCCTGGCAAGACAGAGTGTCCAACACCGAGGTCCTGTCCTGCGCTGACCTTCTCAAGATGTTCACCTTGCTCAGACAACGTGCAGACCACTGGCTGGGCCATACCTGCCTGCATGGAAGATGGCCACATCCCCAAAGACATTCTATATGGTGAGCTGACATCTGGGAAAACAACCACTGGCCACCCACAGCTGCGCTTGACATCTGCAAGAGAGACCTGAAGGCACTGTTGACACCTCGACCTGGGAGGATCTCGCAGCTGACCGCACAAGGTGGAGAAGTACCCTGAACCAACACCTCAAGACATGGAAAGAGAAACTGTTGAATGCAGTGGCAGACAAATGAGCACGCAGAAAAGAGCGCAACAGCTCCTGCAGATAAGACATGACACACAGGTGTGACCTTTGCAACAGAGACGGTCATTCCCGCATTGGCTTCTACAGCCATGAGCGAAGCTGCTCCAGATGAGCAAATAGCCAAGATGAACAGGATGTTCACCCATGATTGACCCTGATCAATGGATGGCTACTAAGTATTCTGATTCAGTATGTACAGGACACCACATACTGATCTCACTAGTCACCTAGCTCATAAGTGCATGTAAGTGACCATCAGGGTAAAGTTCATTGTTCAGTAACAATACTGGTTGATTGGAAGCTAACAGGTAAAAATTTACATCAAGTGATATTTGCTAAGAGCAGAAACACCTACTCTTCAAGGGATACAAGTATAGTTATACATAATATGCAATTTGCACACAATAATGTTTTCATATATTTTTAATGTTCATAAAAAAGCATCAATTGTTATCATAAGAAATGATATTTTGCCATTTTCGTGATCCGATAACTAGATCATACATATGCTGACAAACGAGCTTTTGGCTAGCAGTAGCGGATTTGTCTGTACCAGTTGCCAAACATGTTACAGGTGCTACAGCTCCATTCACAGCTGTCGCCATACCAGGCGGCCTTGTCTGTGACGGGGTCAAGGGCAAGTGAAGTGTGTGTGCTGGTGGATCATGTGGCCAAGGAGCTGAGGGAAGCTGGCATCAGCGTGCTCAACACACCTAACTCAGGGTCCATGGAGTCACAATACAGAAGGTGATTTGCCATCTTTCACTTCTTTCTCTAGACAAGGTTTTGTCGGTCTATATTTACATATCTATATATCTCTCTTTCTCTCTCTCTCTATATATATATCTATATATCTACAGTGTTTGCATTCTGGAGCCAGTCTCTTATGCACATTTTAGTAATCAGACATTCAGGTTTAGTTTGATCTGTATTTCGTATGTTTGATTTGTATTGTAGCTGTATTTGATTGGCATGAGAGGTAGAAGTTCAAGTACACACATCCATTTTCTGAATAAATCCAACATGTTACTATTTGTCCATGCACAGAAATGACGAACTTGGAGTGCCTTATACTGTTGTGATAAGCGATCAAACCCTAGACACAGGAATCATCAGTATTCGTGACCGCGATACACGACTCAAGGTAAAATAGTCTTCTTTTTTTTATCGCCATATTTTTATGTACACTTTGTTTGCTTGCACACACAAAAATTTGCCAATAAATATACAGTTGGGTTTTTTTTTAATTGTAGAATCACTTTTTTTTATAATTGAAACCAAGTACTCTGAATGATTAAGATCTCTTTCTGTACTGTTTCTTTATCTATCTTTATAGTAGTCCACTTTGAAATGTATTATTGACCTTAACTAACAATACTAATTTTACCTTAGTATTCAAACTATAATTCAAGACATTGTAATTTCAGAAATATTGATCTTTACCAATATGATTTTTCCGAAGTATTCAAACTAAAATCTAAGACACTGTAATTTCACACATGGTTTGACAATAGCCCACATCACCAGATAGAGAATGTAATGAATATCATGCTAAACAGATTCATGCAGTCACAATGTTATTTTTTCTGTTGCAGCAAAAGCAGCACATATCCAAGCTCCAATCTCTGTTGTCAAAGAGCATACATGCTCAAGATCTTGATTAGAAGATACGGTTTTCTTTGTGAATTTGCTGAGGGATGCAGAATATACTGAACATTGTGTGTGTGTGTGTGTGTGTTTGAAAGAGAGAGTGTGTGCGCGAGTCTGTGTGTTTGTGTGTGTGTGAGATGAGAAGCAGTATATATAAGTGTCTGCATTTTGTATAGTATGTGTTAACACTTGCAGAGGTGCATGTGATTGTGTGACATGAGGTTCACATGAGCTTTTTCATTTTCAATATTTTAAGTTTTTTGGTGTTTTTTTGTTTTGTTTTTTTTTAGATCAGGTTATTCATATGGCGCATGTGATCGTGCAAAATAACTGATTGTGTGAAATGAGGTTCAGCTGTCTTTTGTTTCAAATATATTTACAAGAAGCTCAGGTTATTCGTATGTATAAAATATTCAGTATTCCTTTATGCACTACTGTCTTCTACAGGACCCTGTCTCATATATTACTGGAGATAGGAAAGTTTTTGAATCATTACATGAGTTTACATCTGTCTTCTCTTCAATAGGTAAATGACATCAAATTTTTTTTTTTTTTTTTTTTTTAAATCTGCCATATAGACCACACATTGTGAGATACATAAGATAAAGTACGTTTTCCCCCTACTCACAATCTCCATGTTTTGGCAAACTTTTGACTATCCAGGTGAACCTTTCACTTGGAGTCCATTGACAGAATTATTATACTCTAAAATATACTTCGTTTGTGGGCTGCAACTCCCATGTTCACTCCTATGTATACGAGTGGGCTTTTTTTGTGCGTATGACTGTTTTTACCCTTCCTTGTACTCCATTTTCAGGGGTTAAGATATACTGAAAATATTTATTTTAAAAAAAAAAGGGGGGAGGGGTTGGGGGGGGGGGGGTCACTTTTTGGTGTGATACATGGGTGAGAGGGGCTGCAGGGGGTACAAAGTGTCACAAAAAGCCGAGTGTCTTGTTGTTGTCTCATTCGTCATTTATCAGATGGCTTCCCCAGTCTCCTCGACAAAGGCGACAGTACAACGCAGGTCCTCCAGTCCTCCGTAGAGCTTCCAGGCCGCTGAGTGTCTTTATACCTGTGTTTTTATATATATATTTATATATATCTCTCCCCTCTCTCTGCAGATATATATAATATCTCTCTGTCTCCCCCCTCTCTCTGCAGATATGTATATCATATATATATATATATATATATATATATGTGTGTGTGTGTGTGTGTGCAGAGAGAGGGGAGATATATATCTATATATAAACACAGGTATAAAGACACACAGCTTTTTAATATGTGAACAGGTTATGTTTTTGTGTTAAGAAGGTGTATGTTTTTATGTTAAGAACACAGCCAGCAGAAGCTTCTGGCCACTCATGGTCATTATCGAATCCACTCATGCCAACCAGCTCCATGTTGAAGTGGTTAGTGTCAGGACCCACAGTGGGGAGGTCATGGCTTTGAACCAAGCCATATCATCATATGAATTTTTCTGTAGCATGCAGTTGTTTTTTTTTTCGTTTTTAAATCTTTACTCAACTATAGTCGCTCCAGTTTTAAGCCTTTGTTTTACTGCTACATTTTTCACACTTTGATTCAATAAAGCATTTTACTGAAATAAGTTGAATTTTTAAAAAATGAGAAGAAAACATTGTGATCTACTGCATGGTAGGTTTTTAATCATCCAATAATCCTGTGAAGCTAATATTGTATTTTAGGATATATATATATATAAGCTTCATTCCATTGCCAGGTTCATTCAGATATTTCAGCACATGATCACTTCTCTTTCAAGTATAAAAACAGAATTAAATGCTTAAATATTGTATTATCATCTGCTCTTAAGTCAAGATAATTCACCAGCTTCTGTAGCATCTGGGTCAGGGAATGGGTCTGAGCCAAGCAGAGGTGGTTTTTTGGGGGGGCTCTGCCTGCTTCTGCACCATTAGATTTGTCAGGACTTTATTTTGGAGGGGGCGGGGCTAGGCGGGGAGAGCTGTATTGCTTTAATCTGGGGAAGAAGGCTTAGGAAATCCAGGAAAGGAGCAAACAAAATCTGTGTAGTTAAAAGTGAACCAGCTTTCAGAGTTGGCAATGTTTTTGATTTGCTTCGTTTGTATAACAACATGTCAATCATATTTTATCCCAGTATCATTTTCTACTACAACAGATGGAGAACCTACTGCATCAGCATAAAGCATGACATTGTTTTAAAGTCATGTACACATAATCACTCTTTCCCTTTCCTCCAGGAGAAATGAAAACACAACTCACTTTCACTCCTTTTATAGAAATAGAAACCAGTCATTCGACAGTTACACTGCGGATATTTACAAACTAGTGTAACCAACATGCAAGCTTAACCTGAACACCCATTTTGGAACTTGGAAACCCTTCAGATCAAACTCAAACAAACAGCATTAGCAAACAAGGAATGAAAACACAACAAATCAGATTTAATATGACAATATATGCAACATTCAACATCAGTAACTTCAAGTGAACATGCTTACATTCAAGCTCATGAAAAATGGTTTAAAAAAACAAAACAAAAAAAACCCACACACACACAAAGGATTATGACTACACTCATTAGTCTTAACAAGTCTGCTGCAGATTGAACTTGAGAAGGGTGTATACTTACAAAGATGATGCAACATGACGAGTGAGAGTTTTCTTTCTCAAGTGTTCAGTACCAGTTGCAAGCATAATTAGCTATCTACTGTCCATGATTTAATCAAAGGAAGCAAAATGGATTTGTTTTTCTTTTGAAGACCAATGGTGATTTATACACATTACATTACCTTCTAGTATGTGTACTAAATATGTACAGAATACTAAATATATTACTGATTACTGAGGACTTTTATCAAATTACCTGGGACATACCCATACCATACTTCTAATCTATGCCAAATATTCCAATTAGTTCAAATATGTATTGATACATTTTTATTATGTAAATGAGATTTTCCTAAAAGAAAAAAAAAGAAAGAAATTGGGGGTTGGGAAAATCATATTTCTTCAAATAAAATACTTCTTGGAATGATGATTATATCACTGTTGAGAATTTATAATCTACAGTGTACCTTTACATGCTGTATTGCAACATGAACAGTCAGGTTCACACCTGCATATGTAACTTTCAAACCACAGTAATGATCACAATGATTGGTCGTTCTCAAACTCATTTGCACTCCATACATCCAGATCTGTCTCTGTTATCCATTCATCACTGTCACTTAGGAGGCTACGCATTTATGTAACCTACTACAGTAACATGGATTCATAATGAGAATTCAAAATTTTAATTCCAACAACCAAATGTCATCAAAGTTGGTGTATGAAATTAATACAAACTGTTTCTTCTTTTTTCAAATTTTCAACTGGATATGACTAATTTCAGCAAGACTTCAAACTTCTGCATGCACAAGTGCAGTGGCTTATGAGAAATCCCTGCATGTATGGCACTGCAGTCATGGCACAGCATGACTGGCTCCATATCAAAGATTGTTCCCTCCAGTATTCATGTTTAGTTTGTTTTGAATCATTATCTACTTTTTCCATCTAGGAAACCAGGGAAACATAACCTTATCATCATTTCCATTACTTTCCGACGTTAATATTAACAGGCTGACATATGACTAATATAAATAATTTCACACTAAAATCACAGTTGTGTCATTTACGATATAAATTTTTTAAATACAGTGCAGAGACGGGGTCATTTTTACACTGCTGTACAAGATCAGACTCATTTCAGCAGAGCTTCATTCTGTTAAATTTTAACTTACAGAAGGCTCCTTACGGAGGCCTAAGACACAGACGCTTTTTCCCTTCTCTCATACAAATGTATCTATAATAAATATGCAAGTTTTAAACATGTACATTATGTATGGTTTTCAACCTACTGAAAACTGCCATGGCATGGTCAGATGGTGGTGGCACTGCTGCCTTGGTCACATTCACCAGGTGAACGATTTAATAGAGGTCGTTTTCATCAAAACAGCTTCAAACCATCTACAACTGCACTTTAACACTGGTGTGTCAAGTGCAACAGGCTGACTTGTAACAAGATGGCTTTCTAAATTCTGAAACCAGTGAATATCAACTAAAGTTACTGAAAATATTATAAGCATATTTCTTGAAACATTTTTTTTTTCCCCCATCCAGTTAAAAAAACCAAAAAAAACCCACTAAGTGACCAAACATGGATGCTTTCACCAATCAAGTTGAGTCATTCGCACGACGAGTATCAAATGCATAAACATATATATACTATTAGAGATTGTTTTCACCAAACAGTTTCAAACCACCTATGCCTGCACTTGAACACAGTTGTTATCAAGGTCAACTGGCTGACTTGTAATATAATGGCTTCCTAAATTTAAAAAACCCAACATATATGTATGTTGTACTCACACACACACACATACATCGTGATAAGCATATATATATCTATATATATATATATATATATACTGAACATAATTAAATCAGGATCAAGTGGTGCTGAAGAATTAGACAATCTACATAAGTTCTACAATTTATGAATGCCTGAATTCTGGTGCTTATGTGCTCAGAACACCATCAGAGAGGAGAGGTAGGAATCTCGAGTATCAGTGCAGAATCCTCAGCGACCAACCTGAATGAAATAAGCTATTCATAAAGGGGTAAAAAAAAAAAATCTAAGTTCTTAATCTGTGTACAGATGGACTTCTTGCACTGGTGACGAGCATATTACACATGGCACTAGTGGTCATCTTTGTGAAGAAACACTGATGTGAAAAAGAAAAAAAAAAAAGGTCAGATATTCTTCCGTGAAATCCAGACAATAAGCCGACAGAGGAATCCACTTTGAGATATGCCAAATACAAGAAAGACTGTTAGCATACACTGACCTCTATAATTGCAAGAGGTAAGCTCCAGAAATATGTTACAGAGCAGATTTGCACTCAGCACACAGAAAATTCTGTATGTGCCTTGTACAATATGTTGTTTTTTTCCTGTACATTGAAGAAGTCATGATGCTCCATCCCTGTTCCGTAGACATACCATGATACAAATAAAAGTATGTGTGACTTATGAAAAAAATAAAGAATGAAAACTTGAAATTTACTCAATAGACCTGCGAAGTAAAAAGTATTAAACTGATCCGCTTGAAATAAATTATGCACTTTTACAAACAAAGCAGTATTTTCAGAGTGAAGGAATTGAGACTGATTTAGGAATAAAGACTGGGAAACTGGTGTACTGCATTTCTTCAGATATGCAACTAACACCATCAAACAAAAGCTTTCTTAATAACTACCTTTTTTTAAAAATAACAATCTCACTATCATTGCTGTTTCAACTCCAGATGGTATGGGACTTTCATATATATTCCAATGCATTTTAAACACACCTATACAATTTTGACAGAAGTCTTAGTATCTGTACTCTGAATGGTAAGGAAAGACATAAATCAAGTGAAGCATGTGTAATGAAATGAACTAATGCCAACATGAAATATCTACAAAAGCAGTCACAATCATATGAACAGTATCTTTTGAAAGTAAGAAAAGAACAAAGAAAACTGCTTTAGAAACCTGACAACAATTAAGCTAATCATAAAAACTAACAACTCATCTGTTTCAAAAACATTCTTACATATATGTACTCAGTAATAGTACAACACACTGGAGTGTTTCCTTTTTATTTTGTTTCCCTTCTTTCAAGTCTAGCTTAATTTCATCTGGGTTCAAAATGAATGTAAAGAAACCCAACCAACAGATATTCACTTGCTCAGTTGCTGCAATAAAAGATAACAGCACATATTTACAGAGCAATTTAGGTGTGTGGGTGGTTGTTTTTTTTTTAAACACATACAAAAATGTTCCGTCATAATTTTCTTTTCCTCAGTTTTTATTCAAACCAAAGCAACTGATCTTATTCTATATCACTATAGATTTTGCTTTAGTGTATTTTACTTAATTTATGTTGCAAACATAAAAAATGAATGAAATCATAAAATGTTACAAATAACAGATTTTCAACATTGGTCAGCAGTTGAATAGATCAATGTTGACTTACATATTCAATATCAAGTCATTTATCTGCATTATAAATTTCATTCAAATATCACCACCACACAGTTCATGATTACAATGTATGCAGTTGGATGAATGAAGATATATTGTACTATATTTTACTTACACAAAAGAACAAACACTTTGTGAGCGAACACAAAAAGTCAACAGTAATACATTTAAAACCTTTACCAAAGCCCCAGTTTTTTATGCGTAGACAAAGAAGAAAGAAGAAGAAAATATCCAAATACAATAAAATAAAACTTCTTCCAAATACAAACAATAATTCCCCATAGGTTTATTTTCACTACAAGCAATTACAAAAGAACCAAAATGATATTTCAATTTTTTTTTTTTTTTTTTTTAAGTTTTACCAGGCAATTGTCTGTATAACAAAAGACACCCTGAATCACACTAACAAATCACATTTCAAGACATTCACTAAAATAATAAGAATTTATAGTACAAGATTTAACTTACAGACTTTATCATTTCAACACAACTTCACTTCCAGGAATTTTCTGAGTAAAAACCGACACTGGTGAGAGGCTTACCAAGGTGATACTACGCACTCTATTCACTTTCCTAACTTAATCATAATAATAATTTTTTAAAAGTTAAAAAAAAAAAAAAGGAAAAGGAAAAGACAGGAGAGGAGGGTGTGTGTGGGATGGACAGGAGATGAAATTACATGCCAAACCAGAAAAACTGAAGGACTGTAGACCTGTCCCAGTGAACCAATGCATTTTTTGGTTGCCAAGACTAAATAGCCTGGCTCCCAAACCATACCTAGACAATCACAATACCCAGCTGATCAAGATCCGTATTCATGAGATCCAATTCGCCAAAAGCACATTTTCTGATGATGTTAGGCTCTACGTTTGTGTTTGTGATTTTTAAAAAGGGCCAATGTTTTTGTTATGCATGTAAAAAGCTATATTATTATATATATGTTCAAAAATTGGCTTTCATTCCTGTGTAACTTAAGTTTGGTGTACCATCAGTCAGTCACATTATTTAGCACCTCTCTGTGAAGCAATTCTGTATCACAAGAAGGGGGCTGAGGTCAGGGGGAGCAGGAAAGGGTTCAGAATAAAACTTTTGAACTCCAAATGATGAGCCAGAAAACAGCAACAGTCACTGATGTTTATGATTCTCATCGATAATCGTGTCAATGCACTGCCTGTAATCAAAACAGCAATGGCAAAAAAATACAGTTGACAAGCTTATAAAGATAGCATTTGTTCCCTGCTTATCACACTGTCAGAGATATCTCCACACACAAAAATATATATGTATTACTGAATTTCTGGAAACCACTTATACCATTTACTAAAATGTGATTTTGACTGTGCCCCCTACTAATGGAAAAACAGGTGGAGATGACTACACTCTCCCTCCATTTCATATGGCAGCTTATGGGAAACAAAACTTAATCCCTTCAGATAATTTTGTAATGGAGAAAATAACAATAAACCCCAAAATGATAATGTACACATCCAAAAACAGGTCAACAGAAATGGAAAATTCAAATCATAAGATATCCAATAAACAATAATACCAAAAACAAAAACATGATAAAATACAATTAAAAAAAAAAAAAAAAAAAAAAAAAAAAAAATATATATATATATATATATATATATATATGGCTGATGCCATAAGGCATACATTTCAACATTACAGACATATGCAGACAACAATTGTAACACAACCATCACACATTACTAGCTTTCTTTGTAATGATACCTTTAGCTTCCTCTTCCAAGTCCAATGTCTTTTCACCAATACAATTGAATACATCTACCATGGTATGTCTGTTTTTGGGTTTTTTTCTTCTTTCAATTGCTCTGTTTGGCTGGTAACGACCTGCAATTCTCAATTCTTCTTCAGATGTTCATCTTAAAAGTAAGGATTATCTCCTCTTTCTTCAATTCATTCAAACTTTGGCATTGTTCTCAAAATGCATGATGATCCAGCTTGCATACGCAGGCAATTCACTTGGTTGACCCTCATCCACTCCACGACCTCCCGTTCCTGGGTCAGGCACCATCTTTAGGCTGGGAGGCTCAGCCTCTTTCCTTTCAAAACTGGAACAAGATAATATTTGTTTTGTTTTTAGAATGATTTAAAAGTGACTAAAAGAGAACATCAAAATAACATTCTGTTAACAGAATATATCATGTTTTTTGCTGTTGTATTTTATTCATGGAATTGTTTTACAGTAACACCCATCCAAATCCCGCTGTCTTAATCATGATATCCCAGCTTGGACAAATAAAAAAACAAAGAAAACAACTCCATGCACTTGTGCAACATTCCACACAAAATCTAACAAGCAGGCAAGACAGTGGACAAAGAGGACAGGGCTCACATCACTTATAAATTATAAAACATGAAAATAAATCAAGGATTTTCTATTCAAAGTACAACTGAATTACTGAAACCAGGTGATGTGTAAACTACATATATGTGGATCACATCTATATACTTTGTTCAGACTCATTAGAATAAAAAAAAAATTTAAAGTGTAAGAACTGAAAAGTTGTGCTGGAATCTAAACAAACATCATCAAAGAACACTGGGTAGTCCTGGCCATGTTGGACTGACATTTCTCTGTTTGCATTGGATTGGCATTTCTTTGTTTCATATTCAAACCATGTTTGTATCTCTCAAATTATCAAACTATTCATGTTTCTGCCAGGACCTTAATATTCATGTTTGCACTGGATTGGCATTCCTTTGTTTCATATTCAAACAATGTATCTCTCAAATTATCAAGACTTTAAGTTCAATCCTCATATACTCCATTCTGTAGCAAAGGTAGCTATTTGCATACAGAAAGATTTCCACATAAACCAATCTTAACCTTTTCGCTGCCAGGAAAATAAGATTTATGTGAAATCTATTTGCCAGGGTTTTTTCAACAAAAAACAACAACAAAAAAACGTATAAATTTTCAAAAAATTCTGTGCTCTGTTATTTGAGAAAGACCCATAAAAGTATATATTTTCTGACAGGTAAATGAATAAAGAATACAAAACACATAATGTTTTCCCATTTTATATATTTTGAATGACATGCTGTTGTTTTGAAATCAGTGTTTTGTTTTTTGTCACATTTTCAACTTGTTCATTACAAACAATAGTCAGGTAATTTGCACTAAAAATTATAAATTTTCAAAAAATTCTGTGCTCTGTTATTTGAGAAAGACCCATAAAAGCCGGCATCACTCACTGATAGTTGTATCTTGGGCACTCTCTTGATTGCTCCCTTTATTTTTTTATCAAATCGTCCTATAAATGTTCATCACTGTCTTCTCCTTTGAATTTACACTTCAATTCTTTCTGAGCATCAGCTAAAGCAAGCAATCTTGATTGATTTAGTTTGCCACGATCGCCTGTCTTGAGCACGGTGTCAGTCTGACATTTTGTTGAGCAAGCGAGGAAAGGAGCCAGGCAAAACACTGCGACAGGGACCCAACCAAAACGTTCAAATAAAGGACTGCCTAATGACACAGATGGTGTTTCTAGCTATGAATAGAATCTAGAAAGATTCCCCAACCTAAAGCAACCAGCATTTCTGTCAGTGAACTGAATGCAAACCAGGGAAATGTCAGAATATTTCAATGACAAGTTATCTTGTCACTGTGGCAGTGAAGTGTACATGCTTGCGATGACAAGTTATCTCGTCATACAGGCAGCCTATGGGTTACGGCAAGATGGCAGACAACTAGGTGTAAAACTAGTCACTGACTCAAATGTTTAGAAAGCTTGTTCTAGTTAAAAGGATGTGAGATGGACTCAATCCCTAAAGTGTATTGTAGTCAGGGTCGGGGGGAGGTGGAAGGGGAGGGGCCTCAAAAGTCCCTGGTGTGATGGAAAGGTGACATCTCAATGGAGGGTCTGGGGGGGGAAGCCCCCCTGAACCTGCCAAAAAAAAAGTTTAAAAACCCCAGTAACAGTGCAGCCATCATCATAGTTCTGCAGGGGTCAAGAATACTTTTGTTTTAAAAGGGCACATTAACATACAAAAGAAAGAACTGTGTTTCTTATAAGCCAAAAATCTGCTTTAAGACTAAACATTTTCTGCTCGAAATGGAGACGAATCTTCGGTACTTCATCTAAAGATCCCAGATCTAAATAACATATACTAACTGCAGCCATCAAGTGTATCACTGCATCATCAGCTAATGATATCTCAGTACACAAAAAAAGTTGGATTTTTGTTGCAAAAAGTGACAATGGACCTTGTGGCTATACAAGGACTGAGATGTGTGTGTGTGCATGTGTGTCTGTGTCTGTGACTGTGTGGGGGGGGGGGTGTCTAAGTACATGGTACATGCTATACCTGGTCATGGGCACACTCCCAAGGGCAGGAGTGAATCAGTTTTTTGTTTGTATGGTTGTCATTAATTCAAACCGAGTTTGTTTGCTGTTTATAACTCAAAACGGACTAGCTTTCATCAAAATGACTAATAACTGACTCAAGCTGGATTCAGGTAACATATAATGTTTGGCACAAGAATGGTGCCATCAACACAGATCAGAAACAGGCCTTTCATTATCATTCTTTGATTTTGTCATCAAATACAGCAGTATTTGTGTCACAACAGCCATTGTCAGTGACATCATACCTAAGTTTCACCCCCTTCCCCCTCCCCCATTTTGTCTCTGGATTTGCTCAGATCTCAGGAATGGTAATCGACAGACTTTTTTTTCTCTCAATGAAATGGAAAAACACACTGCATTACTTGTAGCTCTCACATCCATTATCTTCTTTTAACTTTGTAACACTGGAATTCAACATACATATTAATGGCACATTTAGTATGGTCTGTCCAGAATTTTTGTTTTCTATTTTAAATGCTGACAAGAAATGGAATGTCATGCCATCTAAAATCCACAACTTAATCAAATGCAATTTTTCTAATCCAGCATGGGCAATGATCCAAAGCAACTCATAAAATATCCTGCTAAACCAGAGGCAAATAAAAATGATCCAGAAATCTGGAAAACTTACACACCTACAAGTGGAATGCTTGGAAAGATTTTTTTTCTCAATATAAAGCTGAATGTGGTGTTCAGAGACAAAGTATTTCTGGAAAAATTGAATATTAAAAGTTTCCCCAAATTGAAGTTCACACTGGATACACACCTTTGGTGATGTACAGATAGAAGAAATCGCAGTACAGGATGGTCTGGACGCAGCCGGCCACAACAGCTATCAAGTCGAAGAAACCCTCGGCGTAGTAGCGGTAGATCCAGTTGAGGATGTACAGGCCACGGTAGGACCCCAAGGCAAACAGATAATGAGATGTGATGGTCTCAGCCTCACCGGTCTTGCTGACCATGAACAGCTGAGGAAGGATGGCCACTGATTCCAGATAGATTGAGAAGGTCCACAGGATCTAGTCAAAAGTCATGTTCGATCATCAGAAATCATCAACCATATGAATAACTGCGCACTGCAAGATTTTACCAAGAGTACATTAATCTTTTTTATTATCATTATTATTAGTAGTAGTAGTATATATATATATATTTTTTTTTTTCAATTTCTTTTTATTATTATTTTATTTATTTTCATTTCTTTTCCTTTATTTTATTTATTTATTTTATTTTATTTTTTATTTTTTATTATTTTTTTCTGAAGGCCTGACTAAGCGCGTTGGGTTATGCTGCTGGTCAGGCATCTGCTTGGCAGATGTGGTGTTGCGTATATGGATTTGTCCGAACGCAGTGATGCCTCCTTGAGCTACTGATACTGATACTGGGCATGACTAAGTAGTAAGTAGTTCCAAGAAAGTTATATGCCAACAATGTGATCAACACATAAAAACAATACGCATCTGAATCAACTGCCATTGACAATGACATCATAAATTAAGTACACAGTCTGATTCTGTCACTGCAAGATTGTATTCTCGATGTTAAATCCTGGATGACATTCAACAAACTGAAGTTGAATGATGACAAAACTGAAGCCATGATTATTTCCTCTGCAAGAATGTCCACATCTACTTCTCTTCCTGCCTCTATTGTGGTTGGTGATGCCGAGTTCAGTTTTGTAAATCAGCAAGGAACCTTTGAGTCATTCTTGACTCAAACCTCAGCATGTATGCTCAGGTAGTAAATCTGATACACATAGTCAATTGTGAACTTCGCTGCATCAACTCTATCCGTCAGTACTTTTCTGCTGAAACTACTAAAACTATTATTTCTGCTTTTGTGCTGTCATGAATTGACTACTTTAATTCTCTTCTCATAATAATTAATATTCTTCAGTGAATTAAAAAACTTCAAAACAATGCTGCCTGTCCAACTCTCAGCGTCCCACATACTGATCACATTTCTCCTCACCTCCGCACTTTACATTGGCTCCCCAGTGAAGCGAGAATTAAATACAAAGTTGCGTGTCTCTGCTATTCTGTTTTCCACTCCACAGGACCTACATATCTTTCTGACCTTATCAGTGTTTACACTCCCGCAAGAAATCTCCACTCTTCCTCTGAATGTTACCTTTTGAAACTTCGTTGTGTCAATACAAGAACCTATGGTGAACGTTCTTTCTTCTTTGCTGCTCCTCACATCTGGAACCACCTTCCTCATCATATACGTGCATCTGATTCTATTTCTGCTTTTTGCTCATCACTCAAAACTCATCTTTTTAAAGCCTATCTATAAGTACTCTCAGCTTCCTTGTTCTCCAAACACCACCCATGTCAGCTCACTTTGGATGTATGCAGAGCGGGAAATGGAGAGTGTGAGAGGGGGAGTGGAGGGTGGGGTTGAGAAAGAGTGGTCATGAATGTTATATGTAACTTGTAATATTTTTCTTTCATGTAAAGCGCCCTGAGCTCTTTGAGAGAAAGGGCACTATATAAATGTACATTATTATTATTATTATCATTATCATATAAATTAACATTTGATTAATCTTAAGCCTTTTCTTTAAATTTGATTAATCTAAAGCTTTTTTTTTTTTTTTTATTATGAAAAACTGAAATATTTTCAAACAATCATCCCTTTAGATTTTCTAACAAAATAATCAAAAACACATCAAATCACTATCTTAGAAAAAATACTTTTTTAAAAAACAAAAAGATATAAAAGAACATAAACATGAAACAACAGATCATCGAACATCATTATTCTAGCCATATTAACAGTCACTGAACACAATTTGCTTGCGTTAGTCACCAAGTGTGAGCTCTAAGTGTGTATCATGTAAGCGTGTGTGTGGAACCAGAAGTGTTAACATGTGTTTGTGCTATCACTTTGCGTCACTGTATCAGTGTGTTTTCCAAATCTGCATACCAAGCTGAACAATCTTGTGTTAAAAAATGACAAAATCTATCAAGGAATGAATGTATCCAAACTGAAGTATTTTAGATAATTTCTTCTTTTCTTCTGTACAATTTGTAATATATCAAATATCAATGAACTTCTATCAAGTTTAAAAGACGGGCGCAATAGCTGAGTGGTTAAAGCATTGGACTGTCAATCTGAGGGTCATCAAGTTTAAAAGACGGGCGCAATAGCCCAGTGGTTAAAGCATTGGACTGTCAATCTGAGGGTCCCGGGTTCGAATCACTGTGATGGCGCCTGGTGGGTAAAGGGTGGAGATTTTTACGATCTCCCAGGTCAACATATGTGCAGACCTGCTAGTGCCTGAACCCCCTTCGTGTGTATATGCAAGCAGAAGATCAAATACGCACGTTAAAGATCCTGTAATCCATGTCAGCGATCGGTGGGTTATGGAAACAAGAACATACCTAGCATGCACACCCCCGAAAACGGAGTATGGCTGCCTACATGGTGGGGTAAAAACAGTCATACACGTAAAAGCCCACTCGTGTGCATACGAGTGAACGTGGGAGTTGCAGCCCACGAACGCAGAAGAAGAAGAAGATCAAGTTAAAAAAACAAACAAACCATGATTCAAAAGCTTATAACAAACCCTTGTATACTTTAATCTTTAACAAGACTAATCATAATCTTAACTTGATAATTATTCAACTGTACCTCCATAGGGGAAAACTCATGGTTGACCAGGAATGCCAAGCCTCCAACAGGCACCACCAAGAACTCAATGCGGAAAGTGTCATGATTTGCATCATATGTGGCCCTGAACTTGACATACATGAGGTAAACAGTGCCGACTGAAGAAGAAATGAAGAAGACCTTCATGATGGTGTTGTATGGTGAGATGAAAGACGTGAATAAATCCAAATAGCGTGTCAAGAACACCATAGCAAACAGGATCTGAGATTTGCCAGAAATACCTGCAATGACACCAACAAAAAGGATAAATCCCAAGTGTGCGCATGCGTGCATGTACACACAGTCATGTATATCACTATCTGAGTCCACATGTATGTAACAATAAAACACAATCCTTCTTTAATGTATGAGCATATGCTTATTTGTGAGTAAGCACATTATCTGCATCATAATTCATCATAAATGCAAGGTGTGCTTGGGAAAGCATTTTTGTGTATGAACATGCACATGCAGTATGTTCATTATTACATACGTTTATCTGTGCGTCTGTGTGTGTGTACGCAATATATTTTCTGTGCATATTCACTACTTTTACACTATAACAGTGTGTATATATATTTTCTAATCTAATACTTATTACCGACCCACTTTTTCCCTTTTTCTGTAATTTATACAGAATCACCCAATACATTCCTTAGTTCTGAGCTCATTTTCACACAAACTCCTTAATCACACACACACATCTATACATGCGCACATTAAATTTTTTTTTTAATAATGGTAAATTGGTCATAAACAAGAAATTGGGTAATATCTGCCTAAAACAGACTACTTTTTTTCTTCCCAGCACACAATATAACTGTCTGCACTACAGACTTTTTTTTTCAAGAATGAAACCCATGAATCACCAAGGAACACATACACATACATCATTCTACAGCAACTACTACAATTTAGAACAGAACTGAAAATAACCTTGTGAAATGTATAGGAAAATGGAAATCGTAGTCTGGAAATAATGGAAACTATCAGTTACTTAATTGTGTAAGTATGTTATTATTACTGCCAATTAACAGAGTTAATCATCAGATCCATATACATATGAAAGGAGAGAGGCACATCTACCTTACTAACAGTCCCCAAAAACTTGTTTTGCATTAAAATAAACTCTAGAGTTTAGACTTGGGATTTTGTTTTGCCCAGACCTTTGATATTACTAAAACAAATGATTTTTATCTTAAAAAGGACATTATATTTTCTGCATCCATGTGTTGCTAGGGTTTTGTTGTTTGTTTTTTTTTTTGTTTTTTTTTTCTTCTTCACTTTTTTTTTATTGAAAAAATAATTCACCTGTAATTTATTAATCTGGAGCTGCCTTACACACTATTCAAGGCAAATTTTGTCTCTTGTGACTTTTGCAACGTTTTCTCAGGGTATGATGTGTATACCATGTAATGCTGACCTGTCGTTACAAAGTTACCTTTTTTCCCCGTTCCACCCAATAAACATTCCAAGCAGATCAACTTGAAAGTGAAAGTTGATCAGCCCTATCCAAATATGAAGTCATGTAAAATAAACTAAAATGCTACCATTATGGTAATTTGAGCCTGCACTGTCCTTAAGATGAGTACAGCGACTCTTATGCATATATTATATAGATCTATCATGCTATATTTTGCTCTGGCCTAGCGCTTGTTTTTCTGTTGAAAATATAAAACGGCTCCTCCCCCTTAAAGTTGCAAACTGACTCGCTGACTGCCTGGAGTCTTAAGTTGACAAATAGCAAGTGTAGTTTTAAATTGAACCGTACCCATAACAGCTGAGTGGACAACGGAAAATAGATCTAGTACAAAGAGAGAATTTTGTGAGAAAAACTATTCTGAAATTGTCGACAGATACCGGCTTCCGTTTTTAATATGTCATTATTGACATCCGTAACGTTGACAATTCGCAAAAAATGCAGTATTTATGCACGCTAAACGGGATGCCTCATGCATACATACCCGCACAGGACCTAGTTTTCCACATCTTTATCAAGAGCAAAATAATTGCAAGGAGATGGGACATGTCCCCAATGAGTCTGAAGATATTCATTTTGACTTGCTGTCTGTCTGCAAGATTAACACCTCCACGTTCGGCTCAAATGGCGACTGCAGACGTGGCGCGCATAGGATTGTGGTAACCATTCGGAAGGGGGATAAATCTCAATTTGTTTGGATTGGCAACTCCGGAAATTCGTCTTATCGTTTTGTTTACGTGTGGAAGTGGCAGTTGTTGTTGGTCAGGAACAAAGCAAGCTGTGAAGCTTTTAAATAGTCACTTCATTGTTCCGTAACATAGTTTGGTAGAAATTGGGTCAAGGTTCAGCTTCTTCTTCTAGTAAAAGAGTACCAAAACCATGTACAAGGCAATCACACCAATGATCACCTCACAGAAAGAATGACAGAGAGAGGGAGCGGCCGTGAGTCTGACATGAAAGGTACAGCACGATCCTTTGCTAATCAAATGAATATTGGCATCGTTTCCAGACCAACAATGCGCATATTTCTTCAAAATGGAACATGGTTTCTCTTAAACCATAAAACCAAAGTTTCCAAGAAGCTGGCCACCTACCACTTGGCCAGCAACCTCCCTCCACCTCCTCAAACCCGCTCCTGGGGAGCGTGTCGATACTCACCCGTGTCGATACTCCCCCTTGTCAATACTCCCCTGTGTCGATACCTCCCCGTGTGTGTGTGTGTGTGTGTGTGTGTGTGTGCCAGCGTGCGCGCGCGCGCGTGCCACGGTGTGTGTGTGTGTGTGTGTGTGTGTTGTTGTTGTTGTTGTTGTTGCTGCTGCTGCAGTTGTTGTCTTCTTCTTCTTCTTCTTCTTCAGTTTAGCGTCTTTTAACCATGAGTGTTATTTGACAAACATAGAGGAAAAAGACAGCTACTGGTGAGGCCGGGAAAAGTAACTGTTCACGCAGTGTGTGTGTGTGTGTGTGTGTGTGTGTGTGTGTGTGTGTGTGTGTTAGATAACTCACAATTGGTGAAATTTTGTGTAAAAAATGAGATTACATTATAACATCCTAAGAACGAAATACTAATGATAACAGTAAGCGAACTTGACTAATCAACAATTAAAGATATAGATTTGAATCGGTATGATTAAACACTGATAAGCCATATCATGTCACTTGATGTGATTTGTAACATATAAACAGTGGGAAAAGATATTAATTTGTTATATATATTTAAGGGATATGGTTTTGGGGGTGGGGTTATGCATATTTGCATGGATTGTTCATTTTTTCGATTTTATTTATTGATTGTTTTCACACACACACACACACACACACACACACACACACACACACACACACACATTTTAAAAATATTTTATTTATTGATTGTTTTCACACACACACACACACACACACACACACACACACTCAGCGTTTCGCCGCTGTAAGATTTAGCACTGAAATTTCATGTTATATGATTGGTTATGCATATGAAATAAAGAAGAAAAATAATCAGTTGTGTGTGTCGATTTCTGCTCGATGCATTCTTTTTATATTTTCGTTTCATTTTTATTGATTATTCTCACACACACACACGCGCGCGCGCCCGCGCGCGCACGTATATACATTGTTGGACTTCGATATGTTATCACCAACCCGTAAAGTTTACCCCCACACCCATCCCCTGCCTCCCAACCTTCGGCCAAGCCGCCGCACTATGCTTTGATCCCGTTGCCTGAAACAAACTTTCAACCTTTTATGGGCCACTTTTATGACCCTTTGTATATTATGGCCCCATCTTGGAGCGCCCCACCCCAGATGCAGATGTGAAGGGGCCGACGAGGAGACGTCACACATGAGACAAAGGCCTACATTTGAGAGCACACACACACACACACACACACACACACACACACACATCGACACAATGAGCACAACAGACACAAAAGTTGTAAGTTTTACGACCCAGCCACGTGACGGAGATAACACGACGGCAAATATAAAAGCGCTAGAGATAACATAGGGCGCGATCGCGTGCGCGCACACACGAAATCGCGCCCTTCCACACACACACACACACACACACACACCTTCAACGTAAATACACGCACACACGCGCGCGCACACACGCACACAGAGATGAACAGAGACGCGGACAGACAGACAGACACCCACCCACACACACACGTCCCCCCACAACTCCCCCCTCCCCCCCCCCCACACACACATATACACACACGTGCGTACACACACATGTATACACACATCCACACACGCGCGCACGCACACACACGCATGTATACCTGCATGCGGAAATTTAAAAAAAACACCCAAAACCCCCCACATAATTATGATAATTATTCATAAGCCGAAACCGAAGGTACTTCATACAACCAGTTTATATATGTACACTGGTGTACTAAAGGATACATATGCCAGCTTTAAACAAGAAAACAGGTACACAGACAGAGCCACACACAGAGATACACACACACACACACACACACACACACACACACGCACACACACACACACACACACACACACACACACACACACACACGCACACACTGACTGACTGACTGAAACCATTTATTGTCAGATCAACTGTTTGTTGTACTGACATTTTCGCAACCATTTGAATAACTGAGCAACATAAGGAAATTCTGATTTGAGGGAAGGTATGATTTAAAAAGAACATATTTAACAAATCAATTTACCAAATTTCATTAACATCATTATCTCAAAAAATATTCTAACGCACACACATACTCACATACGTGTCTCCCCCACCCTCTCCCCCTACATACATGCATGCATGCACACAAACGCCCATTATAATTCCCCCACCTCATTCCCCTGCCCACTCACTCACACACACACTCACACTCACACTGTCTCTCACTCTTTCTCATCAAATTAAGGTTTCGTAATGTAATCAAGACGACATATTACATGTTAGGGTCGAACAGTTCCACTAATTAGAATAATGGGAACTTTGCTCTACAAGTAAATCTGACGCTATCACCCAAAACGAAACACTACTTTGGTTTAAATAAAACAGAGGGGAACCTCTGCAGCATAAAAAAAAAAAAAATTAAAAAAAAATTAATAAAAGAAGGGGGATGAAACAAATTAGAAAAACCGACCAACTGGATGGTTTTTAATTAGGTCAACTGCGGTTTTTGTCAGAGACCAACCATTTTCTTTGCTAGGGTGAAAAACGCTGGACATGGCGAATGGAAGATTAAAGGATGTAATCATATCATGAAGGGGTTTGAAATGTAACTGTGTATCTGCACATTCGAGCAAAAAATGTGGGATGTCAAGGGTTTTACCACAAATACATAGTGGTGACGGTTTCAAAAATCTGCATAACACACACACACACACACACACACACACACACACACACAGAGAGAGAGAGAGGCAGATAGACAGATCAGACATGCAGAGGCACAGGCAAAGAGAGATATTGCGGCATTGTCGCCAGCGACAATATTCGCAGACCCCCACTGCATATATTGTCGTACTTCTGCACATGACATTGTCACCGGCGACAGTATTATATGCAAAGAAGGTGTCAACTGCTGAATTGTCACCTTTTCAGTTAATCGCTGATTTGTCGCTGACGATAAAACAACAGTGATCGGCGCCTATTCAACATGTCAGAGGACCGTTAAAATGTCGCCGGTCGACGACTTATCAGTGGACTGGTGACATTTCATTTGATTTGGCGATTTCAGCGTTCACTTAGTAACCGTTGATGTGTCGTCTTTATTTCTTTCACTGACAGTTCATGACTTCAAAAGCATGTTTATATTTCCCCCGTTAGTCAGGACAGGGGCATAGCCCTTGCTACTGTAACCCAGCGCTACCTGCCGTATGTGAAGTCTCCCAACGACGGACCAGGCGGAGGAGGAAACCTTTCCCAACGGCTGTGAAGGCAAAGAGGATGACCAAAGGGCAGGGGGACCTCTTATCCTTGGCTGGAAGTCCTTATAGGAGACGGAACTCCGAAGAAAAAGCCTGCACCTGCCGAGGCCGTTCTACACGCGGCAGTATCTGACTCTGAGCGTCGGCAGGCGAGAGTGGGGAAGGGACTGCACAACTCTTCACTATAAAAAAAGTCACCTGTGCTGGTCAGGCAACCAGGCTAATGTTGGAACGACGAGCTAGCCCTTCAACACCCAGTTTTCCCAAGCCCTGCGGCGATGGAGAAGTGGTAACGGGGACAGGCAGAGGATGCTGCTGGCAGTTCCTAGTCACGACTCTGCACGCAGGCGGCTGTTGGGTGATGGTCGTCCGCCGTAGACTGGGGCAGATGCGGCGCCCGTATCTTTCCACAGCGTCAGAGCAGCCCTTTTTAGGGACAGCACTGCTCTCCCCACACGGGGAAGGGGAGATAAAAGGATCCCTAAACAAAGCCTGCCTCACCTAGTACCCAGTAGGAAACCGCACCTACTTGGACATCCAAAACTAACGGTCGAAAACAACAGAAGAAAAGAACCGGGAGTCATGCCCTGACTGGGTGCCTGGAATGTTCGCACTCTTTGGGACAGATACGACAGACCAGAAAGGCGCACAGCGCTCATTACTAGAATGCTTGATCGCTACCAGGTGGACATAGCAGCCCTGAGCGAAACCAGGTTTGCCAGTGAAACCCAGCTGGAGGAAGCTGGAGGGGGCTACACCTTCTACTGGGAAGCCAGAAGGTACCCCAAGAACCTCAGGCGTGGGCTTTGCCATACAAACCAAACTTGTACGACAGCTTGACAGCCTTCCACGTGGGATAAACGACAGGCTGATGACCCTGCGTCTGAAGCTGTCCGAGGATCGCTTTGCCACAGTCATCAGCTGCTATGCCCTGACGATGACCAACCCTGATGACATCAAAGAAGCCTTCTACGAGGAGCTCAGCCGCACCATTTCAGCGGTAGACAGAAAGGACAGGCTAATCATCCTTTGGGATTTCAATGCCCGCGTCGGCGTGGACTTCTCCTCGTTGCAAAAGTCATAGGACTTCACGGCACTGGCAAGTGCAACTCCAACGGACTGCTTTTGCTCTCGCATGGACTGACCATCACCAGCACTCTCTTCCAACAAGCGGACAAGTACAAGAACACATGGATGCACCCCCGCTCCAAGCAGTGGCACATGCTGGACTATGTAATTGTCCAGCAGAGGGACAGAGGTGATGTTTCCAGTACACGCTGCATGAGAAGTTAGTAGTCTGTTGGTCGGACCATCGCCTTGTACGCAGTAAGATGAACATCAGACTTGCACACAAGCTCCAACCATCCAGGTAGACACCCCCTAGGAAGCTGAACATCCACCACCTCCCCATCACCAAGGACGTGCTGCAGCAGCAAATCCAAGCAGCTCTCCAAGAAATTCCTGCATCGACTGATGTAGAAGAGGTATATAGCACCTTTAGAGATGCTGTGTACACAGCAGAAGACCTTCCATGATGGTCTCCGAGCTGTATATGGGCCGGGGTCACAGGATCAACCCCTGTCCGAGCCTTGGACCAGACCACCCTCCTGACAGACAAGAAAGACATCCTTGCCCACTGGGCAGAGAACTTCAACACCCTTCTCAACAGGGACTCGTCCGTATTTGACAAGGTAATTGCAGCCCTCCCACAGCTACCAGTCAGTGACTCGCTAGCTGCCCCTCCCACCAAGGCCGAGACCCGGAAGGCCCTGAAGCTGACAACGTCAGGAAAAGCAGCAGGAGCGGATGGAATCCAGGCCGACATCTACAGACAAGCTGACTGCCCTGTTCCAGTCTATCTGGGAGAGAGGGGAGGTCCCCCAGGATTTCAAGGATGCTTCAATTGTCCACATTTACATATGGAAGGGAGACAAAACATCCTGCGATAACCACCGTGGAATCTCTCTCCTCTGCATCGCCGGCAAGATCTTCGCCCGCATCATACTGAACAGACTGGTTGACCATGTCTCCAACACTGTCATCCCTGAAGCACAGTGCGGCTTCCGCTCTGGCAGGGGAACACGTGACATGGTGTTTGCCGTACGCCAGATGTAAGAGAAGTGAGCAGAACTAGGAGCTCCACATGGTTTTTGTAGACCTGACCAAGGCCTTCGACACGGTGAACCGCCGTGGTCTGTGGAAGATCCTCCTAAAGTTCGGCTGCCCAGAGAGCCTAATCCAGCTGATTGCGTCATTCCACGATGACATGCAGGCGAGAGTACAGGGAAATACAGAAATGTCAGATCCGTTCCTTGTGGTAAATGGAGTGAAGCAGGGCACCCACACTGTTCTCCATTCTCTTCTCTGCCATGCTGATTGACGCCTTCCAAGACTGTGACCAGGGCATCTACATTCAGTTTCGCACAGATGGCAAATTTTTCAACTTGCAGCGACTGCACGCTAGGTCCAGGGTGTTTGAGGCAATGTTGAGAGAGTTCCTCTTCGCTGATGACTGCGCTCTTGCTGCACACACCCATGAGGACATGCAGTTCATTGTGGACAGGTTCTCAACCTCCTGCAGGCGCTTTGGACTCACCTTCAGCCTCAGCAAGACCAAGTCCATGTAGTATCAACCAGCCAGCTCACAGAACGCCAGTGCCTTGATGCAGACTGAGTGACGCTGTGAATCGCCAAGGCCAGCTCCGCCTTTGGCAGACTCAACAACAGACTGTGGAACAACAAAGGCATCAGGCTCAGCACCAAAATCAAAACCTACAGAGCTTTTGTGCTGACCACCTTGTTGCACTGTTGTGAAACATCAGTGGACGACGTATCGCCGTCACATTCAACAACTTGAGCAGTTTCACCAGAGATGCCTACGAAAGATCCTCGGCATAAAGTGGCAAGACAGGGTCTCCAACCTCCCGGTCCTAGAGAGGAGCGGCCTGCCCAGCATCGAAAGCCTGCTGATCCAGTGCCAGGACACGTTGTCCGCATGACAGACAGCAGGTGTATGGCCAGCTGAAGGAAGGCCACTGCAAACTTGGAGACCCTGCAAACACTTCAAGGACACCTTGAAGACAAACTTCAAAGCCTGTGACATAGACATTGCTTCCTGGGAAACTGATGCCCTTGACCGCTCTCACTGGAGGATGCTGTGATCTAGTGGCATGAAGACGTTTAAAAACAAGAGAATGCTGGCCATTAAGAAGCGTGAGCGAAGGAAGCAGGGCTCAGACGTTTTCCCTTGCAACACCTGTGGGAAGTGCTGCACATGGCCTCTTCTCCCATATGAGGACACACAACGACAGATACGCCTGCCTGCCTACTCATCCATCGGTCCGACGAGAGACTCCATCATCATCATGTGTGTGTGTGTGCGCGCGCGCGTTGAAGGGTTTGATTATCGTCACTCTCTCCTTTTTTTCTTTTATAACAGAAGCATCTTATGTCTGAAGTTAATTACCGGCACTTGTTTTACCCATGGATCATCGTGTTGTTCTATCATATATACCTATATGAATTAAGTGCACTGTGCTCGTTGTGTTTTTGGAAGTGAGTGCATGTGTGTGCATATTCATGTGTATTTCAGAGAGGTCAGTATGTATCCAGGATGAAGCTATTTATATTTCATCTTGTCCGTTATTGATGTGGTGAAATCCACTGTCTGTTCAAAAGAAGATAGTTTTGTTTTAAGGCATTTTGATTGATTACTAAAACCAAAGTAGTGGTCAGGTCAGAATGCTTTGGTTCCTTATACACCTTGAGTATTGTAGTGTCATTATCCATGTACTTAAGTGTCCAAAAATGTGTGTTGTCCTTTATCTAGTTCATCTGTAAGTTCAATAAATACGTTGATCAGTGGAATGAGGTGGTCTGTGAACTGCATGATTTCACATGCAGTTTTCAAAATGTTATTTCAGGGAGTTGAAGACAATGCAAAATTTTTTTTGTGAAAAATCTTGAAGAAACTGGAGGACCCATCAACTGTTCTGTAATATACAAACACATAGTGTCAGGACCCCTAACAGATAACACTGGTGGTTTTTAATGCCAGTCTCTGGTGGCTCATTCGCAGTGTGACCTGGACTTGTATCCAGTTTCATTTCCCATGGTTGAGTAACTTTCCAGAGAGCATTAGCAAACTGATTATTGACTATTTGTTTATGCCTCCAAATTAAAAAATTCACGTTTAAAATCAGACATTTTCTAATAAAAATATTGAACATACACTCCTGTGCAATTACATGCTGTGTGTGTGTGTGTGTGTGTGTGTGTGTGTTTGTGAGTGCGTGTGTGTGTGGGCGTGCGCGCACATATAAACATTTGTGAACATGTGTACAAATTACCTGCATATTAATGTTCTGTATGTATATATTTGTTATTACACATATGATAGTGTCTTCTGACATACACAAATATTCTCTTTTTCTTTAACACACACAAACATTCAAAGGGACACACACAAAATAAAAGAGACAATGTTATGCACCTGCATGGACAAAACAAAAATTCTTCCATCACTTTATTATCTTCCCTTTTTGTTTAAGCTCACACGTGAAAAGTACAATGGCAGGAAAAATTACAAAAGCACATAAAACTTGTAAAAGCAAACAGTACAATATAGATTAATGATTATTTACAAGATGTCAACAATATAGCATAGCCAACACCACATCTTTACACTAATTACAGTCAACTAATTCTGACAACAAGATGTGGAAATGTACAAGGAAAATCAATTTTCATTCCATTCTGAAATTAAATCATTTTTTCAATTTCTTTTTAAGTACCAATGTGGAAAAAAGGCCAACATTCCATTCTGAAATTTTATAATTCTACTAATTTCTTTTTAGGTATCAAAGGAAAAAAGTTCTTTTTGAGCATTAATGAAAAAACAACAAACAACAACAACAAAACAAAAGAAACAACAACTGCAACATTGCTTCCTACCTGCTATTGTGTGCAAATCAACCATGATCAATCACCCTAATATCACAGCAACACAGATGGCCCCACTATGTGTTGACAGGTATTTCACCACTACACACACACACACATTTACATTACATACACACTAAGGAAATTTTCATCTGTAATTCTGCATGTTGCTTGCAGCAATAAATTCACATTGGATGTTTGAAATTTTATTCACTTTCAGGCTTCAAGATATGCATCCAAAACCCATACACATGCATACATGTATAAATACATGCAGTTCATTCATGAACACAAATTGTTAATTGTTTATTGTTGCTTACAGTCCAGCTGACGACACAGGGCCATATCAGGAGTGTCAAACCATACAAATGCTCTATCACATCAACACAAAACTGTCACATCTTTAAAAAAAACAAAACAAAAAACCACCAAGACAAACCCACAAAATACAGTCCATGAAACATTATCTTAACTGTTTAGCTTCTTAGGGCAGATAAGACTAGGCCGTGCTGAGGATGTCAGCTCTTCCACTTGGTTTATCATCCCCAGATTACGAAAAAAAAATCACAAAAATGATAAAAATGCTTCAAAGCCAAACAGAAAATACATAATAAGGATAAAAAGGCAAATAACATTGCAGAATGGACAGCTAGTGCCAATCCCAGTATTTTCAATTTCACTACTTAATTGCCAGAGCAAAACAGCACAGAAAGTACCTCACAGACTGTGGAAAAGAGAAAAAATTGTTAAGGCTTGCTTGAAAAAAAGGGGAATGGACTGGGAAGGCAGAAAAAGGTGACAAAAGTGAAGGAAGAAAAAAAGGTAGAAATAGAGAGAGCAAGAAAAAGAGGAAATTTCTAGTACAGATATTTCCAGAAGGCGAGGATGCTATTTATACTGAAAGACCACCGGATGTACATAGTTAGATGTCAAACAAAATGGCAATCACTTGATTTCCTTCAAGGGATACAGCTCAAAAACACACACACAAAACACATAGACTAAAAAGAGAAAAAGTCAGACTGTACATTTGAAGTAAACAGACCACCTGAAAAAAAACTACAAAAAAATGTTTATTTTTTAATTTTAATTTCAAATGGCCAGCATTTTTCAGTAAAATACAAATATCATACATTTCAAATGAAAGACAGTTTTCTGACAATTTGATATATTCATGTGAAAATGATTTTGTCTTTAGCAAGTATACTAAAAAGAAATAGGGATCCCAAAAACTATTTCTTTTTTCAAGTGAGCAAACGAGTACATCTGAACAATAAAATGTTTTGATTTTGTATTATATAAAGTTATACTTTTCAATATTTGAACAATTAAAAAGTACACATTTGTTAGCATATGAGTAGACAGCTGCACAACACTGCAGCTGGTTATCTTTCTGTCAAAAAGTAAAAATTAATAAGTGAAAGCACATCTGCAGTTGTAGGAGTTGCCCTTCTCCACCATAAAAAAATGTCTGGTACACAGAACTTTCCAAAATAATTCTAATTCAGATTCCTTTATTTCAAAAGCTAAGAAGACAAGCAACAGTACAAGGAGTTAAGCTTCCAAGAATTTACAGAAACTTTGGTGCTCATTTCCAAAAACATATTTTAAAATATAACTTCAAACAGTTTGATAACATCAGCTAAGTCATACATTAAGCCAAACATTGTAACCAATGTCAGCAGAGGCAATGCCAGGTGCCTTTATAGCTGAACTTACACTGCAATGGTGCATCAAAAACGATGGTAAACCAATTCACATTTAGCTAAAGGACACAACAAGCAAATGTTTTTCTCTTTCTCTAAGCTAGCATATCCAACTGATAATTTTCTGTTTTGTTTTTAAATAATGGATTCTGAAGAAGAAAAATCCTATTCATCAAAAAACAAAAAAAGAACAACAACAACAAAAAACCTCCAAAAAACCAACAACAACAAAACAAAAAACAAAACAAAACAAAAAAACAAAACAAACAAAAAAAAACAGAAAAAGAAAAACACAACAGGCAAGATCCTGTCTGTTCTTTAGTCTCAACCAAAAATTTGAGTGGTGGGGAAATGAGGGGTGGCAAGGAAGGGGGTGGGGTAGAGCACAACAGGATTGAGACACTTACTTTGTCTTCTTCTCTAAAACAATCAATCCTGGAATGCATCAAGAGGAGGAGTTTATATTATACTCTATGTTTGGTGATACATATACTTACCATGTCAAACTGATGCAAACTAGGCCTACTGGTTTGCTCTGCTTGACCAAATTTCACGCACCTGATGGTGAAAAGACGACCTGTCTTACCCGGTCTGCTCTTAGCCAATCAAACGCCTCTAAAAACTACTTTTTTTTTCTTCAAAATGACTAAGTAAATATCATGGTTGTTATTTTATCAAACACAGCATCTTTTGCACACTCAACTTTTAACAACAGTTTGTCAGGACAGACAATGAAATATAGGGAAAGAGTGAACACATTTCTTTTATGGCAAAAAAATGTCCTTTGATCATGATCCTCACAATAGTAAGCAATATCCAACTGACCACTGTTAGTGACAAAGCCAGCACTGTTGTCAATTTTCAGTTATTTGACACAGGTATCTAAACACTATACACCAATGCTTTGAAACGCATGACATGTGGAAAGTAGTAAGAATCTTCCATTCTGTGTGCCTGCAACAAAAGAAAGATAAAATATTAGTACTGTCAACAAGAGAACATTCAGGTCATTCATTAATAACTCAGATGAGATTGTATTGTTTGGGAAAAGTCTAATAAATTCAAACAAAAACCAATAATATATCCGCTCCAAACAATAACACTTCAGAAGCAAACATATCAACAATGGGGAAAGAAAGAAAAAAAATTCATTAAGACGACATTATTTTCTCTGCACACACACTCATACACACACATATATATATGACTATATATATATATATATATATATTTCAAATTTATATTTATATATGTATATATACATATATCTACATATATAAGAAATCCTCACATACAAGCCTTTGTGTTCCCTTCCGTCCTCTGAGGAAAAATCTTAAAAGTACCCCAAATTAACAAAGTCTTTCAGTTACCACAGATATCTGGAATCTGCTGCCTGTTGTCGGTCTTCGGCACCAATCAACACTCCAAATCTCAGCTAGATACTAATCTATTCTGTGAGTGTGAGGCTTTTTGTGATTTTTTTTTCTGAACTGTTATTTTGACCCTTTGCTGCCAATGGGTGCGTGTGTATATGACTGAGTGTGGTTAGTAATTTTTTTTTAGCCTAGCTGCATGTGAATTGGTGTTTGCCAGCCCACTGAGTCTAATTTTACTTAGAGAAGTTAGACAAATGTACTATGCAAATGCCATTCATTATCATTATTACTACTATTATCATTAGTACTACTACTAGTACTACTATTGTTATTATCATTAATACTATCATTATCATTTAGCAAACAATCTTTGAACTGTTTGGCCATTTTCCGATTTAAAAAAATATCAATTGTAATCTGTCTGTCCTAACATAGCAATATACTGCAGATGACATTTTCTAGATACAGGCTATGAGTGAAAACAGTAGTATTTGTTGAAATATTCTCTGCTAAACAGCAATGATCCTTCTTCACTAAACAACAAAATATTAGTCATATATTTAGATAGATAGTATTTATGGTCAATTTCATTCTAAAAAGTATCTTGTGAATCAAGCCCATTTTAATGCAATGCAAATATCTATTCCAGATTAAAATGCTCTATTTTACACTCTTTGTGCTCGTGCCCGATTAAGTGGACACATTAGGAATATGAAATCTACTATGCCAAACATAAAGATTTATCAGTATGTGAAGTAATATATCTGAAGTCTTCATGTTTATAAGAAAACTCCAGTTATTTCATAGTAATTCTGTTTCACTGCAAGATTGTGGTCTTCACAACTATGTATCGTCACTCTCAACGGAATACCATATCAGTATTTGTTAAAAAGAAGAAAAAAAATTAAAAGTACAATCATGCCAGCAGATACAATTCCTAAGAAAATGCCAATGCATAATTTTGCAACAGATGCACAAACAAACGAAGATATACACAAAGGATTTAAGTTTGGTTCAGAACACTAGGCGTCATTTGACCTATTCACTAGAAAATCAATGGGTCATTTTCAAAATGAATGGGTCTGGAAAAACACTGCCATCCTCTGCCCACTCCCATCCCAACCAACCACACCACTACAAATTATCTATAAACACATTTTTGCTTTGTCTGTCACACTCTTGTTTGTGAAACAGTTAAAACAATGCACGTGTTTGCATGTTTTCATGTGCATATGTGAATGTGTATATAAGTGCATGTGTGTGTGAATATCAATATATCTATCAACATATATCTATATCTATCTATCTATCTATCTATCTATCTATATGTGTGTGTGTGTGTGTGTGTGTGTGCACGCGTGCATGCATATTTGTGCACACATATGTGTATGTGTGCCAGTCTTTGCTGTAGAAAAGCCATGCAACTGATAAGCATTAAACACATTCAACAATCATTACTAAACTATGATTCAGCAATGCTTAAGTAATGACAGTATGCTGACTGATTTGACTTGAACAGTATACTTTTATGCTACATAATGAAAAAATGTAAAACGGCAAAATACAGGAACAGCAACAAGCCTACAAAACGTTCTGTCCAACATGACTGTACCTTTAAGTGTTTGGGTCAACAGCCTTCACTGAGGCTGAGGCAGCAGAACTTCACCAGCGTAATCCTTGACGTCTTCTCCGACAGAAGGCTCACCAACGACAGAGATGGGAACGGTCTCAGTTGTGCCGCAGCCTGTGCCTTCAGCTTCAGTAGACCCTGCAGTATTCAGCTGTGCAGTCTCATTGTCCTGAGGGTCTGACTGTGGAGGAAATGGAAGAAAAGGAACAGTCAACATATCAGACAAGTAGTTTTGTGTGTGTTGGGTTATGCTCCTGCTCAGGCATCTGCATAGCAGATGATGTGGAGCATATATATATATATATATATATATATATATATATATATATGGATTTGAGTGCAGTGATGCCTCCTTGTGAAACTAAAGATCAGTCAACAGTTCATCGGAATATATTACAACATTAGAAATAAAGATTCTGCAATTCAAAACTGGGCATGGGACAGTGTACATACATTTCTGAGCATTGTATGACTGTGTGCGTGTGTGTAAGCATGTTTATGTGTGTGAGTATAACACATTCTTGCATGTCATGGATTCAAACATTGGATTAGAAGTGTGCATGCATTCATTAAGTGTGCTTGCATGCTTGTTGAGTTTGAGTCTGAGTATTGGACACACACAGTTCTGAACGCTCCGTCTATGTCAATATGTTTACAGAGAAACATCACACTACCCACCTGATCAGGAACAGTGACACTGTCAAGCTCACTGACAGCTACACGCACTTTGTCTTCCACTTCATCACCAAAGGCAAGAACCAGAAGCTGCTCACCGCCCTTCGCTGTCTCAGTGTTTTCTTTGGCTTCTTTTTCCTCAGAGTACAGTCGGAAGTAAGCATTAGCCTGCCGCTTCAAGAACTCCTTGGTGTACAGGAAGTAGCAGTAGAGGGCAGTCTGAACGAATCCAGCTGAAAATGCAATGCCGTCAAAGAATCCTTCGTATGAGTAGCGATACACCCAGTTGAAGATGTAGAAGGCGCGGTAGAGACCAAGGGCAAAGAGGTAATGGTAGGTGAACATCTCCATCTCGCCAGTCTTTCGGATCATGAAGAACTGAGGCAGGATGGCCACAGCCTCCAGATAGATAGAGAAAGTCCACATGACCTGCACAGTAAAAGGACCACACTCAACATTCAAAACACTGCTGTCTCATGCTACAAAAACTATGGTCAAACAAAATAATACACAAATAATGTAATAATGAAACTCTTATGAAACAATAACTGAATGTATGTGTTGTGGAAAGGGGGGTGGGGGGGAAGGTGCAGGGAAAGTGTGTGTATGTGTCTGCACATGCAGATCATTATATATCAGAATGCATTTTGTATGCATGCTTGTTTGTACGCTTACACTGATGCATGGAAGAAAAAAACTGACAATCAATTAATCATATCACTATCAAGTATCATCAGTGGAATTTATAAGTTACAAGCATTCCTTTCAATCAAATCCAAAATATTATCACATGTGGAGAAGAGTAATTTGGGGGAGGGGTTGGGGGCAAAGAATAGAGGATCAGACAGACACATAACAAAGAAAAAGGAGAGGGGAAAAGGGATCAGATAGACACAAAATCAAACTTTACAAATGAAGCACATAATGTTAGATAAAACAAAAACAACACACACACACACACCCATACTATCAGATTTCATCAAAAGTGCCATGATTTTTTGCATCAATGGGAGTGAAATTAAATGTCTAAGCACTATTTTCTTTGGTCAAAAAATTTGAAAGAAGCCATTTATTTGTATACATTTGGCAGACAAAACTGTAACCAGGAAGGCAATAAATATACAACTTTGTAATTTGCCACAAATTTTAACTTTAAACATTTGATATCATTAATAAATGTACATAGTGATGTACCAACCTCAAGGAAAGAGAACTCATGATTGATGTAGAAAGCCAGGCCAGCTGCAGACAGCACTAAGTATGCTGCATGGAATGTGTCGTGCTCCGATTTGTATGTGGACTTGTAGATGACAAAGATAAGGAGAACAGTGAGGCCAGTGGAGCCAATGAAGACCAGCTTCATGAAGGTATTGTAATAGGATATGAAAGTGGTGAACAGATCCAGGTAACGTGCCAGGAAGACCATCAACAGGAGGAGCTGTGATTTGCCAGAGATACCTTCATGCAATGCAACCAACAGAATGAAATTACCAGAAAGTAATGTATTCTTCAAAATCAGTTAAAAAAACAAAACCAACCAACCAAAACAATCTAAAGAACATCCTGTATTACATGACATGAACAAATACAATATGGAAAACAGATGGCACTTGTTTTTAACAAAAGCGGACTCTATCAAAGGTATTCAAGGGGGTGTTTTTTCAGTTTTTTTTTCTAACTTCTAGAAACAAAGCCTAAATTAAAATAGAACACTAGAAATAAAAGAGTAACAAAACAAAACACTGAATTTTGCCAATCCAAAGAAAAGAAAATGAGGAAAATAGATCTTTATGTAAAATTATGGCATAACAGTTTACTAATCATCATACAGAACGGACTTCTTTGCATTTAAGTCTGGCTGCTCTCCCATTCCTATTGTCTGGGCATAGAATCACTGAGTATTTTTAATGAAAATTTAATCACATTATGATTATCACCCAAACATTATTCCACAATCAATTGGAGGTCAATTGGAAACAAAATGAAGGAGACCTACCTGTTTTATTTGCATTAGCACCCATTTTCTCTCTTTTCTGGTCATTTTGTTAGGCCTACACACTGTCAACAAATTGGAACTTCCAGTGACTGATGGCCTGTAACATGTAAGTTCTTATTTGATTTTCAGCAGAAAATGCAGTGAAAGAAAAAGGATGAAAAACAGTAATTTGCTTTGTTTCCTTTTAGTTGACCTCTGACTGATTGTGGGATGTTCCTTTGATGATAATAATGAAATCTCAAAAAACAAACAGAACAAGAACAACAACAATTGAACAATTAAAAAAACCAAAACCAAAAAAAAAGCAAAAAACAAACAAACAAAAAAACAACAACAAAAAAACAAACAAAAAAACAAAAACAAACAAACAAACAAAAAAAAAACACTCTCTGATTTTATGCTTTGACAATAGGATTTAATGGCAATATCCGCACTTCTTCCCAGACTTTTTCCAGTCAATTTTGTTTCAAAGGTGGAAAAAATTGTAAATTGGTTAATGACATTGTAATGTATACTCAACATTTCTTCCCCTCTTGAATGCCACAAAAGAAAACCAATCAAAGAGTAGGGAGGAAAAAATGTTAAACACACACACACACATATGTATACACACACACACACATGTATATATATATCTACACACACACACACACACACATATATATATATATATATATATATATATATACAATACATATATATATATCACAATGGTATTAACCAATCTACACACTTTCCATCTTTGAAATAAAAGAATAAAAGAAAATAAAAGAATACTGGGGAAGAAAAGTGGATATTGCTGATTTAACCCATTATCATTCATCACTTATCTAATTTTATTCTCTTTTTTCCTCTGTAACACTGTTTACATCATTAGTGCAAATACATAACGTATGATTATAATGAAATTTGTTTGTTTTTTTAAACAGAGGAATTTGTTTATTTAGTTTGAATGGGAAGATAGTATTACTGCTATGGGTTCATTTATTTTTCACTGATTGATTGGTTGATATGGATACTTATATAGCGCCTGTCCTCAGTCGGAGACCAAGCTATAAGTACTTTACAAACACAGGGTCATTTGCACAATAGACTGCCGGCCTGGGTAGAGCCAACTGATGGCTGCCACTGGGCACTCATCATTTGTTTCCTGTGCCATTCAATCAGATTTCAGGCACGCACACATACACACTCAAACAGCCATGTAACATTTTACATGTATGACCATTTCGTTTTATTTACCCTGCCATGCAGGCAGCCATACTCCGTTTTCGGGGGTGTGCATGGTGGGTATGTTCTTGTTTCCATAGTAACCCACCGAACGCTGACAGATTACAGGATCTTTAACGAGCGTATTTGATCTTCTGCGTGCGTATACACACGACGGGGGTTCAGGTACGAGCAGGTCTGCATACGTTGACCTGGGAGATCGGAAAAATCTCCACCCTTTAGTATTACCCACCAGGCGCCGTCACCGAAATTCGAACCCAGGACCCTCAGGTTGAAAGTCCAACGCTTTAACCATTCGGCTATTGCACCGGCTGGGAGCGCATAACATCGAGCACCCAGATCAGCACTTATATGACTCATGAGACAGGGACTTTTAAAGGGTTGCCTTCAATTACTAAGATTTCTTAAAAAATCAATAATTGTCTGTTTCAATCTGGACCAAGTGCACTGTATACACATAACAAGATAATGATTATTGGATCCCACCGATGAAACACACGTTATCCAATGAAAAGCTGCCAGCTTTATGACAACATAAACACCTCAACGACTCTCGAAAAATAATCAAGAACACCCACCAGCGCATGACCGGGTTCGACATATCTTGAACAATAGAAAGAAGATTGCGAAGAGATGAGACATGTCCGCGACAAGCCTGTAAACATTCATGTTGGTGCTTGATGTTGGTTGTACCTCCGACGGTGGGATGAGATGTTTCTTGGCTGTGATTGATTATTATGTTAAAGTTCCTCTTTTCTTTTTCTTTCCTCGCAAAGCTTCCTTTTCCGGTTCAGGTACAAAGCAACAGCGCATGCGTGTCACCCAAGCCCCATCAACGTTATCCCCCAAATCATGCTGATTTCTACAAACAGTGAAACTGAAACACCAGGGACTCTGAAATCATTTCCACTGCTCTTTTCCCCACATGTTACATTTTTGAGTGGGCAAAACGTTTTCGAGCTGTTCAGTAGAAGACCCACTGAGACATAACTTGATTCAGTATCAATTATGACGGTTTACATCACACTGTTGTGTCTGTGGTAGACCCCAGCTGGTTCATGATGAAAAAATACTGAAAAGCATTGTTCAGTAATTCTCACTGCGGCAAGGAACAGCTATCAATGAATGACCAATCATCGGTAAACATAAAATTGATCAGGAGACCAGCTATCGAATCACATATGTCAGCACCGCCCGCGGTGAGAGTGGTTATCAGCGGGAGAGTGTCGACAGCCCCCGTAGTCACGGTCAACGGATACTCTGTCCCCCGTGTCGATACTCCCATCTGTGCGTGTGTGTGTGCCGACAAAGCAGCATCCCCTTCCGGCCAGCATCTATGACCCCATCGAACCGCGCACTGACTCCGGAGATCATCATAGTAGTGATAAAACTGACACTTTCATTCACAGCCTTAACGTAAATCGGTTCAGGAATCATTGAGAAATCTATCACCGAACACCTTGTAACAAACACAATTCTTTTAAGATTTTGCCTGACTCGGACTGGTTGGGGACCCTTTGTTTCACGGCCGCCGGGCCACGCGAGCCTCATTTTTCGTTCGTACGCCGTTCTTTAGTTTAACGTCTTTTCACTGTAAGTGATATTAGACGAGGGCAGGAAAAAAAATCGGGGTGCGGGGGGGAGAAATTACTGTGTACGCATCTGAGTCAGTGAAAGTGTGTGTGTGTGTGTGTGTGTGTGTGAGTGTCAGTGTGTTACATATAGAAAATGATTGGTTTAAGATTTGTTTTTAAAAAAAAGAAAAAAAAGTGCAGTTCGCTTAACTTGCATAAACAGACGGAGTGGGTGATCATTGGTCACTTTTCCACCTGGCCAGTCACTGGCTAGAGCCTGCTCTCTCTCTCTCTCTTGCTTGCTGTCAGTGTTGCAAGCAGTGTGTGTTTTGTGCGTTATTAAAGTTAGTTATGCCCATCACTCCCCCCGGAACATAGGCCGCTCACAACAGTCCGCCAGAGTCCTCTGTCCTGGGCTGCCCTTTCTAATTGTCTCCAGGTGTGCCCCATCTTCTTGGTGTCTGCCTCGAGGTCACGTCGCCAGCCGGGTGTTTCTTCAGCCCTTCCTCTCTTCCGTTTGCCCTGGGGATTCCATTTCAGTGCCTGCCTGGTGATGTTACTGTCTGGCTTCCTCAAGGTGTGCCCGATCCATCTCCATCTTCTGCGCCGAATCTCGTCTTCAGCTGGCAGCTGGTTGGTACGCTGCCACAGGTCTGCGTTGCTGGTAGTCGGGCCAGCGTATCTGGAGGATCCTTCTCAGGCAGCTGTTGATGAAGGTCTGCACTTTCCTGATGGTGGTCTTTGTTGTCCTCCATGTCTCTGCTCCATACAGAAGGACTGACTTGACGTTGGAGTTGAACAGCCTGATCTTCGTTTTGTGCGTTGTCCCAGAGGCCAACATCTCGCTACGTATCACTTGCACGGTTTTCTCGTTTTCTCTGTTCTCTTCATTTTCTCTTTATCTTCTCATAACTAATGTAAATAAAACAATAGAAAAACCCTTTTGTGACTGGCCTGCTATATGACCCTGGCCTGCGCGAGGATTCTTTTCTATCCTTTCATTCAGTAAATTATCAGTAATTCTTTTGTACCATCCCCTTTCATAAATATAATACCACTCGGCTACATATGGCATATTGATTCATGCAAAAACACTGTATTAAATGAATGTTGGGTTTATGAAGTGATGATAAATCAGTAATGGTCTGGAAATGAAAATTGATGAAATAACGAAACATGCAATAACTGGTTCTTGACATTATGATGTTAATGGTTTGGTTGGGTGGCATTGCAGTGAAAAAGAGTTTGCTAAACTTATCTGTAAATTAGAAGGACCTCTGCGGGGATCACAGCGGTAATTCTACTCCTCCGTTCTTTGGAGTAAAATGTGTTTGTCTGTTTTCCTAACGTATTGTTTGTTTTAAGTTTGTAGGTTAGATTACGTCAGGAGAAGGGTAAGTGAACGAAAAAATAGAGTAATGTCAGGTTGGGGTGCCAGTAGGAGGCAGAATAGTGAGGGGGTAGACAGTGTGGGTGGTAGGTTAAGAAGGGGTTATGGCAGCGGGTGGACTATGACAGGATATATAGTGGGGGGTGGAGTTTATCTCCATGGTTATTTAGCCAATATGTAGCAACACATACAAATATATATGCAGCAACTCGATGCTTCACTAAGCACCTTACGTTTCAATCACACTGCCCATCAACCACATGTGCTCTTGCTTATACAGTAACTATATCCATGTTGTATTGCAGCCACGCCTCCATCACAAAACTAAACTCAACCTATGATCAACTGACGGCTAGCAGTGGTCAGTAATCAGTAGTCATCACTGTTCACCCGATGGTTCGGGGACATTGTTTGGACATCATAGGATACTCCGAGTCAGTTCCCCATCCCTCTCTCTGTCTTTCTCACACATCAGTAACACTACATCATGTGTGTGTGTGTGTGTGTGTGTGTGTGTGTGTGTGTGTGTGTGTGTGTGTGAGAGAGAGAGAGAGAGAGAGAGAGGTGTGTGTGTGTGTGTGTGTGTGTGTGTGTGTGTGTGTGTGTGTGACAGAGAGAGAGATGAGTGTGTGTGTGTGTGTGTGTGTGTGTGTGTGTGTGTGTGTGTGTGTGTAAGAGTGAGTGTGTTTTGTGTGTGAAAACAATAAAAAGAAAAACTTATCATAAAATACATAGATGCAAACAACACAAGTGTGTTTTTGTGTGAAAACAACACAAAGAAGGAAATATTAGAACAATCAATGCAAACAACGATGATCCCATCCCGTCAAGACGTATGCCTTTAAAATCAGTCCATACAATTATTCAGTTTCTTTGATTTCATTATTAATTCATCATGGCAAATTGAATTACAATTAAATCATCCTCAATGTCCAATGTTACCCGCGCCACAACTGAACTTGAACAAATGTGAATTCGCGCGTGTGTGTAGGGGGTGGGAGCGTAAAACTATGGACACAAACATCCCTAGGTGATTCGTGATTAAAAAAAAAAAAAAAAAAAAAAAAAAAAAAAAAAAAAATTCCTTCGTGAGATGTGAGTTTGCGATAATCTACCCCTTGGTCACCTATGAACTGCCCATAATCAACCCCTTGATGATTTATGATAAATTAACAATGTTCCATCGTTTATGAACTATATGAATTTATAATTAGTGGAGGATGGGACGCTCACTGGCTCCGCGACTAAGCCATTATTGTCGTGAGTAGGGGGCTTAGTAGGTGGTGTTCTAAGTACGTGAGTCAGGACAGGCACCACTGAATACCACCGAAGTGACTCAACAGCAGTGCAGGGTCTCAGTCCTCTGGTGTGTGGCCTCCTCATGGCGACCTAACATCGATGCTTCCCTGCGGACTGCCGATGCTGGAACTGTGACGGACGAACCCGAGAGTGGCCGTGTATGGGGGAATCCAAATGAGCGGCGTAGGAGTAATGCCACTGAAACGGTGCAGATGAGGGGGCAGCTAAAAACAAAACAAAAAAAACAACAAAAAACAAACAAAAAAACACCCCCCCCACCCCCCCAGCTATCAATGTAAGCAAGTATATGCATTAATCCACTCCTCAGTTGGTGATCACGAATGCGCAAAAATCCACCTGAGGGTAATATGATGATATAGATACTTACATAGCGCCTATCTTCTGTGAGAGACCAAATTCTAAGCGCTTTGCAAACACGGAGTCAGCTGTACAACAGGCCTCCGGGTAGCGCCAACTGGCACTGAGCTGACATCAGTTGGGCGCCCGAGCCATCATTCGTTTTCCGTGTCATTCATTCATCACGCACGCATGGACGTACGCGAAAATATCGTTTCTTGATGAGCCACGACTTGGCTGTAATCCTCTCATTGATGATACAGGATTTTGCAATAACCTGCCACCGAGAGAACGATTTTGAAGGCCGAGGAAGAAAATGGGGAATCAGTTTCATGCAACTAAACTGCTCATACACGAATAAGACCGAGAGTATTTTTAGTTTATGTAATTCAGCCGTCGGCAGCTTTTCAAGCCAAAGGAACAAAAAGGGGCGTTCACGACACAAGGCAATGATGCTGGGGGGATGTTGATGTGTGTTTTTTTGCCGCTTTCGCTCTCCGAGTCTCTAGTTCCGGTTCCAGTAGACTTGCACCACGCCACCCATAATACCAGACCATCTGTGTATCCGTCTATATCCAGTCTGACCTTGACCTCGACTGGCACCTACCACTGAGCTGAAAGATACTATCGAGCTCGATGTTCCCTTCCCCGCGCTTTACCCCCACCACCCACCTCTCGCCTCCTCTCTTTTCCCAGTCTCACTCCTCTCTCCCCTTCCATCCACATCTTATATCTGCATCCGGCTTACACATCCGGATCTTACTGAACACATCCTGTTTCTTCTGCACTCTTTTTTTTTTTTCTAATGATTATTTATTTACCCCCCACCTCCTACCAACTACTTCCCTCCCCTCTCCCCTCCTCCCTATCCCCCCCCCCCGCACCCCCCTCCCCCGTCCTCCTTCCTGGTCATTTGCACTCTTTGCTCTGCCAGCCAACTAATACTGACCCCTCCTTCCTTCCACCTCTCTGCCCGACTGGCAAACTTCACCCTGCTTTCTGACTGGACCTTTTGACCATACTGTGTACCTTTCTCTCACTTCCCTGACCCCTCTTCCACCACTGGCGTCTCTTCTGTCCATCCCACTGCATTTCTTCCGTCCTCACATCGAGTTTCTTGTTGCTTGAACCCTGGTCTGACCTCCGCGCTATGCGTTTCTTGCCTCCATGAGCTGGAGGACATAACAGGGGAGGTAATGCACTGGTTGCCGCGTGCCTAGCATCAATGTGAAAAGGTCGGGGGAAGAGAGAAAAAAAGGAAAAGACCCACAACTTCCAATCACAATGACACATCAAGACCACGCGACAAATGCGACAACAACAAAACAACAAAAAACAAACAACAACAACAAGAAACATACAAAAATCAACAACAAAACAAAACAAAAAAACAAACAAACCAAAAAAAACAACAAAAAAGGTTTAAAAAAAGCAAGAAAAAAAGCGAGAACATTCATAAGGAAAGAACGGAAGGAAAATGCACAGACGGACGGGATAAGGTAAAAAAGAAGACACTAGAAGTAAGAAAGAAAGAAAGAAAGAAAGAAAAGGAACGATGAAAGAAAGAAAACCGACAGAAAAGACAAAAAGAAAGAAGAAAACAAAGAACACGAAATAGAAGGAAAAGGAGAGGGATAAAGAAGCACAAGCGAGGAGTTGAAGAAGACGAAGAAGATGTAGAAGGGGCGGGAGACCACGAAGATGGAAGAGGAAGAAGATAAAGAATGAAGATGCAGAAGAAGAAGATGATGATAACGAAGACTAAAAGAAGATGATGATGTAAACGAAGACTGAAGAAGAAGCGATGATGATGATTAAGAAGAAGAAGAAGAAGAAGAAGAAGAAGATATACAAGAAGAAGAAAAAGAAGAAGAAGAAGAAGAAGAAGAAGAAGGAAGCGATGAAGAAGAAGAAGAAGAAGAGAAACAACAACACTGAACTGACACACCAATGATGCACTGAAACTACCGCTGGTGAGTTTATCTGGGATTCGGCTTTAGTTCGTGCTAGTTTGAAAACCACAGAGTCAGGAGATCGCATGAATAACTCAGTGACTGGCAAACGATGTTGAACTGACATCAGTTACTACGGATCCGGCAAGGTCACAAGCCACACGAAGTCCGGAACAGCGTTCACAAACACTGGGTTGTCTTGGCGTTAATCTGCCAGATGCACACATACATAGTGAACAAGAAACCCACAGAGAGTCGAGGCCGAGAGGATGATATATGATTATGAGACCAACGCTTGTTCACAAATAAGAATGGACAAAGCAGTCCACTGATCTCACCAGACAAAGACTCCTTCAGTCCTTTAGTAAACACCGCGATCCAGCACTTAAGTGGAAATCCGAATCAGGTCAAGGGCGTAATGGCCCAGTAACCTGAGAATTGTTCATGCAGCATGGAAAACAAAACAGCCAACAAAGATGTTAACAGCTTAACCTCCCCCCCCCCCCCCCCCCACTGATTTGTGAAAATAACAAAACGTACAGCCTACAGCCGTAAGGCTAGGCACAATAAAATGCTTCTTCCTCCTCCTTCTTCTTCTTAGCTTTGAACGCTAAAACTTGAAAATCAAAAGAAGAAAAAGTTCAATACAACACAAAATCTTGCTGAGAGAGGACGGATCGAAGACGGAGAGGGACCGAACATTGGACACTGACAAGTTTTAATGTCATTTGCTGAACAGCCTTTGTGACATCGAGTACACAATTTCATCCTTCTTGTGAAATAAAAGTACATAAAAAAAAAAAAAAACAACGGAGAGAGAGAGAGAGAGGTGAACGGGCAGACCGACCGACCGACCGACCGACCGACAGACAGACAGACAGGCAGGCAAGCAGAGAATTCTTGTTCCAAGCCCCTGTTGCGGGGTCGTACCGGGCACATCACAGACCCTTTCATTACCAGACGGGGGGGCAACTCCCTCTCGGTGGCTGGCTGATTGACTCCAGCGAGCTTTAACGTTGCAGTGTTTCCGCCGATGAGTGGCGACGGAGAGATATCGCACTTCGCAGACGTCTGGACATCCGGTCGAGTCTGCACAGTGAGTGTGGTGTATTGTGGCCTGCTCTAGTGGACGGGTTGGGGTGGAGTGGAGCATATATACAACACGGTAGGGCAGGGTAGGGCAGGGCGTGGTAGGGCAGGGCAGGATGGAGTAGGGTAGGGTAGGGTAGATAGGGTCGGGCAGGATAAGGTCGGACAGGGTAAGGTAGTGTAAGGTATGGCAGGGAAGGTTAGGGTAAGGTCTGACAGGGCAGGGTAGGGTAAGGTATGGAAAAGTCGGGCAGCATAAGGTAGGGTAGGGTCGGGCAGGGCAGGGTATTGTAGAGTCAAGCAGGCCAGGAAGGTAAGGTCTGGCAATGTAGGGTAGGGTAAGGTCTGGCAGGGTAGGCTATGGTAAGGTGTGGAAGGGTCGGGTAGGATAAGTTAGGGTCAGGCAGGGTAGGGTCGGGCAATGTAGGGTATTGTAAAGTCTGGCAGGGTAGGCAATGGTAAGGTCTGGAAGGGTCGGGTAGAATAAGTTAGGGTCGACAAGGGTAAGGTCGGGCAGGGTAAGGTAAGGTCAGGCAGGATAAGTTAGGGTCGGGCAGGGTAAGGTCGGAAAATGTAGGGTAGGGTAAAGTCTGGAAGGATCGGGCAGGATAAGGTTGGGTCGGGAAGGGTAGGGTAGTGTAGAGTCTGGCAGGGCAGGATAGGGTAAGGCTAGGCAATGTAGGGTAGGACAGGGCAGGATAGGGTAGGGCAGAGCAGGATAGGGTGGTGTCGGCAGGGTATGATAGCATAGGGTAGGGTAGGGTTGGATATTGTATTGTTTTGTGTTGTATTGGATTGCACTGTGATGCATTGAACTGACTGCATTGTTAGTGTTACATTGCATCACATTGCACTGCAGTCACAACACTGAGACTTCTCTGTGTCAAGGCCTGACTAAGCGCGTTGGGTTACGCTGCTGGTCAGGCATCTGCTTGGCAGATGTGGTGTAGCGTATATGGATTTGTCCGAACGCAGTGACGCCTCCTTGAGCTACTGAATACTGAAACTGTGTGAAATCTCGGCTGGGCTTTAATGTGTCGCCATAATCCGGCACCTCCCATTCCCTCCGTACCTACCCCTGTTATTATTATTATTATTGTTGTTTGTTTATTTAAAAAAAAAAAGTTTCTGTTTTTGTTTTGGTGTGTGTGAATATGTATACATTCAACAAAGAGTGGTAACTCTCTCCATGTATAAAGGACGCCACTTCATGTCAATGGTAGCCTCCGTCATTATTCTTTAATTCATGTATATAGCTTCATTATATTTTCCCGCTCAAAGCAACTTTTTTGTGTGTGTGTCTGCAGAAATTCGCCTGGGACGGCTCTCCTGTTGCTGTAGC